>NC_091814.1:55081250-55437500 GCF_041296235.1 Equus asinus | reverse complement strand
ATCTGGCGGGCAGGGAGGCAGGGAGCCCGCTTGTGGGGTTTCGGTCAGGTCTGGAGGTGATCCTGTCATTGTGGCCCAGGCTGACTTCCTCCTCAGCCCTGCTTGGTGTGTGTATGTGTCGGGGGGGGGGGGTTTCTCTGACTTGCGCATGTGCCAGGCACGGAGCGCCCTGGCTTGGCCAACCCACCCTGGCTTCTTATCACCGGTCCCTGCCTGGAGATCGCTGTGTTCCGGGGAGAGGAAAGGTCACTTTGAGTCTCCCCTTTGCTCTAGCTGCTGGTTCCTCCCCGCCTCATCCAGGGTGGGAACCACAGGGAAAGGGCCACCTCTGAGTGGCCGGGTGGGCTGGGGTGGAGCGGGGCTGGGATAGGAGGGTTGGGGGTCTCAGCTGAGGACCGTGTCCGGAGTGACAGTGCAAAGGCCTGTGGGTCTCCAGGGCATGTTATCAATACTGCTTTTATTTCTACTGTCCCCGTGTTTCTGGGGACAATTCCCACCCCTCTTCGCCCCCCAATTCCTCATCAGTAATGTCGGGAGAGGACGAGCTGTCGCAGAGTTGCCTCCCTGTGCTTGGGCTGCTCCAGGGCTGGTGTCTCCCGTAGGGGAGGGATTCCCTGCACCACTCCCTGAATGCCCACTCCTCATCTCCAAGCCTGCTCTCCTCTCCCTCTCTGCTTTCCTTACTGGGCAGGGGGCGTGGCTGCTGGGCTGAGGAGATAAGGTCCAGCAGTGAGATCTGCCCAAGGTCGTGGGATCCCTGAAATGGTCCTTTAAGGTTAGACTCCGAGATGTCTGTAAGGACACAAGGGTTAGTCTTGCCTGGAAGCCAGTGAGTGGATGAGGAGACCAGTGAAGGCCTGGGCCACTCTAGTTCAAGGAGTCCAGAGCTCGGTCAGCGCTGTGCCATCCCTCATTCCCCCAGGGGGCTCCCTGGGGTCAGACTCCGGCTGTTTATTTCAATTCCACACACGTTCTCTAAATGCCCACTACAAGCTGATGCCTGGGAAGACTCTGGACATTAAGAGAGAAAAAGAGTCGGACTCTGCCCCCAGGGTTTCCTGCAAATGAGCCTCCAGAGTAGTGGACCGGGCCCTGGCAAGTGCCTGGGAAGGCCATCCTGGTGCGGAGGCCTGTGTGCTGGTCTCCGTGTGGACCGAGGAAGGTCTTGCCAGGTCTGAATGCCAGATCCGAGGGGAGGGAGTGGGGAGCGCTGCGGGGCTCTGGGAGAGGGGTGTCTGTGTGAGGAGGCCATCCAGGGGCATAGTCCTCATGGGGCTGCCCTGCTTGGGACAGCATCCACTCTGAGGGGCACACCCTTACAGTCACTCTTCCTTCTGGTGCTCAGACCCATTGGGGCCAAGGGTAAGTGGGAGTTTATGCTAGGATGATAAAAGCTTTGCTTGACCTGGGCTGGGGACCCCGTGAGGTGGTTTTGAGGAACGGGAGCACTGCCTGAGGGTGACTTGGGATCCCTCAGAGCTGCAGGATGAGGGGTTGGGAGGCCAGAAGCCTGTGGAGCTGGCCTAAACCATTGTCCTAGCCCAACTCCTCCTGTGTTGAAGCATTCACCTGGGACACTGGTCCCCTGGGTCCTGCTCCCCCTGCCTGAGGGAGCTGGCCCCTGGCTTGCCCTCTCCTAATCCTCGGTTTGCCCTCCTTCCACCTCTTCCAATTTCTCAGGATTAATGGGGACAAATGAAATTTCGTGCAGCCCAAGCAGGTACCCCAAGCTGGTGGAGAAGTGAACGAGTGAAAGAGGACATCGGCGGGGGGCAGAAGGAGGGGAGACAGCCCCGCAGAGCAGGCCGGTGAGCCAAGCATTAAGAGCTTCTTGCTTCCAAGACTTGAAAAGAAAAGGGAGAGGTGCAGCCAGCCCCTTCAAAGGCTGGTGCCGAGGAGGGTCCAGCATTTTTGTTCTCTCCTTTGCAGAGCAAAGAAGCCCTTGCAAAGGAGCTGGCTGTTTCGCCTCACTCCGTTTTGGTGTCTGGCAGAACTTCTCCACCAGACCTCCCGTCCTGCAAGCTCCCTTCAGCCTCCAGCTTTGCAGCTGAGGTCCTTATGTGGAGGTGAGGAGCCCCCTCCAGAGGTGAAGAGCTGGGGCTGCTCTCACACTCAGGGGCTGGAGCGCCCTTGCCACTTGTGCTCAGATTGGCAACCAACCTACCCCCACAACCGGTTGGCTCCTGTCATCCCTCCTCTCAGTACCCCCGGTGCCCACCCTCTTCGAGGGATGACCCCCAGCCCGGCGGCATGGCCTGGGCGGGGCTTACCGGCGGGTGAGGGGGCCGCTGGGCAGGGCTGCAGGTGTGCCTGGGGAGCGGGCAGCTGAAAGGTGTTCCAGAGGTGTGCGGAAGGGCTCTGCCCAGATAATCCAGGGAGGCGTTTATAAATACCCTCACCTCAGGGCCACGGCTGGGCCGGCTTCTGATTGGCTCCGAGGGGAAGTGGTTTTGAACACTACACCATAGCTAAGCCTGAGGAGATAGGAAAAGGAGATAAGGGGGAAAAGGTCCCAAATGAACAGCCCTTTTTTTGTTTCACCTGAGGAGCAGGGCTGTTTGATGGGAGCTTGGCACTTCCTAAATCCACCCCGAAGACAATAGGTCACATTCAGCGGGGCCCCTGCTCCACAGGCTCCCCCAAGGCGGCCAGTGGAGGCTGAGGAGGGGACAAGGCAGACCCCTCTCTGAGCTTGCTGTCCTGCTGCTTACAGGGCTGAGGTCAAGCCAAATAGCCTCTAGGACAATGGGACCCATTGAGGCCCCCCGAGGGGTGGGGTCCTCGGGCTGCTTGCTTTGAAGGTTGGAGATCGGGGGTCGGGGCGGGGGGGACGGTAGACCTCTGAGCACCCTTGACGAAGGGGACGAGCCATGTCTGGGAGGCCCTCAGGGCCCTTGGGAGGTTTGGGGCTGTGGTGGAGACCTGGTTCCCAGTTTTGTCCCCAACCTTAAGTCACTTGTAAGCTCTGCACCTTGGTCTGTCCACTAGGGCAATAGGGAATGTATTCCTTGCCCTCCTAAGGTCCCGGGCAGGGTGCAGGGGGAGCATGGGGGTTTGGGATATGGTGAAGGAGCTCATGAAGCTGGACTTACAATTACATGTAAGGTGACCTGAAGGCCAGCAAACCTCTAATTCATAGGCTTCTGTCACTTCCAGGAATTAATGTCCCCCTGGGTCCTGGCTCTGCCCAGGCTGCTGCCTGCTGGCTGAGTCGGAGCTGCCTACACATCCTGTGGCTGTTGAGCACTGTGTAAGAGCCTCATAAGTTGGATAGGCAGGTTGGGGGAGTGTCTGGACATTTCTCCCGGGAGAGAGAATCGCCCCCCGATGCCAGGAGCCCCTTCCTTTGCGACCTCTGGAGCAGCACTGCCCTAGTCCTGAATTGTCCTTGCATCTCTCCAGAAGAAAACAGCGGCTCTGAGGTGGGCTGGAATCAGTACAGGGGGCTTCAGTGGGGCACCCCTGGGAGTGAGGGTAAAAACACCCCTAGGAAGGCAAAATGAGCTAGCTTCAGCATGTAATAGGGATACAATAAATATTTCTTGAGTGACTGAAAGGGTGAATTGTCTGCAAGCCCAGCCCAAGGGAGAGTTTATAGCTGCGTGGCTTGTGGGGACTAGGAAACACCCGAGGTCACTCAGAGTTGTCAGGGTGTAGCCAGGGGCCTGAGCATGGCTGAAGAAAGCTAGCGTGCAAGCCACCCAAGCATGCCCTGTCACCTACAGGAGGAGGGATGTGTGCATGGACACTTCCTCCAGGGGCCTTTCCGCAGGCCCCTGCACGGGCTTGGCTGCCCTGTTCCCACGGCTCCCTCTCTGTCACCATGGTAACAACACACTGATCACAACACCGTGGTAACAACACACTGATCCCCCTGATGGTAGCTACACGTTCAACTGTCAGTCTCTCTCCAAAGACTGTGGACTCCAGGAGGAGGGCAGGGCATTGCCTGTCCATTCTCTTTTGTATCCCTACCATGTAGCCCAGGGTCTGGCACTCAGTAGGAGCTCAGTGTAGACTTATGGGATTGATGAATGACTGTATGATGGAGTTTTAAAGGAAGCAGAGCCAAAGGGCAAGAATTTGTCCACATGTCTCCAGTATTGTCCAGTGGTGTGGGTAGCCTGACATGTTCTAAACTTTGGGCAGGCAATTCCTAGAAAGCAGATGAGTCATCGAGCTTTCCCTATAGCCAGGTGACAGTGGACATCAAGCTCAAACAACTGAGTCCCCTTGCTGAGATCCCATGCCTGCCAGGGAAACTTCCAGTTGTAATTTGGTCCCTTCGGAGCAGAGAATGCACTGCCCAACTGATCGGAGCATCTGGGGCTACCTGCAGGTACATGTCTCTCTTTTAAATGACCGCAGGCATTCTGGTCTAACAGTTGGTCTAGTGTGAGTTTTGTAAATGTGAGTTGATCTCCCCTGAGTCTGACTGACTTTCTGTAGTAACACTTGGCTTTCACATGGGTTATCTGGTTTAATCTTCATAACAACCATGTGATGTAGGCACATTGCTCTCATTTTTCAGATGAGGAAACTGAGGTTGACTGAAGTGAAATAACTTTCCCAAGGTCACAAAGACCTGGACAGAAGAGGCAAGACTCTAACTTGGGTATTCTGGCTTCAAATGCTGTGCGTAGTCCATTGTGTCACTTTAACTTTTGAACCTGCAGAGCTAAGGATGAAACCTCATACAAGACCCCACCTTGGAGACACTTTCAGCCTCCCTTTCAGGTGTATCCCCCAAGGTAACCTGGATGAAGGTGCTGGGGGCTCCAGAACACTTTCTGGGGTTGGGAGCTTGTTGGCTCTCCCCCCCAGCCCTTTTCCTATTGTCTCAGCAAAATTCTGGGCAGGTAGATTTTGCATAATGGGGCAGGAGGGACAGGTGAGCCCAGGGGTTCCTCTGAAGTCACCAAGAGAGATGGACAGAATCTGGGGACTAGTCATGGGTGGGAGACCTAGGAAGGAGGAAGCCAGGTCAGAGGTTAGAGCAGCAGAGGACAGGAGGGAGAGAGGCCGATGGCTCAAAGGGCATCTTGGATAGAATTAAACTGTGGGGCGGAGTTAGGGCTTGTGGGGGGATAACAAAGATACAGAGAGACACACAGACAGATAGCAGAAATAGAAATACAGAGAAAAAGAGGCTCAGAAAAAAAAGAGAGAGGGGCAAAGAACACATTAACATCCAATGCAACTCAGTCTGGGGCTCTGTTGAATCATCGTCTGCTTTTCATGGTGAAAGCAGGTGAGCATCCACACCATACCTGTCTCTGGAGCAATACAGAGTCTCCTCGGTAGCAACCTACTCCTCCCCCACCCCGACATTTGCAAGCTGTATTCATTCATCCATTCATTCACTTAAAAACTGTTACTGAGTGCCAGCTTCTTGTCCTGGGGATACCGAGAAAAATAAGGCACAACCTCTGCCCTGAAAAGGTCTCACTCTGGTGGGGAAGCAAGGAGGTGACAAGACCGTTGTCCCATGGGAACACAGAATGCTGCGAGAGTGCAGAGGAGAGGCACCTGGCTCAGCCCTCGAGGAGGGAAGGAAGGGCAGGGAAGCTGTCCCCCAGGAGGGGACACAAAGGGCCCGCTGTGACCAGAGCCTGGAGACCCGAGTGCTAGACCCAGGAAGAAGCAGGATGGGGGCTGCCCCTGGAAGCATTATTTGTAGAAGGGGTTTCCAGCTTGTCTCCAAGCCCTCTGACTTGTGACTCCGTCCAAGTTTCTCCGCTTTAAAGCACATCTCTGTGTTGCCCTCCGATCCAGAGCTTGGCCGTCCTCCAACCCTATTCTTCCACACATCTCAACACACACGCACACGCATGTGCACACAACCTCACTTATTCATACCAAACAGGGTTTGGGGATTTACTGAGTTATGCAGATAAATCTTAAGTATTCACAAAGTACCCTCCTGACACACCTCACCCTTGAGCTGGTCCAGCTAAGGAAAAGCTAGTTTTCAGATTAGCAAACTGAGGCTGTACCCTCAAGAAGGAGACTCATTCTGCCACCTCTGTCCATCCTTGGGCCTCTGGCCTCATCTGCACCTGCTGGCTTCTTGCTGTGTGCCCCGTGCGGGGCCTGTGCCAAGAGTGTGGGCAGGATCATGTTTTGGCCGGAGCAGCCCAGTGACTTAAGCAAACACTTCAAAGCAGGAGACAGAAAAGTGTTCACCACGCTGCCCTGCGGTGGCAGGATGACCTGGCCCCGAGGCTGCCCATTTCATGAGTGCCTGGGAACTGGTGGGCTTCAGAGCTCCCCAAGGAAAGGCAAATGCTCCTCTCTGTCCCCAAGGAAGCCAGGGGCTCCATGCCCTGGCTGTGAGCATCCTCGGCCAGGAGACCGGGGTGAGGGAGCGGCAAGGTGAGTAGGGCGATGCCAACTTGTGTCTGGTTTTTGGCTCAAGGAACCAGAGCTCTGGCTGTGTGTCTGGCACTGTTCTAGGCACCGGGGACACACGACCCATGAGAGCCAGTCCCCGAGAGGTCAAGGCCCTGAAAGGAGCAGGCAGAGTGAGGCTTCTCAGAACACACACATGACAGAGCTGGGGACAGTATGTTGGAAGAAATCTTAGGATGGGCTCTGAACTGTGGAGGGTAAGGATAGGACCCGTCTGGAGAGAGTCAGATGGGAGTTGGCCAAGACCCCCAAGCATTTGAGGCCAGAGGAGAGGGAACATCACAGAGCCGTAGAATGAAGAGAAGAGGAATGGGCCTTAGGGTTCATCTGAGTCACCTCTCTATTTTACAGATGAGAAAGCCGAGGTCCCAGAGATGAGAGGGACCTGCCTAAGGTTGCCCAGAGAGGCAATGTCAGAGCTGAGGTCGGTGCTCAGGTGACGCAGGACCCCAGCCTCTCCCTCCAGCATGGCCCTGCAGCACAGACCAAGCTCTCCCTCCACAAGGCGGGCTTGAGGCTCCTTGGGGACCCCTCCTCCTTCCCATTCTTGGTATCACTCAGGTGTTACCTGGAGACACGATGCTTTCTCGAGGGGGACGGCTCTGCTTGCTGAGCACCAGCCGACTTTGTTAAAGGAGAGATTTAGGGGAAGCAGGTCTGTGGTTTCAGGGCCCGGGAGCCCAGGGGGATGATTCCAGACAGAAAAAAATGATTCTGCTCAGAACCAGGAATTGGTGGACCGGGTGAGGGTGTTCGAGGCAGTTCACACTGCCCTGGGAATGCTGAGAATGAAGGTGGGGGAGGTTCCCCAACCTCCAAAGTGCGTTCCAGGCTGTCAAGGTTGACAGATAGGCCTCCTGGCTGCAATTCAGGCTTTGGGGCCTTAAGCCAGGCACATGTTAATCTGGGTGTAGGTGCTGCCTCTATGGGCGCAGTGTAGAGGGCCTAGACTCCGATTCAGGGAGAACTGAGATAGCTGGAGAAACATGGAACTGATGGTCTTGGATTCCAGGCCTCACCCTGCCTCCAGGATCTAGCTTGGGTAGCAAGAGAAATAGGTCAGGCTGGGTTGTTTCGTGACCTTGGGAAAGTCATAGGAAAACGATGCCTTCCCATTTCCCCTTTCCTATCCCACATTCTCCAGGAGAGACTAAAACTGGAAGGTTCCTGTCACTCACCACCTGGTCCAGCCACCCCACTCTTCCTCCTGATTGCCCTTGACCACTCAGGCCTCTCTTCTCTGAGTGGTGGCAGCTGGACGCTCTGAAGGCCCGAGTGGCCAAAGGTGAGGGTTCCAGGTCTCCTAGGTTTCGTCCTTGAAGTCAGGGCCTGTGTCACGGGTACCAGAGAGGCACTGGGATATAGTGGGAAGAGCAAAGACTTGACGCTGAAGTCCTGACTCTGGGGTTGCTAGTCATGTGACCTTGGGCAAAGGATTAACCTCTTTGTGGCTCACTTTGTTCGTCTGTGAAAGGGAACACACGGCAGAAAGGAAATGCTTCTGTAAGGCAAGTTCCTTTCCTTCGGGCACACACGCTCCCTGCGGATGAATGCACACTGCACTGCCATTCACTCGTCTCCATCATCTCTCTGATTCCCGGCTGCCTTCAGCCGTGCAGCCACACTGCAGCTAGGCAACATTGCACAGCGTCACCCTGCACAGGGAATGACCGAAGGAACCAGCAGTGCTGAGTGCCCGCTTTCAGGGCTTGCCCTCACAATCTCCCAGGGATGCAGCCAAGTGGTGGAATGGGTTCGAGAAGCCTCTTCTCCCAAGCCGCTGTGGCAGAGCCAAACCATCACGGCCTTCCATGTGCCTGTGACTTGGAGCCCTGGCCCCCGCCCCTCCTGCCTCTGGGAGGCGCCAAGTGGAGAGGGTGTGAGCGTGAGTGTGTGTCCATGATGTGGGTGCAGCACCAGAACAGGGACGCTTTTCTACGAGGGAGTGGGACCCGGGGCATGTATGCACTCTTCTTGCTCCTCCTCACCCCCACACTCCCTGATGACCCTCTGTCTGTGGTCCTTTGCCTGGTGCCTGCGGCTGGCCATCTGCAGGGTGGAGGGGAGCCCTCCTGCCTGAGGAATAAGCTGGGCTAGAGGTGGGCTGGCTTTGTGAGAACAGAGTCTCGCACCTGGGGTGCCCAAGGTTCACACTGGAGAGGAGGCAGGGTGAAGAGGAATGTGTCTACCCTGACTTTTGTCCCAGGGGCCATGTTTGGGGGACAAGTCCAGGAATTTATCAGTACCCCTCTCCAAAGTGATCCTCCTATTGCTGTGGTTTTTTTTTTTTTTTTTTCTACCTTCCAAGGTCAGAGCACTTAGCACCCTGATTCTTCCCTCTCTGTCCTCCCAGCAGCCTCCCCCAGAGCTATTCACAGGCGGCTAAGGTGGACATGGGCTCACGGTTAGGGATAGGTTTTCAGCCCTATGAGAAGGGGCTTGTCCACTCGGGGGTGGGGGCTGGGACCAAGCCTGGGACACACTCAGGTTCCTCTGCGTGCTCAGCCCTGACCAGCCTGAACTCCATTCTCCCTCTGGGAGTCAGGGGGACATGAGATGTGTGGAATTCCCTGAGAACACAGTCCCAGCATGAGGGTACAGGAGGGACCCAGGGGCTGGCCTGTGGGGACCTCAGCTGAGGCCATTTCTCTGGGTCTCCCAGGACAGAAGGCGGGCTCTGGGTGGGTAGGAAAGAGGCTGGCTGAGTGGCTCTGGGGTCCAAGGCTCAAGAAGTACCCGTCCTAACCCCCAGAGCACAGGGAGCAGGCCACAGCACGCACAGGCTCTGAGGAATCCTCAGGACGCCTGGGTTGGCTGGGCCCAGTTCCCGTCAGCCCTCCAGGGCTCTGCTCTGGCCGGGGCTGCTCACAGAGCCGCTTTGTTCCCCAGGAGCCTCCTGAGCATTTAGCTTGTCTCGTCCTGCTGGTACATTCGTTGGCTGTGATTCCCACTGAAGACATCTTCAGGGGGCAGGCAGGGCGCCAGGCTTGCGGGCATGACCTGGACTGCTCCGCTGAGCAGGGAGCTCGTCAGCCTGCAATGTGACGTTGGGGCTGTCTGCCAAGGGCCGCAGCAAGTCTGCCTGGGAAGTTCTGACGCCACTGCTGGCCCTGGTGGGGAGGTCGAGAGCAGCATCTGCAGCTAGAGCACCCTGGGATTGCCTCTGGCTGCCCAGGAACATGCTGTGTGATTACAGGCAAGTTCTTGCACTTCTCTGAGTTCTCACTTTCCTCAACTGCAAAATGTGGGCAATAACAGCACCTATCTCAGAGTGAAGTTGGGAAGATTAAACAAGGTGAGGCATGAAAGCACTTAGCACAGGCCTGGCACTTTCCAGAGGGCCCACTCCATCAACACTGTCCTTTCTCTTATGGTCTCTCCCCAGCCAGCTTGAAATGTCCTCCCTTTCCTTCTCAGTTCTCCCTGTCCTTCAGCTCAACCCACACTTCCTCCATGAAGCCCGCCTTGATTGCTCTGATTGTGCCCACACTCTTGTGGTACTCGCGGGTGATGCCCACAGTTAGACACCGGCCACGCTGCTGTTAGGGATTTGGCTCTAAGGGTTTACAGGAGGCTCCTTCCTGGAGCACGGGATTTGGGTGTTTTGCTTCTGTTGTGTCCGTCATGGGCCAGAAGGTACTAAACAGACTAACAGGAGTGCTCACGTCTTGACTGGATAAACCCAGCCTGGGTCCTGCCCCAGGGCCGTTGGAAGAGCTGTCGTTTGTTGCGGTGTCGGCCATGCTCCGCTGAAGGTCCAGGTATTCCGAAGAAGGGTTTCAGTTGCAGCCACACCCAGCCAGCTGGTGAGCTCATGTTAATGGGACTTACCCACATTGTACCGGCTTGCGCCCCTCCCTCTGACTCAGAGCCTGAATCCCCCCCAGTGCTGTTCCCCGTGGTTAGGTTTGGGAGTCTCCAGAGGTCTCTGGGCAGGTTTTCCTGCTCCAAACTTGTTCTTACTGTCTACTGCCCACCAGCCACGGAGAAAGGGCCCCTCCTGAGGATTCTGCTCTGCTGCCCCCAGGAGCTCCAGCCTTCGAGGGCCTGGTATCTCAGTGCACTCTGTGACCAGCAGCCACACCAGGTATCACACAGAAGTGTGGGTGGTGGCTTCTCTCCAACCTGTACCACGCTGTGTTGCCCCCACCCTGACGGTGCTGTGGTGCAGACTGCTATCTGCCATCAGAGACACCATTACTAAGGTGGGGCACATGGTGACAAACTGGACTCTATTTCCCAGCGTCCCTTACAATGGGCTGTGGCCACATCACTGAGCCCTCACCAGTGCAACGCTGAGTAAGCTGAGCCACCTCCAGGTCTGGGCCTTAAGGTGTTGGGCATGCTTCCGCCATGCTCTCTCCTCTTCCTCTGGTGCTGGTGACCCAGCTTCCACCAGGCATGATGACAATGGCCAGGCACAGGGGAACCAACAGGTGGAAGGGACCTCAGCCCATGGATGACCTCATGAAGCGGAGGCTCTGCTGGCCTGGGCTACCCACCCTGAGACTGTTGTTTGAGAGAAAATCTCCTCTGTTGTGCAATCCGCTGTAATGAGATTCTCTTTGTAACAGGAGTCTAGTCTTCAACATACATGTGGGCTCCAGGTGTGACGAGAGCACAGCCCCTCAGCTTCTGCTTATAGTCCTGCACCCCCTCCGCCCAAGGCCTGGACCGATCCCCACGGCCTGGCTCAGGATAGAGGCCACAGAGGCCCATTTCCTGGATTCTCGTCTGTCCCAGACTTGATGGCAGGGACTCTTCCTGCCCTGTAAGTAGAGGTCTGGAGGGCCTCTGATTCATCAGCTCATCAGACACACCCAGACTCGTCCCAGGTTAGGGTCAGCTGGGACACCCAGGCCTGCGTGTCTCTAAGAGCAGGAGCTTCATCACTGGTGCCCGGTCGTGGCGAGCCTTCCTGAACGAGGGCTCGGCCTCCTGCTGGCTCACCTCTGTCTCTGGCCTTGAGCGAGAAGACGGCAAAGGGCTGAGGCTCTTTAGGGTTAGGAGAGAACCCTGTGGGTTAGTAGCTTCTGGGCCCTTTTCTAGGCTCCCTGGGAACGGCAAGTGGGTGATGGATGAAGTTGTGCTACTAACTAAGGTTAAGAAAAATAGTGCTTTCCTTACTCCGCGCACCTGCAGAGCACTTCCAGTTTACAGAGCGCTTTCACACGCGTTCTCTCATCTACTTGCCAGCCACAGCCCTGTGATGGGAACAGGGGCTATTCGTCCCCATGTTACACATGTGGAAACTGAGGTTGCTACCCACACCTGGAAATGCCCAGGCTTGCATCAGACCTCCGGGTTCCTGACTTCTGGCCTGTGCTCTCATTTCTATACCCCCCCAGACTGAAAAATGATGTGTTTTGTCTTATGCTCAGAAAGGGTTGCACACTGAGGACGACGTCGAGAAGAGGGCGTTGTGTTGACTTTGGGTGAGCCACTTGACCAACCCAGGCCTCAATTTCTCCTTCTGTAAATGGGAAGGACATCCCTGTCATTCCTAGACCAGGCAGAGAGTTTCTTGGTCTTCCCACACACCCTGTCCCCATCCAGTTCCTGCCCTTATTCCAAGTCTGCAAGGTAAATTGGTCTGCGGGCCTAGATTTGGCCACGGAAGTTGGGGTCTGGGGAGGAAGAGGCATCCTGGGGCTGCTGCCCCTAGATTGGCCCGCGTCGGGGGAACCACACCAGGCTGCCCCGGGAAGCGTCATCTGAGAGAAGTCCTCAGTCAGGGGAGACGAGGGGATGGGGACTCGCTCTTTCACCTGAGCGGCCAGCCATGCCTGGCGCTTGGGTGCAGTGCAGGATAAAGGCCCAGTGGAGAAGAAAGGTTGGTTTGACCCAGTGCCCCTGATTTTTCAGCCCCACCAATTACACAAACACAGCCTTGTGTACCTGACCCAAGCACACCCGTGTGTCGAGAGCCATGGACCCCAGGCCTCAGGTCCCATTGGCTTCTATAGAAGAGCAGCATGCAGGATTTAAGTTAGATACAAAGGAGAACTTCCTGGGGTGAGGGTGTTAGATGAAAGACAGGACAGTGTGGAATCTTCTGAAGGAAGGGTGATGGTCTCTATAAATGTGAAGGAAATACTTATCTCTCTGGCTGTGGGGCTGAGGGTGGGAGTAGGGGAGACAATTAAACCGGAATTTCCCAGAGGCAGCCGGATGAATAAGGTATGCAGTCCCTACTAGTGAACACCTTTGAGCCCAGACAGAAGGAAAAGCAATAAAAGAACAAAGGAAGAGGTGCAGAGGCACCGTACCTCTTACCTATTTCTGCACCTGGGAATGGGAGAGGAGGGGGGAATTCTGGCCTTGGAATACAGCATCAAGGGGGCTACTGCCTGCTGGGCAGAGTTATCAAGGAAGCAGGACTCTCTGGTCCTCAGAACAGGGAAATGGGTAGGAGCCTATGAGAGGCAGCATCTCCCTGCGTCCAGTGGGCTAATGACATGTGGAGTGGTCATCAGGCCTGCCGGGCAAGTGAACTCAGGGCTCAGCCAGAGGGGAAGCTGGCAAGGAGAGCTGGAAGGGGTGCTGTCTCCACGGCTCACTCAGCCGGGATGCACCAGACCTGGCAAGAGGGCCGGAGGGGCCTAAGGCAGTGGGATGGTTCCCTGACCCTTTAATTCTTTGTATTTCCACAGTTTGTTATGAAAATTTAAAACCTGCAGAACAGCTGAAAGACCTCCGCAGTGAGCACCACACGCCCACCACCTTGTGCCACCGTGACGTTTTGTTGGGTGCTGTGTCACAGTCTCTCCAACTCTCCGTCCCTCTCTCCGTCCGTCCACCCCTCTTATTTTCGGACGCCCTCCTCAGTGCGGTGCAGGCATCCGTGCCCGTCTAGGCCAGCACTTCCGCATCACGTCGTTAACAGAGTTCAATGTTTGTCACAGCTGTTTGTCTCTCTTGAGGTGAGCTTTACACACGATGACACACGCGAATCTCAGGTGTACCATGTGTGAGTTCTGATAATGCCCGCACCCATCGAGGGACCGAGCATGGTGATGACTCCAGAAAGACCCCTCATGCCGCTTCCCAGTGAATCCCCACCCCACCCCACCCCACAGCGTTCTGAGATTGCCTCCCACAGGTTGGTCTTGCCTGTTCTGTCCACTCACCCTGTGGAGGAAGTCACACAACGTGCTCTCAGGGAGGCTTCTTTCCCTCAGCATAATGACTCCCGCATCCTCCGGGCAAGAGTCTGCTATACATAAAGTCAGACTTTTCTTCCAACCACCAAGAAACATGTCCCCAAATCTAATCTTCGCTCAGCGCTGGGCAGCTGTGCTTTCAAGGGCGTGCTCGGCGCCTTGGTGTGCCCCTTCCGTGCGTCCTTGACCAGCGGGAGGCAGCAGGCTGGCTGGCGAGGCCTGTGAGGCATGCAAGGTTCCCAGCGCCCAGCCTCCTCTCTCTGCTGCGACTGAATGGCCCTTTGGGGCACCCCCACCCCTTATATCTTCCTCCCACTCAGGCACTGTGGGCTCTGCCTTCGTCACACCCTCCCCACCCGCTAACCCGACCCAGAAGCATCTGACAGCCAGGCGTTTACCCTAGATAACTGATAGTGCAGCTGTACTGTAACAGACTGCCTTCCACTGAGGGGCTGCCCCCGCCCGGGACTGACTGTTCCTGCTTTTATCTCCAAATGGGCCTCGTAGCTCCCCAGCTCTGTGCCCCTCCGACTTCCACTGAGGCTCCCTCAGGACAGGGAGCCCTGACCGCGTCCCCACGGGGGCCTGAAGGCGTAACTCGGCAGTGTGCAGTGGGCCTGGCGTTTCTTTAAAAAGATGTCGGCCCCGTGGCCGAGTGGTTAAGTTCGCACGCTCCGCTGCAGGCGGCCCAGTGTTTCGTTGGTTCGAATCCTGGGCGTGGACATGGCGCTGCTCATCAAGCCACGCTGGGGCAGCGTCCCACATGCCACAACTAGAAGGACCCACAACGAAGAAGATACAACTATGTGCTGGGGGGCTTTGGGGAGAAAAAGGAAAAATAAAATCTTAAAAAAAAAAAAAAAAAAAGATGTCACATGGGGCTGGCTCCGTGGCCGAGTGGTTAAGTTTGCGTGCTCCACTGCGGCGGCCCAGGGTTCAGATCCTGGGCGTGGACATGGCACCACTCGTTGAGGCGACGTCCCACATCCCACAACTAGAAGGACCTGCAACTAAGATATACAACTGTGTACAGTGGGGTTTGGGGAGATAAAGCAGGAAAAAAAAAAAAAGATGTCATAGGTCATTCCTAGAATCAACCCACAGTTACAACACAGCTGACTTAAAACTTGTTGCTATAAAAGTAATGCTGTGCTGACAGAAACAGGGAGGGGGATGACATGTCAGGTGCCAGTTCCACATCCTTCCTGGAGGGGCGGCCACAGCCACTATCTAGGGCTGACATGTGAAAAACAATCATACTAAATAAAGGTTTAAACATATTGAAAAGATCCAAGGACAGCTGTCGGAAGACCCCAAATAAACAAATATTAGGAAAGTGGGGAGGGAGATGGGCACAGTTTCAGGAGAAGTGTCACTGAAGAATCGTATGTTTCTTCTAAAGAGCACATGAATGAGGCATCCCCCACACGCCATCTTCAGGTTTATGTGTAACATGGAGATCCCCGTTCCCCAACACCCTGCCAAATCTTGGAGTAAAGCGAGGCTCTGGGATACACACCATGTCTCTCCCTTGGCGTGGGGTCTCTGTGCCCCGCCCCCAGCTCACCATAGGTAGAGAGGCACAGCCTTTGGCAAAGGCCTTTGAAGCACTGGTGGGAATTGGGAAATAGCATGGGGGTCCGAAGGACCCAGAAAGTCACTCTAAGTCCTTTCTGCTGACCCTGAAGGGAAAGCCAAGTTGGTCCTTTCATCAGGACATTGGTTGTGGGAGGGGGTGCTAAGCAGGCGGGACTCCTCTTTGCAACCCCCACCACGCCCCCGCAGCCTCTGCTTCTGGGGAAACTGAATGAGCTGTGGGAAGCCTGCTTCTGAAACGACAGGCCCAGGTTCTCTCCTGACAGGCTCTCTTAGCATCGGGAGGCCACTGCGAGCGGGCACAGACCTACCTGCCGTCACCTCTGCCCTCCAGCCCTTCCCTTCTCAGCCCTGGGTTCTCCCTCTCCCGTCCTAACCCAGCCCCTATCCTCATCTGAACCACAATTAGTTTTCTTCAACTTGGCTGTACTTTAGAACCACCTGGAGGATTTAAAAAATCAATGTACAGATCCTCAGCCCTTGTCCCTATTCAGATTCACTGTGTCTTGGTGGGACCTGGAAATGAGTATTTTATAAAAGCTCCGCAGACGATTCAGAGACACAGCTAGGTGAGGGAAACCCTGCCTGACCCCAAATCTGCCTTCTTTCCCTCCAGCCTCCCAAATAGGTGTTCTGCTTTCTGGCACAAATGATGTGATTTTGATTGATAACTGATGATTTTTCATATCATCACTTTTAAAATCAAACATTCTCTGAAACATCCCTCTGTCTCCTGTGCTGTTTCCATACTGACACTGATAGCCATCATCCTCGTCATCGGCGGTGGCACTGCACAAGACTTGTCCCTGTCTCCTGGAGCTGCTTCTCATCTACCGAGGCTCTGGAAGGCAGACCTCCCCTCAGAGGAGAGAGAGCCGCTCCACATTGTTCTAGCAGAAAGGGAAGGGGGCACAAAGGGGGCTGGGGACTCTAGTCACAGCCCCAAACCACACTCTTCCTCTGGACAACTGGCTTCTCCCATTCTTTTTTTCTGGGAGACTCTCCACAGGCCCCAAAGGGAGGAGGGAGTGTTGGTAATGCACACCAACCGGTACCCTGACCTGTCCCCAGGCACCCCTCTCCTTTCTGAGCTCTTTAAGCAGCGGAACCCATAATACTATCCTGGTCTGGGATCTGCCCAGAGAAAAACATGCACCAGCAAACCTGTACTAATTTATTGGGACCTAACCCCTCCTAGCCTTTCCAGAGCATTCCCAGTAGGGGGGAAAAAAAGAAAGCTATAGGAAGAGGGTGAGCCTTGCCCAATCCCAAAGTTCCCAATGCCGTGGAGGAGATGCTACTCTGGACTGGGCGCATTGTGGGGCCGCCACCGCAGCCACGTCCCGCCGGCCCTCCGGATTGGTGAAGGGACTGTAAACGCGTGTGTGTTTGAACGATACACTTGAGTTACAGCCTGCAAGGTACTTCCTCCTTCTCTGGCAAAGGACAAAGAGAGGAAGATCTTGTTAATAGAGGGTTTAAAAAAATGACGTCTATAAAAAACTCCTTTGAAAGGTCAATAAGATCAAAGATTTTTTTTTGCAAATGACCTTGTTCAAAGTACTTCAGGTATTTTGTGCTTCACCGGTCTAGCCCAGGTCCAGGTGGAACAGGGACAGTGGCCAAGAGAAACACCCTGATTAGGAGCCTGGAACCCCTGATGCTGCCAGTGGAGCTGCCTCTTGGCCTGCCTTCGCATGGTTTGCAGCCTGAAGGGAAACGGGGGCCTTAGCCGGGGAGCCCCAGAGCCCCAAGGACCCATTCACTCCCTGGGGCTCTAGCTGAGCTGATGGACATTCTCCCTGGGCTGCCCTGTGACTTCCCAGGAAAAGACCCAATCAATTAGCACTCCAGGCCTTGCCTTGGGGCCAGAGTCAGACCCAGTGCTTCTCTAGGCCCTGGGGACTTTCCACAGCTCCCTGTGTTTTCTCCTCTACAGCTAGCAGCCTCCTCTCCCATTTTATGCTCTTCAAACACTAAGCTTCTTAAAGTTCCATCATACACAGAACTCTATGTATGTTAATTTTTTTCTGCTTATGAAGTAATTCTTGCTCATTGTAAAACTTTCAAATAAAATAGAAATGTGCAAATACAAAAGCAAAAGCCTCCATAATCTAATTTTCTTGAGATGACCAGCCTTAGTAGTTGAGCATACACCCTTCCAGATCTTTCTCTAAGCATGCACAGCTTGGATGTGCCATGCTATTTTCTCCCCACACCTTTGCTCGTGCTGTCTACTCCTGCTTCCGAGAATGCCCTTTCTTTGCTTTGGCTGGGCTTGCTTCTACACATTCTTCCGAACCCAGCCCACTTTCTCCTTCTGTCACCCCCCAGCCTGGACCTGGTGCCCTTCCCCAGGCCCCTTGAGCGCCTGCACAGCTTTGTCATAGCCCCAAGCACAATGAATGACCAACTCCTTGCTGATGTGTCTGTCTCCCCAACTAGAATGTGGATTAGTGGCCAAGAGGTGGGGGCCAGGAAGGACCCTAGCCCCACTAGGAGCCCCACGCCCTCTGGCTTTGCTGGGCTATCCTATTCATTTTAGCGTCCTCAGCGCCTAGCACCCTGCCTGGCACATCGTTGGCACTCAACAGGTGTTTGTTGAATGAGCAAGTGAGTGAATGAGTAAGTTCTGGGTCACAGCAGCCTGTCCCCATCTTGGGACTTTTATATACAGAAGAGGGCTACAGGGAGAGGCAAGTGCCCAAGAACAGATCTGCGTGTCGCCAAGTCCCAAGGACTGCTACAAATTTACAGTAGTTGTGTAACTTTGAGGACAGTCCCCTCAGGATGTCGTGAGGGTAAGAATTTATGAAATGAGGTTCTCTCCCACCTCCCACCACGCCCACTCTCCCACTCCTGCTTAGGAGGCAAAGGGCCGTTTCCCCTCAAACACAATGAAATCCAAAGAGCTCAGGTCTCTAATAGAGCTTGTCATGATAGGCTCCCCAGGGACAGAGCTCCAGCTGTGCCAGCTGTGTGACCTTAGGCAGGTGCCATAACCCCTCTGAGCCTCTTTCCACAACAGTAAAGTTGGACTGTTGCTAATAACACCTACCTCACAGGTTAGAGAAGACGCAATGAAATATGAGTTACTAACCAGAGCGCTTTGTAAATTCTATAACTCTTTATCTTGTCCCCCTCCCCGTGGAGTCAGAGTAAGATCAGGGAGCTAGGAAAGCTGGACTCCAGCTCTGCCCCTCGCTCCTGAGGTGCGATTGGGCAGGCCACTTCCTGTTTCTGCCTCTGTAAGGCGGCCGTGGGAGGAGGAAGTGGCACTAAATGGTCCCTAAGTCCCCTTCCATCTCTAATATTCTGTGTTACCCACAAAATGTCCCCGTTCCTCACACTATCGTCTGGCTGTGAGCACCAAGGTCTTTGCACCACCAGGGAGGGTGTCTTTCACCAAAGCCCCTGCACACGAATGGTGAGCACTGCGATTGGCAAGCCACCCCGAGAATGCCCCCTACCCTCAATGTCTGTGCTGGGCCCCACGATGCCACCCAACACAGCAAAATCCTCAGCCAGTTTCTAAGACCTCAGAGAGCAACGGATTTGGGAGGGGTTTTGCAATGTGTCTTTCATGACATTTGACTTTTTTGGAACCTGATTGGGATCAGACAGGCAGGTCCCAGCGTTTGCTCTTGGCGAGTGTAGGGTCTAGGTGAAGGGAGAAGACAGACGGGTGTCTCTGGTCTGGGGATTGATGGAAGAACTCATTTCCGGCTGCAGTCTGCGGGTCTGGGAGACACTAGGATCCGGGTATGGAGAGGGAGGTGTGAGGATGGGCACAGAGGGTAGGGTGTCTGAGGCTGAGCAGGCCATGTCTAGCCTGCGGAACACACATTGGACTGATCCAGCACTCCCTTTCTGGGGAGGACAGCACACCACCCAAAAGGAGGACAATGGTGAGGACGCCTTTCTTTGGAAGTCACCTCCTCCAGCACCAGAGAAGCTGAATGGATGCCTCTTTCGTAGTTTCCCTGGGTGGGGCTGTGGTCAGAACAGAGAGAACCTGCAAAGTCCTGTCTCATGCTGGGCGCCCCTGTGCGGTGTGTCTCATCTGATCCTCACAGGCAGGTGCTCTAGGAGGTGGGGATTCTTAGTCCCACTTCACAGATGAAGACACCAGGGCTAGGAAAGGCCAGGAGACTGCCCCAGCTCACACTGCTAGTTAGTGGCGGAGCCAGAATTCCCGGGCCAGGCCTCCCGGCTGTAAGTCCTGAACACGAGGCTGCCCGAACTCTTGGGAGCTCCCCTGGGTGGGGTCCATTTGCACAGAGCCTGAATGAATTGAGGCGTTGGGACTGCAGGACTGTGGTGGGGGCCCCAAGACTGATGGGGTGAAGGGGCAATGGAGGAGTGTTTGCTGCTCACCTTTAGGCTGGGGAACCAAGGGTGTTGGGAAGCTCAGAAGCCTTGGGCTGGGCTGTCAGGTTCGGGGGCTGGAATGACTCCTAACAGACCCAGAGGCAGAGACTGAAGGGACAACTGGACAGCTTTCCAGGTCACAGAGGGGCCACTCACTTGGGGTGGAGGTGGACCATTGTCCCATCTCCCTGTCCCCCGTTCCCCCCATCCGGCAATCAGACTTCATCACCCAGGCAGCCAGTCTCTGCCCGTTTGGAGCCCTGGGATCCAGTGAACGCTCTGTCAGTGCAGAAAGCCACCAGCCGGGCTTTCTTTTTCCCGGGGCTTTCCTGCCCCTCCCTCCACTGGCTTTCTACTGCTCTGGGCCCTGAGTTGGGGGGCGGTGGGAGAGGGTTTCACTTTACTGCGCTGGCCGGATCCCAGGTCCTGGCTGGCATCCTGCCCCTACCCCTCCGTCTGCCTCCTGCCTGATGTGGGCAGCAAGACCAGGTCTCTGCCTCCTGCAGGAGCCGTCCACCCCGCTTTGGACCTTTCCCGGGGAGGTGATCCATGAGCAGTGTTCCTTGGGGCTTTTTAAGAACAAGCTGGTGGGGCCTCACCCCAGATCCTTGGAATCAGAATTTTTGAGAATGGAGTTGGGGAATCTGCATTCTAACAGGCTCCCTCAGGGAGCTCTTAGGACTGTACAGGTGCGAACTGAGAGCCGCCGGTGAGGTCTCGGCAGGCACCTGCCGGGAGGGACTGCTCTCCCAGGATGCAGGAAGCAGTCTGGGCCAGCTGAGCCAGCAGGGTCTCAGAAACGCAGGCAGGAGGCAGACCCCCGGCTGGAGGCCCCTGAAGCGGTAGACGGCTCTCTGGCCTCAGGTCGGCATCCTCAGGCCAGCCCACCCCGGCTTCTTCGCAGAGCTCGGTCCGCGGCAGGGGAAGCCAGGAGGCTGGGGGGCGGTCCAGGAAGGAGGTCTCAGGAGACTTGGAGATGGGCCGGAGGCGGCCGAGGGCGCGATGAAAGACATTTTAGGATTACTTATGCCAGAAAAGGCAGAGGGGGCGGCTTATCACCATCCAAGAACTTGGAGAGGCTTCTTTCTCGGCCTGGTGACCCAGCAATGGGAGACCCGGGGAGCTGAGAGGACCGGCAGCGCCGAGAGGAAGGACGCCAGGCGCCGGCTGGCCCGGGAGCAGGCCGCCGAAGCCGCTCTGCGGGCGTGTTTGGGGCCAGTGCGCTCGGCTGATCTCAGAAGGTTTCAGCGTCTGCTGGGCGGGGGGCACTCGCTCAGCGCAGGGAAGGGCATCGTGGCCGAGGACAACGGCCCCCGCCCTGCAGCTGAGGGTCGGGGGTCCCTTCTGCCTGGAGAGCCCCCCTCCTGCAGGCCCGGGCGGACTCAGGCGGCGGCGCAGAGGCCAGGCTTCCGCCCGGACGCCGGCGTTCCTCGCACCGGGCGGGGCGGGGGTCGTCGCGGCGCTCGCGGGCTGAGGTGCCTTCTGCGGAGGGATCTCCTCCCGGCGGCGCTACCCCTCCCTGAGGGGCCGCGCCCGCCGACTGCCTCCAGCTGCTGCAGGGAAACATCTAGATCGCTTCCACAGGCGCCTCCTTCCACGTGGCGAAAGGCCTGTCGCAGCCGAGCGGCCGGGCTGCACTCCTGCCGCGCGCCGGGCCCTCCGCCGCGCCCTCCCCGCGGCCACCCCCTGCACCTTCCCCACGGCCACGCGCCCTCCCCGCAGTCCGTGCCTGCACCCTCCCCGCGGCCACGCGCCCTCCCCGCGGCCCCCGCCAGCGTCCGCCCCGCGGCCACGCGCCCTCCCCGCAGTCCGTGCCTGCACCCTCCCCGCGGCCACGCGCCCTCCCCGCGGCCCCCGCCAGCGTCCGCCCCGCGGCCACGCGCCCTCCCCGCAGTCCGTGCCTGCACCCTCCCCGCGGCCACGCGCCCTCCCCGCGGCCCCCGCCTCTGCCGGCCCCGCGGCCACGCGCCCTCCCCGCGGCTCCGGCCTGCGCCCCGCCCGGCGGCCTCCCGACAGCGCGGTGGGCGGCCCTCGGCGCGGCCCAGGCTGCTCGGGGACTGGGGCCAGCGAACTCTTCTGCCTTATCGCGCGCCTCTGAACACGCCAGCCGTTCCGCTGTTTATTTTCGGGGGTTCCACAGCCCTGCGCGGGCGAGAGGGACACCAGGGACAGCGCCGGCGCTGCCAAACAGGGTGGCCTGGACCTGAACACGAAGGGACGAGAAGGATTCGAGCCCAAACCCTCGAGGGGACAGGAGCGGAACCGCGCGCCCCAAGTCTGTGCCCACTTCGGTTCCTGAGCCGCAGTCGTTTGTGGAGCGCTCTGCAGGCTCCGGGCCCTCCCTCCGTCAAGTGGCAGCGTGGCCTCCGCGAGTCCCCGGGACGTGTTCTCCGCCGGCCGCGAGGCGGCGCTCCCCTCGCCCCTGTCCCGTGAGGGCGTGGGGGCGGAGAGGCGGGTCGCCGCCCGCCGCGGGCTGGCTGCGGCCTCCGCCTCGTGCGCGGTAGCCGCCGCAGAGCGGACGCGAGGGCAGCACCGGCCGGCCCTGGGGTCGCCCCCGGGGGTCCCGGCCCCGCAAACACGTGCCGGCCCTCACACCCGGAGGGGACCCTCCGCTCAGCGCCGGGCCTCTCACGGGGTGGCGGCTTGGTGACTGCCAGCCCCTGCCCGCACTGTTCCCTCTTGTGAGGCCTGCGCCCACTACTCTGCGGCTTCCAGGGCCTTCTCTCCATCTTCCAACGTTCGTCTTCCGTTTGTCAGATGAGGGGACCGAGGCTCGGGTGGGACCCGAGACCTGCCCAGTGTCCCGTGGTTGTTGGACTCTGAGCCCCGTGCGCTTCGGTAAACTAACGCGTCTCCACAGAAGGCAGTGGAACATTCTCGGTCCTTCCCCTCCCTGGGCCCCTTCACGACTCAGCATCACTTTGGGCAGAATTCTGAGGACCCAAGGACCAGGCAGAGCCCGACCTTGCTGAATTCATCCGGTCCTTCCTCTCTCTAGCCACACTTGTCTGCCGTGCTCGGGGAGCTGTGCCAGCTGTGGGCACAGCGGTGAGGCGCCCTGGGGAGCTCAGAGCTGAGATGGGGAGGGACAGGGTGAGCTGGCAGTTAGAATACCGGGTCCGAGTGCTGAGGACGGACACCTAAAACTGGGAGGCAGCGATGGCTTCCTGGAGGAGGTGATGAGGTGAAGCCTAAGCTGAGACCAGAAGGATGAATAAAACCAGCCCCTGAAAATTAGGCTGGAGAGTGGGAGGGAGGAGTGTTCCAGGCAGAGGTAACAGCATTTGGGATGGGCTGATGGCCAAGGAGCCCATGGTGCACCTGCTGCTGTGCCCTCAGCTCCACCCCAGGCTCCCTCTGCCAGATCCTTCCATCTCCCAACTGCGTGTGCCCCTGCCCACCCCCAGGGTGCCCAGCTCCGCGCAGCCCCTCTGATGGGCAAGCCCAGGTGTAGGCACCACCGCATCCGCCTGCCCACTGCCTTGGCACAGCGATGTAACTGGAGAAGAAGCGGCAGGTGAGGCGGCTGGTACAGTAGCGAGGAGCGTCCTGGCACTGCCTCTGTCCTGGAGCCCCGTGGAAAGCCTTTGTCCTGAAGCCCTAATAATGGGTTTCAGGAGAGAGCTTCAATATTTGCTGCAAACACAGGCACAAAGGACGTGGAGGGCCATTGTGGACTCTCCAAAGAGGAGCTAATCCGGGGCCAGCCGCCTCGCCAGAGGGCTTCAGAGTGCTGGGCGGGCCAGGCGCTGTGGGGTGTTGTCATTTAGGTGCAATTGTAGGAGATAATGGCACAGAGGGAGACAGTCTCTCCAGAGGAGGAGGGAGGAGGTGAGAGGCACTCCCCACCGGGGGGTGAGGGGGACAGCACCTGTCCTGAAAGCTCAGGACACAGGCTAGACTCCCCCCACCAACCCCACCCCCTTCCGGAGCTCCAAGCCCAAATCCGAGTCTCTCTCCAAGAGCCCGGCACTGCCCTGTCCGCTGTCCTTTGCCGGGGGTCACTTGAGTTGGGGGGCAGGGGTCAGCCAGGGCTCTTGGGCCTCTCTTTCTTCCCTTTCTCTAGTGCTCTCTCTTTTTTTCTCTCTCTCTGGTTCTTTTCGGTCCACTGCCCATAGACAAGTCATTTCTTGGCTCCAGGGGGCCAAGTGAAGGGAACCCGGCTGTATTTGCATATCATTAGCATAGAGGACTCTGTTTTCAGTTCCTTCCTCCTCCGAACCTGCCCGTCATCTCTAAGCACGGTGTGAAAAATATCCTGTCCCATCACTAGGCCAGGGGAAGTCTGGGGTGGGGGTGGGGGTGGTAAAGGGGCTTTCCCTAGGTCAGTGCCGGGGGGTGCCTTGTGGAGGGAGTGGAGGGAAACAGCGGAACTAAGAAATCTGCAATCCTGGGAGCGGGAGAGTGTGGAAACTCAACTCTGAGAGTTTTGCATTAGCACAAGAGGCCCTGCCAGGATCTTCTCACCTCCAGACACCTCCAGGGTGCAAAAAAGCTGGGCTTGGAAATAAAGAGGAGGAAATGTGACTGTGCGCTGATTGACATTATAATTTGCATAATTCTGTGTAATTTGCCTGGGTGGTATTATTTGATTTTCCATGCATTTTTAAATTCAATCTTTTTGCTTCCTAGAAGTTACTCTTTCCTGGAGTTTTCTTTCCTTTCCTTCTCATCTGCTTCCTGAGATGCAGATCTGCTTCCTCTCCAGGAGGAAGAAGAGGCCCGGGTAGGAGCATGTTGAAGGGGTTGGGGAAGAGAAGACGAGCAGTGTAGACACTGAATTGGAGGAGAAGAGGGGCAGTGTAGAGATCTGTGGTCTCTTCCAGGACCCAGCAGTGCCATCTCCCCGTTCCCTTGTCCCTGCTCTGTGGAATCTTGTTTCCATTCACAAATTTGTGGGAGTGGAGCAGGGATGAGGCTGGGTTTGTCCGCCCACTTCCTATGGGGCAGCCAAAACCTCACAGTAAGAACCCAGAGGGCCTGACTCCCAGGCCACGTTCTGGCAGAGACTGAGCTGCATCTAGAAATGAACAGCTTTGCTCCTGGGGAGAAGGGGCTGGTCCTAAGAAGCATCCTTCAACCTGCTCAACAGATACCCTACTCCAGACAGCAGCACATGGGTGCCCTCTCCCCCAGGGTTATGGGCCACCCCTCCCCCGAGGTGGGAAGAGAAAGGGGAAGAAATCTGATCCCTGTCACAGCGGAGCCCTGGAAATGGATTCAGTTATTTCAATTTACGGCCAGTTATTACTGTACATAAGATAAATGAGGCGTAATTCAGCTGGAGCTAAGCCGAAGGGAAACACCTGCAGAAGTCATTTGCTGGCTGAATGACTTTCTCTGCTCCCAGACTTGCCTGCTCCCTTCTGTTTCACTCTCTCTTGCCTTCTACACACCTTTTAAAAAGACATTGTTATAATTACTCTTAGTAAGCTCTAATGCTATTTAAACAATTAATAATAATAATAATAATATCTCTTCCAAAACATAAATCAGATCTCATCACTCTTCTGCCTGGAAGCCTCTGCTGGCCCCCCAGTGCTCCTTTCCACAGACTCTCAGGCCTCACATGGTGTGGATCCAGCTTTCTTTTCTTACCTCACTTCTTGCCCTGCCCCCCTATCTCTGATCCTTCAGGCCCACTGGCCACCCTATGGCTTGGAGAACTTTCCCAGCTCTTTCCTTGCCTTGGTTGGCTCTTCCACCATGGTCTCCTAAAGGCCAGCTTCTTTTTATTCTTTTCTCTTTTTCTTGAGGAAGATTAGCCCTGAGCTAACTGCTGCCAAGCCTCCTCTTTTTTGCTGAGGAAGACTGGCCCTGAGCTAACATCCATGCCCATCTTCCTCTACTTTATTTGTGGGACACCTACCACAGCACGGCTTTTGCCAAGTGGTGCCATGTCCACACCCGGGACCCAAACCGGTGAACCCTGGGCTGCCGAGAAGCAGAACGTGTGGACTTAACCACTGTGCCACTGGACCAGCCCCATGAAGGCCAGCTTCTTTTCATCACTCAGGGCCCTGCTCTGCAGGCCCCTCCTGGGACAGGCCTCCCCACCAGATAGGGCTCCCAGTGTGTCAAAGTAGCGTCTGTGTGATTCATCTGTTCCGTTAGCGGTTCTGTCTTCCATGTGGACAGAGACCTCACCTGCCTTGTCAGTCTTGTTGTCTCCAGCACCTGGGGGAGCACCTAGGACATAGTAGCTGCTCACAGAATATTGTTTAATGAATAAGTATGGATAATAGCACCCAAGGACAGCTTGGGCTTGGAGACAGGCCATGGATTTTGAAGTCAGAGAGATGCAAGTTCCTCTCCTGGATTTCTCACTCCCTGGTGAATGGCCACAGGCAGGTCACTCACCGCTCGGAGCCTCTGTTTCTCCTCTGGGAACAGGGATAATAATAACTTGTATATGGAAGGTTAAATTCAGCGTTGTCTGTAAGTGTCTGGCATTGGTAGGGGCTCGTTAAATAGTGATTATTAATATGAATAAGTGTACTTTTGTTTCATACTCGCTCTGCACCAAGATCTGTTCCTGCCCTCAAAAATTCAGTTTATTGAGAGACACAGAGACCCGCATGACCAGCTCTGAAACAGTGACGATGTACTGAACGGAGAATGTGAACCAAGCACCAGCGGAACAAGAGGCAGGAACAGTGAGCTCCGCAGTCCCTGCCCTGGAGTAGCGTGTCACAGCCTCTGCGCTGTGGACGCCTCCATGGCGCTTCTGCTTGCCTCCTACACCTCCAGAGCAGGCAAGGCCTCAGCAGCTCCATTTTAAGATAGGAGGACAGAGCTCCAAGAGATGACACGCTGGCCCGGAGTCACACTATATCTCCTGTCCCTGCTGTTTGAGTGCCCCAGATTCCCCTGTTGAATCTTAACCCCAAGGTGATGGTGTTAGGAGGTGGGCCTAAAGGTGGGGCCCATGGGGGGTGATTAGGTCAGGAGGGTGGAGCCCTCATGAATGAGATCGGTGCCCTTATTAGAGACCCCAGAGAGCTAGCCCCTCCTTCTGCCATGTGAGGACACAGTACGAAGTGGTCCATCTGTGACCCAGAAGAGGGCCCTCGCCAGAACCCAACCATGCTGGCCCCCTGCTCTCGGACTTCCGGCCTCCGGAATGGTGAGAGGTAAGTGTCTGTTGTTTATTAGCCGCCCAGCCCGTGGTATTCTGTTAGAGCAGCCTGCATGCATCAGATGCCTGCTTCCTTCTTCCTCCACGCTCAGCCCTCTGGACACCGCATGCGATTATGCGTGTGGTCGGTCTCCCACACGGGGGCCAGCTCCGTGACGGTCTGTTCTGTTCACTGATCCATGCCCATTTCCTAGAACAGTGCCTGGCACGTGATAAGCACACAGTAAATAAATGCAGAATGACTGAATGGAAGACAGAAGAATGAGTTAGTGAACGGCAGAGCTGGACTTCAAACCTCTCAAGCGGGAGGCAGAAATGCTGACTCAGGGCCCTGCTGCTGGAACCTGAACTGGGTTTCCCATCTAGCGTGCAATGTGGACAAGTCACCTAACCTCTCTGTGCCCCACTTTCCCCATCTGTCTAATAGGGATCACAACATAACACCTAGTTCCTAGGATGGGTGTGAGGACTAGAGGAGTTGACATTCACAGAGCTCTCACACAGTGCCTGGGACATAATGAGCCTCAAATACATATTTGGGAACTTAAAAACAACCAACCAACCCAGGACTCTCGGCTCCACATGCAGTGTCATTTCTCTGTGCCGTGTTATGTAGAGCTGGACAGTGTGGGGGCCTGGAATTGGCCACCCCAAGATATGGCTCTTTGGCAGGAGGATTTAGGGCTGTTTACTTTGCAGACAGAAAAGCAACTGAAAACTAGAATTTACTTGCCCTTTGTTAGGAGACATTTACATTGTAAAGGAAATCTCCACCTGTAAAGGTATCTCCCCCTCTGTGCCAGGAAGAACGGGGATGACCTTATCTCTAGAAACTCCTATCAATACGGAATTCAAGGACTTAAATCTGCATAATAATCTTATTCCTGTTTCTGGTAACCTCCTGTAACTGACTCCCCCCACCCCCAACATCCTCCTTTATGATATTTAAGGTGGGGGCTTCAGCCATCTTGGCGAGTTGCTCAGCTTGCCTGACCTCTCCCATGGGTACATGTTATAAACTTTGTTAAATTTTCTCCTGCTATTCTGTCTCATGTGAATTTAATTCGTTCTCTGGCCAGACGAACCCAGAGAAGATAGAGGAAATGTCTTCCTCCCCTACGATAGTTTCCAAATCACCAACATACTCATGGTCTTCTTTTATCATTATATCATCCTTGTGAAGTAAGAGAGAAATAATTATTGCCCCCATTTTACAGGGGAGAAAACTGAGGCCAGAAATGATACTGGATCAAGATCACACAAAGTCTTGGTTAAGATGAGCTGGCTTCAGGGGCCGTGGCCGAGTGGTTAAGTTCGCGTGCTGTGCTTCCGCACGCCAGGGTTTCACTGGTTCGGATCCTGGGCATGGATGTGGCACCGCACCGCTCATCAGGCCACGCTGAGGCGGCATCCCACATGCCACAACCAGAAGGACCCGCAACTAAAAATATACAACTATGTACGGGGGGCTTTGGGGAGAAAAAGGAAAAATAAAATCTTTAAAAAAAAAAAAAGATGATCTGACTTCAAATTTACGACTCTGTCCATGATTCCACAGGTCATTCCCTCCCCAAGATCCAGCCTGAAACAGGAAAAAGAAAAAAAAATTCAGATCAGAGACCGGCAGAGAGTCTCAGCAGGCCTAAAAATATCAGTCGCTCCTATTTTCAGGGTTTGGAAATCCACTGAAATTTCTTCTGTCATGGGCTGTCGTTGTATATAAGACAAATGTTGCTGAGACCTCAAGGTCAAGGGACACTCCTACAGATTCAGGAGTGACAGATCCGAGGCTGCAAGTGTCTCGGAGCTCCCCGCCGACAAGGGCCTCTCCTCCCAAAGAGCAGCTGGCCTCCCAGCAGCTGCTGCGGGCCAGCACTGCGCCAGGGGCCACGGGGGCCAGGGCCGCGTGGGTCCTGCGGGCAGCGATCTGTGGTCCAGTCTGGAGAGTGGCTGCAGGCCCTTCCTGGGGCTAAGCTTGCCAGTTGCCTGCTTCCAGAGATTCTGGGTGGGTGTGAGAATTATATTTCAAGTTTTGTTTCAAGTGACCGCAATGCTAAGCAGACGTTGTGAGTCCCAGAGGTCCCCCAGGGGAGGGGATGTGGAGGCAAGAACAGAATGAGTGAGTTCACTTGTTGGCTCACCCATTCATTCCTTCAGGTCACATTTATTTTGCCCTTAGCCTAACAGGGATGCCAGAGTTTTACTTTATTCACAAATAGATTTAAAACCAACACCCCTGCCGCTGTTCCTGACCCCATACCAACCACCGTGTATTGAGCATCTACCACGAGTGAGGCACAGACATAACCAGGACCCTTCGAAGTCAGCGTTATTACTCCCCCGACCCGGGAGACAGTGGACGCTCTGAGAGGCTGGGTGACATGCCCACGGTCACATAGCTATGGAAGATAGTCAGATCTCAAACTCAGGCGGCGCTGACGCCAAAGCTCAGGCTGTGGTTGACAGTTTCAACTTTGGCTGTTTGAGTCACTGTGTGACAAAAATCTGAGATGCAAAGTGTAATAACAAAATGACTCTGTGCCCCACAACCCAGCTGGAGGAACAGACACTCCCAACGTTGCCCGCTCGCCTGTGCTTCTGGCCCCTGTTGCATTCCCCTGCCCCCCCCCCACCCTGAGTCCCCTTCAGGGTGAACGCTGTCTAAATTTTGAGTTCATTATTCCCTTGTTTGTAGGTATTTTGGTTGCTTTCTGTTGTTTTAACCGGTGCATTTGTGATAAATATGTGTGAGGATAAGCCGTTTAGTTCTGCTTGGTTTTGAACTTGGTGTAAATGGCACACAGCGTATCTTCTTCCGTGGCTTGCTGCCTTCCACATGCTTCCAATTCACCCACTGATGTGTGTGGCTTTAGTGTATTCACTTCCACTGCTGTGAAATGCCATTGTTGGAATATACCACGTTTTATTTACCCAATTTCCTGTAGAAGGATGTCTAGATCATTTCAGTTTCTTCTTCTTTTTTTTTTTGCTATTGCAAACCATAGTACAAAAAATTCTTAACCACGTCCTCTGGTGCTCACCAGCCAAGGCTGCACATGTGCAGGGGTGGAATTCAGGGTCCTAGGGCCTGTGTGTGGTGCCTTTTACTCAGTAGAGCCAAGAAAACAATTGTACCAGTTTACTTTGGAGCCTAGAAGCTAGAGCAGAGTCTTTTCAGGGGTCGTGTTAAGTTTAGAAAAGGGGGCTCCAGGGTGTTAACTAACTAGTAAGCCCTGAGATTAACCTTGGGAAATAGCGTTCCCTAAGTGTAGTCATTCACATAGCAGCGCTCAGACTTGATAGTTTATCTCCGGAGCTGAGCCTCCAAGGCTGGAAACACTTGCTCAGCTGTTGACCAACATCCCAGGAGACGGGATCCTCCTACGGGACGCAGGGGAACCAAGAAACCTTGACGTGATCTCACCACACCTGGGAGACTTGGCATCTTGGCCGGAGCACGTGGACCTGGGGGATTTCTTAGGCGTGTGTCCTTCCCGGCGGCAGGAACCGCATCTGTCAGCCCTGAATTCAGGCTGTGGGTGTAACTGATGGGAGGCGGCTAGGGCCTGATTGGAGTTCTGCCACTCTCCCCACACGTTCTTCCTTCCACCAATATTCATCTTCCTTCTTTTAAATTTTTGATTAAAAATTTTGATTAAAATACTGAAAGTTCAAAATTCAAAATATAAAATCATACAAACAAAAGTCTTGCCCCCGCTCCTGACTCCCGCGTGCCTGGTCCTTTCTCTGAAAGATAACCACTTTTATTAATTTCTTATTCATCCTTCTGAAGTCTTCTTTATGTACAAGCAAACATGAATATAAAGTCTAATTTAAGCCTCCGACTATAGAAAAGATAGCACACTATATCCACAATTCTGCCTGTTCACGTAACAATGAGTCTTCGATATCTATTCCATGTCATTACCCAGAACCTTTCGCCATCGTTTATTTTCATAGCTGTGTGGTATTCTATCGTATTCCACAATATTTGTTCATCATCTACTATGCACCAATCTCTATGCTGAGTGCTGGGGTGAAAACGATGAGTCAAAACAGGCCCTGCCTTCAGGGAGTACAGGCTCAGGGTGAACAGACCAACAGCTATGATAAAGAGTGGCAGGTGCCTTCCTTCCAAAAATATTTATTGAGTCCCAGCCACTCGTCAGGCGTTGCTCTGGGCCCAGGGGAGACGATGGTGAATAAACCGATGAAAATTTCTGCCCCGTGGTGCTCCCAGCCTAGGGGAGCTGCTGTAGGGGCAGCTGGCCAGCCCTGACCTGGTCTGGCATCAGGGAAGCCTTACTGGAGGAAACGATGATGTTTTAGCTGATCGCTACCAGCTAAGGAGGAATTAGCCAGGGGAAGAGCCAGAGAGGGGCCAGTGTTCCCCACAGAGGTCCCCCGCTGGCCAGCAGGAGGTGAGAGGCGTCCCCGGTGGCTGAGAGAGGTTCCTACGTTGGGAGCACTGGGGGAGGCGCAGGCAGTGGCCCACGACAGAAGGCCCTGTGGACCACAGAGGGACTTTGTCCTTGTGGACAGCACTGGGATGGCTGCCATGTGGAGTGGCTAGGAAAGGGACAAGAGGGCAGGCAGGAGGCCCGTGGGAGGGGGAGCGTGGTCTAGGCAAGGCCTGCAGGTCAGCGGACCCAGGTGGGGCAGGGGCAGCAGAGAAGGGACTGGATTCAAGAGAATGGTGCGGTGCTGTTGACTGGACTTGTGGGACATGAAGCGGAGGGAGAGGAGGCCTCATGCCTGGAACGCGGGCAAGCGCCCCCCGCGGGCTGTTCTGGGCTCCCCCCTAGCGTGTCATGATGCCTGCCCCGGCCCAGTGCCCCTGCACCCCTTGCAGTTGTTGTGGCCTCCTCCCGTGTCAGGAGCCAATGGTAACCGTTCTGCCCTGCAACATGCTAGTCCCTACCTGCTCTCCACCACAGCACACACATCACACCACACACACACGCCACACCACACACACACGCCACTCATACACACACACCACACACACACCCCCACGCCACTCACGTTACACCACACACACACACCACTCACACACACGCACACACACACACACCACTCACACACGCCACACCACACACACTCCACACCACACACACACGCCACACACACCACTCACACACATGCCACACCATACCCCCCCACACCACTCATGTCACACCACACGCACACACACACACCACTCACACACGCCACACCACACACACACCCCCACGCCACTCACGTTACACCACACACACACACCACTCACACACACGCACACACACACACACCACTCACACACGCCACACCACACACACTCCACACCACACACACACGCCACACACACCACTCACACACATGCCACACCATACCCCCCCACACCACTCATGTCACACCACATGCACACACACACACACCACTCATACACACACACCACACACACTCCACACCACACACACACGCCACACACACCACTCACACACATGCCACACCATACCCCCCCACACCACTCATGTCACACCACACGCACACACACACACACCACTCGTACACACACACCACACACACTCCACACCACACACATCCCCCCACACACACCACTCACACACATGCCACACCATACCCCCCCACACCACTCATGTCACACCACACGCACACACACACACCACTCACACACGCCACACCACACACACACCCCCACGCCACTCACGTTACACCACACACACACACCACTCACACACACGTCACACCACTCACACACACTTCACCACACACACACCACATGACACACGGAGCACATGACACACACACCACACGATGCACCACACGCACACACGACACACATTCACCACACCACTCACATGCACACACACCACACACATACCACATGCACACCCACACACCACACCACACACACCACACACCCCCCCCACACCACACCCCCCCACACGCACCACTCACATAGACACACACACACATACCACACACCATTCACACACACCACATGTACCACACACCACACACACGCACACCCCACACATATAGACACACATTGCACCACACATGCAAACACACATGCGAACACTCCCTACCTCACAGAGTCCTGGTACTTGAACTAAACGTCCTGCCTAACCTGGTCCTTGCACCCCACCCCCAGCACACATCCTAGAGGGAGCCCCCAGGTGTGCACGCAGCATACATGTCCTCGTGTCCAGAGCCCACTGTCACAGCTGGGCCTGCCGTGCTTGGCCATTAGTTTTGGGTGTCACTGTTAGCATGGCTGTGTTCTGTGGCCACTACTGGACTGTGCACTCCTGGGAGCAAGACCACATTGTGGTGCCTGCCATGTCCCTGACTCTGCCGGGATTGGCTGTGGCGTGGATGGGGCAGTGAGGAAACCTCTGCCGAGAGGGAGCAAACAGGAGAAAAAGCTGGCATTTCCCCAAAACCCGCTGGGCAGTCGGGCCGGCCCAGGTTTATTTGGTGATATGATTTGCTTCTGCTCTTTTCCCAAGCCCCAAGGGCGTGTGCCACCCAGAGCCCTGGCCTGGATCGTCTCCGTTGTCCATCAGCAGCCTGGAGCTGGCCTTCGGCGCCCGGCTGGAGTGGAAGAGCAGCCTGGGCCAGAGCCGACTTGCCAGTCCAGGTCCTCTTCTCTGAAGGGATGGCTGCCCCACCCCCATCCAGACCCCACATGCTGCCTCCCTCTCCAGTACCTGCCCCACTGGTGGGTACGGGGGCCAGTCTCAGACTCAGGAGTGGGGTGCGGGGTGGGGAGTGGGGGCAGCTTGCAGTTCGTCAGCTCAGCTCCCGCTGCCCAGGGGACTGGTCGGCACGTCCCCTAGTTGTGATAGGAGGGATGCTGTGGGCCTTCAGGCTCCCACTCTCCACCCCCACGTGGGACATTCTGTTCTGGCTCCTGACTCTGGGGAAGATGAAAAATGCGTGGTTTGGGCCTGGCGTTGAATCTCCACGTGGCTCTTGCAAAGGCAGATCTTTTCATTTCAGGCTGCAGTGTGTCTGCTGTCCAAGTGGGCCTGGCAGGCGCTCTATCATCCTGGAGGGCACTGAAAACATAGAAGCCATACTCAGGGTGGCTTCACAGGTGTGCGCAGCCTGTACTCAGAAGGACCCCGTGCTTGGTTTAATGATCCATTGTCACTGTTCTGAAATTCTTAATAATTTTTGAACAAGGGGCTGGGTATTTGCATCTTGTTCTGGGCCCCACCAGTTATCTGTCTGGTCCTGTTTTAGTTTTTGTTGTCTTTCCCTTAGAATCTTTTGAATTTTGAACTACAGAGACACAGGTTTTTCCCCCTTTTAAATCAATAACTAACTACCATGAAGGATAAAAACAAAGAAGGTCACATTTATTACTTGTTGTCCACATTTGGAAACGGCCTGTGCGCCCATGACGGTGCACAAGCTGCTGTGCACACACCCACACCCCACACGTCCAGCCACAGTCCTGCCGACTCCCAGGAGAGCCCGCGGGATGTGGAGAAGGTCGCCCCACGAAGCACGTGGAGCCGAAGCGCGCTCAGGCCACCTGCTCCTGTGCCAGGTCCGTGCTGCTGCCCAGGACGAGCCAGTTCTTCCACAGCTGGGGGTGGGGAGAAGGGGCTCCCCAACGCCCTCGTTAACCCCCGACTCCCCTCGCTCGAGGTGGATCTTCAGAGTCAGATGACACTGGGAAGTCATTAGCCAACATGCCCAGCCCTGCTCGGAGCCCAGGGAAAGACACTTCCGTGTAGACAAAAGGCTTCTGTGGTGGCTGTGGGAGACGCTGGGAGGTCACCTTGCAGCCCCCTTCACATTGGACCCTACCTATGCTGTCTGTAGCTGGAAGAAAAAGATATGGCCTTAGACTCTGCAGGAACAGAGAATCCAGGAGCTCTCCAGGCCCACATTCTAGTACTGGTCACCCATTAGGAGTTCTTGTCTGAGTCATTGATGTCACAGTTTTTGCCCATTTCTTACTAGGCTTAAGAAATTGAGATTCTCCTGCCCCTCAGATCTGGAAGCACTGAACACGCCCAGAACCTGCGAACAAGCTCTGAGCATCAGCACAAGAAAGCTTAGCAGCTCTTCTAGCGTCCGTGGAGCAGCCCCTTTCAGCTCAGCCTGGGAGAGGACCCCTGCTGCCCTCTGGTGGCCAGTGGGCAGAGGCTCAAGGAGCCATCCAGGAGGCAGGTTCCCTTTGCCTGTCGCTGGGACAGTGGCTTTGAGGCGTCAGGTAAAGGAGTGCCTTTTCCTGTTCCTGGAACACAGCACGCTTGTCCTCGCCCCAGGGCCTTGTGCTCCCTCTCTCTGGAATGCTCTTCATCTGGATCTCAGGTGGCAGCCAGCTTCTCAGTCTCTAGCCATCAGGCCAAATGTCACCTCCTCAGGGAAGCCCTCCTGGACCACTTCGTCTGAAACAGCACCCAAACCTAGCCCCTGTCCTCTATCCCATTACCTTGTTTCACTTTGTTCAAGCCTTACCTGCTATTTGAGAATATCTATTTAAATTCTGTCTGTTGCCCCTCTCTCTCTCACCACAATGTTGGGTCAAGGAGCAGTCAATGTTGTCTGTGTCACCTGTCACTGAATCTCAGTGCATCATACATGGTGGATACTCAAAAATACTTGTTGAAGGAATAAATATGTGCATATCAACACGAGAAAATGAGATTTAAGTGGAGCTTCTGGTCCCCAAGACCGCACTGATGTGGGCAGGGCACACACCACCCCATTTGACAGATGAGCAAGCTGAGGCTCAGAGAGGTTTACAGGTGTTGCCGGAGTGCCCAGCGAGGAAGAATGAACCAGGCCCCACTTCTTTTCCTGGCTCCCTCAGTCCTATTCTCTGGAGGGGCCGAGGGGCGTCCCAGCCTGAACAGCTGCTGCTGGGGGTTGAGGCAGGCCCCCACGTGGGCTCCAGACCCTCACTTCCTGGTCCTGGTGCTGAGGGAGGCTGAGCTGCACCCTTGTCCAAAGCTGTGCCGTGGCTCTGGAAGGGTGTGGGGGCCTGGGTGAGGAAGGCCAGTCCGCAGGATGATAGCACAGACCTCCGGAGACAAGCCTGTCTGCAGAGATGCGCGTTCCTGAGCAGGAGTGTATTTGGGGAGGGCTGGAGCCAGCGAGGGAGCTGGGACTCCTCCAGGGCGTGGCTCTGGCTGTGACCTTCTGGGTTTCATCTGGACCTCTGAGGGCCCAGCTGTCCTCACTACAATCAGCCTGAGGCAGACGCTGCCTCTGATTCTGGGCCCAGCACAGAGCGAGGATGTCAAGGGCCCAGCACAGAGCGAGGGTGTCAAGGGCCCTGCCGCGGGGCCCGGGCCTCCTGGCTGAGCTCGGGCAGGCGGTGTGGCTGGTGGGGGCCTGGGGGACCAGGCCAGGGCAGGCTCTGTCTGGAAGGTCAGCAGCATCTACTCTGGGACTGGTCTTCTGGTGAGAGCTTGATGGAGTCTGTGAGGTAATTCTCTAAGATGCTTTGATACTGGAGGAGGAAGAGAGAAGTCAGTGTTCACATCCTCAGGGGCAAAAAGCACGCCGCCCTCTGTTTCTCAATGGCCAGTGGTTGTTCTGCTTTCTGTTCCCTCCCTGCTGTGCTGTTGGGGACGTGAGGCCCAGAAAGGGGAGCACTGGTCTTCCCCACTCTCCCTCTTCCTTTCCGCCTACTCCAGCCTCTTCCAGGAGCCCAGAGTGTTGGGGGCTGGGTGAGGGGCCTAGGTCTCCTGGTCTCCAACCCTGACCCACAACTTTCCATTCTCCAGGGGCACAAGTGAGGTGACGTTTGCCCTTAGCAGAGATGATGACAGCCCGCTCCTCATTTCTGCTGGAGAGCTCTCCCCACAAACATCCCCACACCCCAGCCTTCTCTCACCATGACCACCTCCCGTCCCCACCCCACCCAGAACCTGGAGAGGCCCAGTCAGTCGTCGTCCTTCCACGTCCAGGGATCACGCCCTACCGTAGACTCAGGGCTTCTGCTGGGCCTTTTTGCCTCTCTGGCCACCCTCCCAACTCTCCAGTCCCAACAAGGTCCAGGGAGGGCTCCTTCCTGGTCTGACAAGCCTCTCCCTGCCCAGCTGGCCACTTCTCACCTGGGACCCACCCGCCTGGTTCAGGGGGAAGGATGGGGTGGAGGAGGGGGTGCTTCCTCCAGGAGGTGGGCTTTACGTGCTCAAGGGTCTCTTCTTAAGGGGATCCCCTCTCTTTGCTCTGCCACGGCTCTCTGCAGTCACCAAGCTCCCAGCACTCATGTTCCTCCCACAGCTGGCACCATGTGTGTGCAAGTGAGTGAGCAAGCAGGTGTGCCCTCACTCTGCCTAGTGGCTCCTGATCCATTGGCGTGGACCTGAGTGGGGCAGAGCCTCCTGTATGGCAGGTGAAACTGTGCCTGGTGGTCCGTCTCAAGTGCCACTGAGGGGGCAACATCCAGGACAGCAGCCAGGCCTTCTCTGATTTTGTCTCCTCCACGGCACCCGGGCTCTGGCTGGGCACCCAGCTGGTGAATGTCACCCAAACCCTTCATGCCTAAGACCCTGGACCTCAGGACGTGGTGTGAGGCCCCAGCTGCTGCATCCTGGTGATCCTGGCCCATTGCTTCAGACCTGACCCAGGGTGCTCCCGCTGTAGAGGACACAGTCCTGCCCCGAGGCGCCTGAGAAGAAAAAACGAGGCGAGTCTCCTTATCCCTGGCAGTGCTCAGGCCTGGCATGCGGGATAGTCTACACAGCCCTGGACATCACAGTCCTCTGACCGGCCCCTTCTGCTGTGCGCAGGGCCCTCTCTCCACTGAGCTAATTGTCATTAGAGTCCTGACATTTCTGACCCCCCAGGGAGGGACAAGGAAGAGCAGAGCATCACCATTTAAGTCCCTTTTCACACCACCTGGTCTCCCCCTCCCTGCGAGCGAGGCAGATTTTGAAAGGATTCTCCTATTCTTTGGTTCTTTCTGGGTCCCACTCTTACCGTGAAAGCCCAGGGGTCCTTGACTGGGGTCGGGAGCTTTCCTAACTGGGTCTTTGCATTCAGGGCACAGGGCATGGTGCTTCATCCCCGTGAGTGTGCCCCACCCTCAAGTCCACGAAAGGTCCAGCTGGGACCCAGAGCCCCTCGTGAACAGAAACCTGTGCCATTGTCCACCAGGCCAGCCTTCGAGGAAGGAGGTTCCGAGTGTCGGGAGCAGCAGCCGGGCTTTCTGAGCCCCTTTGACTTTATTCTGGGAACAAAGGAAAGGCTGCCTCGGAAGGTGTGAGAAGCTTCCTCGCTCATTACACTAGCACAGCCTGAGGTCTTCACACCAGCTCTCTTCACCCAATAGTAGTCACGCCCTCCCCAGGTCCAGGTTGACCCTGAGTGCTTCCCATTTATGACATCATTCCACTCGATAATGGTGTCATCTAGCTCCTCTGATTTCCTGCAAAACTTCCAAGTCGCCGGCAGGCCATAATTAGGTTTCCTGTGTAATTCTTTTCTTGAGACCCTGGTCCTCTCGGCACTGTGTGTATAACAGTAAAGCAACCCAGCAGAGTCCTGACGCACCATCGTTTCAGTCAGGCTGCGACGGTGGAGTCCGAGCCTGGTCACCTCTATGGCCCTGCCTTCAGGTCCTGCATCCTGAGGACCTCATAAAGGTCCTGATGTCAGGATATAAAGCCAGCATATATGGGGTTAAAACCAAAACGCTCATTCCCTGCTTACTCCCTGGCTTCCTGGCTCCAGAATCCACTATCTTCCGTGGAGACAGATACCACCAAGGACAAGCACCTGGATTCACTATCTCCTCCCCGCAAAGAGATCCAGGCTGGTGGGAAAGCTCCGACCAGCAAGGCCATGTGCTCCCCCTCTCCTACCTAAACCCCCAAATAAAAACCCTTCCTTTTAGCTTTTCGGGAAGTTTGGGATTTCAGTGTTAGCTGCCCTTCTTCCTTGCTCAGTGCTGTGCAATAATAAAATTCCTGCTTTCTTCCACCACACCCAATATCAGAGATTGGCTGGCTGCACAATGGGTGAGCGAACTCACTTCAGGTTCGGTATCAGTCCTCCGACTTCACCGAGCTTGCTTCTAGCCAGCCTGTTTCCCTCCTGGATGTGGCAATTTTGTCTTTCTCCAATTAACCCAAAAGGCTCCAGGCCTCCATGCTGCAGCTCACACCTGGGAGCTGGGCCTGAGCAGGCCCCGCAGGGATGGCATCACCAACTTGGTAAGAGCAAATCCCATCACCCCAAATCCCCCAAAGCAGGTGGACATTCCTTCTTTGATTATGAGGGCATTCTTAACCATATCCTGAAATAACTAAATACCCTAATCCTTGAAAGTGGCCAGATTGGGACACTGAAGTCACTGCCTACCTTCTTTCCTTTCAGAATGTTAATGAGGACGTACCTAACCAGGTGCTCTCCTCGCAGATTGCTCTTCCCATCCAGAGCTCACTGCAGAGCTCAGACATTCAGGGACCCTCGAATGCCACGTGCCCAGTGGACGGCCTCACCCCTCCTCTGTGGCGCTCCTGCTTTCCACTCCCTTCTCCATCTTGGTCCAGAGCAGCACTGATCAAGGGTCCCACCATCTGTCAAGCTAGAAACATCGTCCTCAACCTGGACGGCTCCTGATTCCTTCTCTCCTATGCTGACCATCATCAACCCCTGCTGGTTCTGCCTCCAAAGTCTCTTTAATTCACCATCTTTGCCATCTACATCCTCTCAGGCCTGGACTATTGCAGTATCTTCATAACCACCCATGAAGCCCATCATCTGGGCAGCATGAAGCTCTCCTGCTGAAAACCTGCATAGTAACTCTCATTTTAAGACAGCTGCCTTTAATGTAATGCCTTCTCTGTGCTGTGATATTACTTTATTTAACCCTTGCAACAACCCCATTAGGAAGATATTATTTGTACTTTAAAGAGAGGGAAGTGGTGGCTTCAGGAGGCAGCAGGCCTTGCTCAAGGACACAGTGAGTAAGAGGCAAAGGCAGGATTTAAAGCCAGATCTATCCGGCGTCACAGCCCCGGCTGTCCCCGCCCCGGGCTGGGGCTCCCCTCCTATTACAGCAGGGCCTCCCACGTCTTGCTCCCCAGACACTCTGTGCTGGTGGGAATGAGTGCACGACCTCCAGGGAAGGAGGGGAGAGGTCCTGGTAGGAAATGTCTTTGAAAACTCTCGTTTGACTTTAAATTATAGATTTGCAGACTCCAGTTTCAACTTAAAAATCCATGTAAGTTTTACATTCTATGCCCTAGCGAGTATGTTTGTTTAATGTGAAAATGTTCCTCCTCCAAATTTCTGGGCAATATAGACATTGCAGAAAGACTTGCCCTGTTGGGCTTCAAGGTCCCGTTGAGACCCTGTGTGCCCTGCGGAGGGGGGGGGGGGGGGGGGCGGTCCAGCAGCGCGGTCTGGAAAGTGTGGACCTCCAGCATGAAGTCCGAAGTCCTGGTTGGGCCTCACCAGGCCTTTGTGATCTGGCGATGTTGACCTTGTAGGCGTCATTGCTGGCCACTGCTGTGTCCCCGCTTCCCTCCTGCCACATTTCTTTCTTTTATAGACAAAATCCACAGTTGTGTCCTTGCATGAGCCCTGTGGATTCATGCCTGGGCCTGTGACCACCCCTTCTCTCTGCATTTCTGCTGCTCCCACCCACACCCCCACTGGCCTACCATGTCCACCTGCAAACTGCAAATCGTCTTTCAACACCCAACTTGCATGCTGCTTCTCTGGGTGGGCATCACGCCACCCTCGCCACCAGCTACCTCTGAATCACCTTGGTGCCTTGACTGTGCTCCCCTGTGGCGTTTATCTCACCCTGTCACAGTCTCTTTGTGAACTCCCTTCTCCTCTACCTGACCTTGGGGCCACTGAGGTCCATATCTCCAGCCCTAGCCTGACAACTGGAGAAATGCTTATAGGATTAAAAGATTTCCATTTTAGAGATGAGGAAATTGAGGATCAGAGAAGTCACGGACTCACTTGAAAGCACTAGGGCCGGATTCAAGTGTAGGTCACTCTGACTGCGGACGCCACACCTGTGACTTCCACGTGGGGGACTGGTACAGGTTGCCAATCCATTCTTTTGCCAAGTAAAGATGTTAAAAAAACCAAAACAAGCAGGCAAGCTACCATCTACTAACACTAGCCTGGAATAAAAGTGACATAGCAGGAAGGACACAATTTCAAGAATAAAGGACACTCCTTCTCCAGAAAGGACGGGTGCTAACCACACACAAATACATACTGGCTGTGGGCTGATGGACGCTTCCCCGTGACCAAGCCGTGGGCAATCGTTGCACTGTGTTTGTGGAGGGTCATTTGTCACCTGTCGCTATACGAGGTCCAAGAGCATTCCTCAGCCTCCTAAGGCAATGGCAGGCGCAGGCACAGCGGCATTCTAGGAGCCCACCTGACTGACTATGTGATAGAGCCACACTGGTTGACCGTACGCTGGAGATGGACACCCCTGCTTTCTTTAACACAGGCAGTGAGGACTGGGGCCGGGAGGGGAAGCTGAAGACCAGCCTGAGGGGGAAACACTGAGACTGAGCTCGGAGGTACAAGGATGGGCCCTCGAGCCTCCTCCCTGGGCAGCCGCTGCAGGTTGCTGCTGCCTCTCTCCATCGTGGGTGACCCCAGGCTGGGCCCTCGAGCGCTGCTCCACAGGGTGTCTGGCCAAGCAACGAGGGCAGGCACCTCCACACAAGGGAAGCCTTCGATCTCCTGTCCTCATTTGCTCATTTCCTCAACTCAAAATCACTGCCATGATGACCTTCTCCCCTCTTCCACGGAGCCCACCCTGATTAAATGCGGCAGAATGATGAACAAGCTGAGCCCCTCCTGGGGCTAATGTCTTAGGGACTCTCTTCCGAGTTTCCAAACCCCACATCAGACCGACTTTAAAACCCTGCTCCTGCCTCCAGGCAGCCTTCCCTGAGCTTCCTCCCCGCCCCGCAGTGTGAGCTGTGCACCCCTGCTCTGGGCCCCTCACCACGTCCGTCCCCAGTTACCATACCGCAACAACTCCTGTGCCTCTGTCTCCCTCACGGAGGCGAGGGGCCTGGCACTTCTGACACACTCATCACACGCTTGTTGAATGCTCACACCAAGGGGTTGACATTGACCCGTCTCTGACTGGAGGATGTCAGCTGCTCCTGCAGGCTTGATTACCCCGCTTGGACAAGTGCTGGGCACCAATGGGCCTCTCTCCCACCAAAGAGGAGTGACCTAGAGCATCACTTCTCAAACCCTTGCTAAACGACAATCTCCAGGGGAGTACAGGTTGGGATTTTTTAGAAACTCCACAAATGATTTTGATAATCGGCCAGATGGAGGGACTGCCGACCGCGTGCTCTCTGGTCGCTTTCTGCCTCTGGCATTCTGTGCTTCCAGGACTGGACTACTGCTGAGCCCGGTCAGCAACCAATTAACTAAGACGACGAGCTGTGCTGCCCCACCCGCGTCCCCACCTGTGCCCAATATGTTCTTTTCTGGAAGCTCCTGAGTTCCCCCATCCTAGGGTGCAGCCCTCGTGGTGCTACTTACCCTCGACAGAGCCCGACTGGCCAGCATCTCGAAGGCTTGTACCACGTTGATGTCGTTCTTGGCACTGACTTCAAAATAGGGAATATCCTTCTCTTTACACCAGCCTCGGGCTACCTCCTGTGGCACCTGAACGAGGGGAAGAGATAATCACTGTTCCTCTAGCATCATCCTCACCGTCCCCACCATCACGTCCCCACCATCATTACCACCTCACAGCCCCATCCTCCCCACCACCACTCCCTTTTATTGAGAAGCTTCTATGTGTCTGTAACTTTACACGTGTTATTTTTTTAACATAAATCTATGAGGTGGTTATTGTTAGCTCCATTTTACAGATGAGAAAACTGAGGACTAGAGAATTAAAAAATTTGCTCCGAGCGTATGGGGCGGAGCAGGATTTGAACACAGGCCCAGCAGAACTAGAGCCCGCTGCAGGATGCTCCGTTCTTAAGGTCTCCACCAGGAGCTTCCTGCTGCCAGTGGCTCCTTCCTCAGTGCCATCAAAGGGAGATGGACGTGACACACACGAGCCAGGGAGGGAGGACTGCCTTCCCCTGAGCTGGCTCACCAGGCCCACACCCAGGAGGCCTGCTGCTGGGCGGAGACTCAGGTCCCTGCTAAGCTTTCTTTCCCAGGGTAGAATCCTAGGAACACTTGACAGGCTCCTACCATGGGCCAGGTACTGTGTTAGACATCTGATCATATTAACTCATTTAATCCTCTTAATTACCCTGTGAGACTCGTCTCATTAGCTCCACTTTGTAGATAAGAACACTGAGGCTCAGAGAGATTCAGCAACTGGCCTCAGATCACACAGCCGAGAAAGGCAGAGCTCGGATGCGGCCCGAGCTCAGGGCTCGCATGGCGCCTGAGTTGTCCCCTGCAGGGCGCTGCCAAGGGGCGGTGCTGCTTTTCTGTCTCTCCCACTGGACTGTAGCTTCCTCGAGCTCACGGTCAGGACCCTTTCAGCTCTTGGCCTGGCACCGTGAGCCACTCAGTACAAGCTGAGCGAATGGATATGTCTCTACCCAGTGCAAATGGCCCATCGCAGTCGAGCATGTTGGGTTAGGAAATGTTCCGGCAGCCCTGAGGGTTACTTCCATTAGTACCATGAGTTTAACGCCTGACTGATTATTTCAGAGAGGGGGAAATGACCATATATTGAACATTGGCTGTGCCTGATGCTTTATAACCATTATTTCATTTCACTCAAGGGGGCCAAGGTCTTTCTCATGGAGAAAGGACCATTCTGCCGCTCTCCCAGAACCGTGCAGCCAGGGGGAGATCAGAGACTGTCCTTTGTCACTCCTGCAGGTTCTAGGAATGTCTCTCTTACTGGGATTAAAGAAACCATAGCTGTCCCCTCTCTCTTTGGCCCTTGCTTCCCTGGCCACAGGAGTGAGAGCAGGGCGCAGGGGCTCATGGCTCTCCTTCACAATGCCTGCATCAGCATCACTCTGGCATTGTGAGGCTCGCTACCTAAGACTGGAGGATGGAGGTTGAGGTCAGCTAAGCAGCCTGCCCTTTGGGGAGCCCAGACGACACCTCCACCTCCCACACCAGGCTCTGCCTGGTCAGTCTCCTAGGAGTTCTTGAACTTGAGCAGAGTGGGGAGAAACCCCAGGCTCTGGTCTTGGCCTCTCATCTCTAAGATGCTCCAGCCTCTGTGAGGAGGAGCCCTGGAATCGGTCAGGGCGGCTCCCTTTTGTGGAGCATAGATGCCTAAGACCTAGTGAGCAACCTAGAAGCCTCACAGCTCGGGGAAAACGCTGAACTATTTGGAGGAAGAATCAAGGATGGCTGCTGCTTATTGTTGTTCTCACCAGCAACACGCAAGTAAGTAAGCACGAGAAATTAACACGCTACACCTGGAAGGCATCTTAGGAACGCAAAGGGCTTTGTATCTTTTGAAGTCCTTGAGCGCAAGGACTGAACTTACACTTCTTATAGCTCCATCTTTCTTTACATCCTGCTCCCCCCCGCCCAGCCCCCACCTCCCACCAGGTGATGAGCATTTTACTGGGCACATCACTGGTGCTCAGAAGTTGCAGTAAAAATTGAAACGAAGTGAAAAGAAGTTAAGTGCCTCTACTTCTCCAGGAAGCAGGGAGAGTCTTTATATTTCATGGCATGAGAAGCAGAAGCCTGGTTGGTGCCCAAGGTCATCCAGCAGCAGAGCTAGGCAGACAAGCACGCAGCCACAGCCTGCTGATCTTGGCTGGCCCTCTCTTCCACCGGACAGTGCCCGGTTATGACAGGCATTTATCTCACTTCCTCTGGCTCTTTCTCAGTCCGGCTTATACAGAATGATTAAGTACACTCCAAAATTTCAGTTGAGATTACGTTGCAAATTCACATTCTTTTTCTAGCCCCCTCTCCTCTCCCGCTCAGCCTCAGGAAGCTGCCCTGGAAAGAAAGCCGCCCAGACAGCACCTTTCGCTTTTCTCTTCCAACTTTCGTTACAGTTTGGTGATTGCTTAAGTCACTTCATTTTTTATTTATAAAATAACAGTTATCTATAACTTAGAAATAAACTCAGGGTGTGGTACCTGAGGACGTGGGAAGTATGAACATGTTGAAAGGGTTATTTCCATTAACTTGCTTTTGGCTGACCACATACTATTAACATTTTATTTTTCCTGTTACAGCTTTGCTTATTCATCAGAGGCCAAATGTTTGACAAAATCAGTCCAGTTTGCAAAGTTTTATTTCTGATTCTTTTTCATCTTATATGCATTTAAAATAATCCATAATATGTGTTAAAATTAACCTGTCAAATACATCTTAAACCACTGTGAAAAATAACAAAGAATATTTCCAGAAAACATAATCCTGATGAGATGAATCAGTGGTAAGTCAGAAATGCCTACCTGAGCATAGAGCAAAGAATTCACATCCTAGTGAGTAAATTCCTTGTAGCATAGATGCTAGCAGCATAGATTTTCTAATAAACTAATATTTTTTCAATATTACCTTCTGTAGAAGGAGTAAGGATTTTCAAAAAAAAATCTAAGCCAGTAATTTCTTTAAAAATTATCCTGTTGAGAACATATTTTTAAAATTGTGGTAAAATATACGTAAATATAAACTTACCATTTAAACTATATTTAAGTGTACACTTCAGTGGCGTTAGGACGTTCTCATTATTGTGTACCCCTTACCACCACTCATCTCCAGAAATTTTTCATCATCCCATATCTGGCATATATGTTTTAAATATTCATTTTCTTTTTACTAAGTGGGAAAGGCCCTCGTGTCTGCCCAGCCCATGCCTGGGAGATGAGAAGAAGGAGCGTAATAATTCCTTCCCTTTGTTAAGCTTGCCGTGTGCTTTATAGGCATCATTTCCCGGACTCCTCAAGCAACTGTGTCTGGTCTCCATTTCACAGACGTTGAAGCTGGAACTGGCCCAAGGACACACAACGAGCTTGAATTGAATGAGCCTGGAGAAGGTGCTCCTTCAGCTGGCCCTCAGCCCTCATCCACTCAACCCTATGCAAATGAACCGTGCCTCCCAGCCCCCCTCTCAGCTAGCCTGCCCCACCACCCACAGCACCCTTTGCTTGCTCCTGCCAAAGGCAGGAGGTTTGAGAAGGCCGCCTCCCAGCCTCATCTCTTGGCTCTATGGTCCTGGGTCTCTGCCTGAAGTCCCTCTGCTGTGCCCACTCCCACTTCCTCCTCTCCGCTTCCCTATCCTCATTCCATTATTGCTCAGCACTTCCTCGCCTCTGGTTCCTCCTCCCCACCTCCCTGCAAACCCTTCCCTGGGCCTACCTGTGAAAATTGAAGCTGCCCTAGTCCTCCCCAATCTAGGATCCTCTCTCACCTCCCTGTCTTGGTTGAACCCTGGCTTTTCCTGGAGTCACCGTCCCCCTGTCACCCTCTCCAGTGGGGGTCATTTCCGTACCCTACTCACCACAGATCCCATGGTGGGGTTGGGCTTGCCTGGGGCTTCACTGCTTCTTTCAAACCTTTATTCTTCCTCTCTCTGTAGAACAAAGCTAATCCCCCTGAGGCTTGGATGGGACCCCCTGGCCCCTTGGAGTTGTCACCTGCACGTCCCATCCTGCCAGGCCCCTCTTCATTCCCTGAACACTGGCGATCTGGTGAGCCTTCCTGTCCGCCTCAACTTGTAGCCTCCACCTCTCACGATAGCCTCGTGGTTCCTTCTCCTCCAACAGAATTCACTTCTCTCCACTTCCGCCTCTTCTTCCCAGGCCCGACCCAGGACCTCCGGGAAATATTAACTCCGTCTCCCATTCTGTGACTCAGTCTCCTTTCCCTTCCACTCTCTCATGCCCTCACTCCTTCTGTCCTCTCTTCAACCTCTGACACAGCCGCCCCTGGCCCTCTGGCCCTCTCCTGTCTCTCTTCTTTCCGTCACGGTCGCTCAGAGCCCTCACAGCTCTATTTTTCAGCTACTCTTGTCTGGGAAAACCTTAGTCCCAGGTCCCTCGTGTCTGGTTTTTATCCCATGCACAGCTGTTGAAGAAAAACACAACACAGACCCCACCTCAAACTCCCAGTCTCCTCCTCCAGCCGAGCCCTTAGTGTCACCCACCGTCCTCGTCTTTGTCCTTGATGACCTCCTTCACCTGTTTCTCTCCAGAGAAACCGGCAAAGCTTCGCCATGATTCTGGAGACTCCTACTTGGTTCCCTCCCTCCTCTCTCTCAGCAGAAGACGTTGCCTCTGATTTCACTGAGAAAGAGTCAGACTCTCAGTCTTGGACTCCCTCAGCTGCCCTCCCCACAGCCTACAGATGTACGAAGCAAGGTGTGAACATGAAAGTGTGGCCGAGGCACCGCAATTTTATGGATGTCAGATGTGAAGTTGGTTGGGAGACAGACCACCCCTGGGACCTGGCACGTTTCCAAAGGTTCGTGACTGAGAATCTGTTAGATGACTCCAAAACCCACAGCATGGATGTGAAAGGATTGAAAAGGAAGATGAGAAAGGATTTCTTCAGAGACAGTTGTGTTGTGGGTACGCCCTCCACAAGGAGGAGGACAGGTAAGGCCTCATCTGTAGCCAAAATAGGGCTTCAAGGAGGCCACTTGGAAAGCTTAACGTATGACCCCGGAGTGTGTTGGCTACAGTGGGTTGGTGTCTGCCTTGTCTCTGAGGGGAGGGATCTAAGTCAGAGAGCGAGCAGGCCGCACGGGGCACTAATTGTCCTGTCCCCACAGTGGAGCCCAAGGGCACCGTGTGCCTTGTGAAGGAGATGTGGGCTCCATAGAGAGCTAGCCAGCCTGGAGCTGTTGTAAATTCCATCAGGAGGACTGCCTGCAGGAGGAGGTTACCCCAATGGGGTGGAAGACGGCTGAAAAATGAGGAGTCGTGGAGAGAGAGGAGGAAAATGCAGGACCTTGTCATGGGAGGCACAGTTACATGTTCCCAGTGGAGGTTTCTTAAGGACCCAAGGAGGAACCCATGGAAGAGACAGTTGGAAACGCCTGCTGGGCCCAGAGAGCACAAACCATCTTATGCCAATACCAGTCAGATAAGCATTCTCCTGTCCTCCTGACCTGCCTCTCCTGGCTTCATTCCTGGCAAAGACTGAAACCGGAATTATCCAGAGAAGGAGAGGAAGTATGGACATGGAAAGTTGGCAAAGAGATGCAAAGGAAACACTCCACTCCTGGAACACAGTGTTCTCACCTATAGCTGGCCCCGATGCGAAAAAGAAAGGGGGACACCTTGCCTTTGAATGAACTTAGGACTTCGATTGTCATCTGAGATTGGATATTTGTAATTAGAGATTGACACTAAGTTTACAACCTAAAGTCGCCACACAATTGATGACGCCTAGCTCTCTATTTCCAGCACGGACTTCTCCTTGGAAGTTTCGTTCTTATGTGCTCTAAAGCCTACTGGTCACCTCCCATTAGTCGTTCTATAAGCTCCTCAAACTCGGCATGTCCAAACCAGACTCCTCTCTTTCTCTCTGTACAGGAGGCCCTTCCTCATGTAGGTGTGGCTTAGTCGGAAGCATTATCGTCCATCCATCCATCCACCCATCCACCTCCATCCATGGTTCCAAGTGATGCCTCAGTTCTCCTATTACTTTTCTCTATTTTAATCATTGTGAAAACGTAGTTCAAATATGATGACTCAGTTCCCTATTTGTTTTCTCTGTTTGAAACACTAAGACAACCTTGTTTACATGGCTCTTTTTGGTGTCATTTTGGCTTTGTTTGGCACAAGAGCATCTTTTGTGCCACTTCTGTTAAGTCCACCTCTATTCTTTTCTCATTAGTAGGCAATGATGTAAAGAGCTTTCCTTGATGCCCCTGCAACGGTAAACACCCACACAAGTGGGGTCGCTGCAGCCATGGAGCAGACCAGCTGCCAAGAGGTTAGCCAGTTGATCCAGAATATGCTTAAGCTAATAAAAAAAATATATTACTACTTTCTCAGAGAACTTTTAGATTCAAGAAGTTATCACTGCAGATCCTCTGCCTGACCCTGGGTAGAAATATTGTTCTACAGGTTAATTCAAATTCCACTTGCTTACCTCCGATGCCTTAATTCTTCCACTCCCTGTCCGTAGACAAAATCGCCTTCAGTTCTCAGCTTACATCATGCTACTTCTTGCCTTTGTCATGCTGTTTCTTCAGCCTGGAACCTTCCTCCCTCAGGAAGCCCTTTCTGTATTCTGGGCTTAAGTAGATGACCTTTCACTGTGGTCCCCAAATATCCAATGTATATGTCTATTGTTGCATTTACCATAGCGTATCATACTTGTCTTTTAAAGTGTCTGTATCCACTGCTAGATTGTGAAATTCTTAAGATAAGGACCTTGCCTGATTCAGCTCTATGTGTGGGACCTTACGCAGTGCCTGGCGTAGAGTCGGTACTCACATAATGTCTGGTGAATGAGTGAATGAATGGTACCTGCCGGTCTGCCAGATCGATCTTGTTGCCCAGCACCACCATGGGGTAGGACTGCTCCATTGGAATGGTTTTGGCCAGAACATCACCCCGCCAGGTATCCAGGGCTTCAAAGGACTCCAGGTCGGTGACATCGAAAGCCAGGATGCAGCCATCGGAGCCTTTGTAGAATGTGGACACCATGGAGCGGAACCGCTCCTGTCCGCCTGTGTCCCAGATCTGAAGGGGAAGAGCAGCCACCACAGGGGGCTGTGATGAGTGGCTGGAGGTAGGCCTAAATAGGTCACATCAAGTCAAAACTTCCTTTTTTGGGTAGGGAGCAGACAGCCCTGGCACAGGTGCATGTGGTCATTTCATATACAGGCACCTTGACCCTGTCGCCCACGTACACTACAGTGTCTTTGCCATTTGCCATTTAGTGTCCCAAGAGAACTTCCACATCCAAGCTCTCATTCTTCCCCTGGGTCATCAGGACAGGCATTGTTATTCCCACCTGAGAGATTTGGACCTTGGAGTGACTTGCCCAAGACTACTTGCCAAGTTTTCCAGGGAACCTCAGGTTAAGAGTGGGGTCTCCCAACTCCTGGATTAGCACTCCTTCTAGGTCAGGGATCAGCAAATTTTTCTGTAAAGGGCCAATAGTAAATATTTTAGGCTTTGCCGATCATACTGTCTGTTGCAACTACTCAATTCTGTTGTTGTAATGGGAAAGCAGCCATAGACCAAAAGAAACAAATGAACATGGCTGTGTTCCAATAAAACTTTATTTACAAAAGCAGGTGGTGGGCCAGATTTGGCCCATGAGTTGAAGTTTGTTGATCTCTGCTCTAGATCATTCTAGCTCCTGGTGCACACTGCTGTTTGAGTGGGGTGATTTCCAGGTACGTATGTTGATAAGGGAAAGGGAGGGCTGCTCACCTGTAGCTTTAAAGTTGTGTCATCCAGTACGATAATCTTGGAGAGAATGCTGGCCCCCAGCGTGGTCTGGTAGTCCTCGTAAAACGTCTTGTGAACATATTGGTGGAGGAGGGAGGTCTTTCCTACCCTGAGGAAAAGAACCCAGACATGTGAACACACATGTACAAACACACACATCCAAACCATTCTCAAAATCCTGCCACGCCCCCTGGCCACCATCTCTCCCTGAGCTTCTGAATTTCTAACGTTTGCAGTTCAAGGACCACACTTTGAATAGCGAGGGCCTAGGGAATGGACTCTAGAGCAGGAAGCAGTCAAAGGGGCAGGGAGACTCGCAGAGGCTGAGTGCCCCACAGCGAGGGTCGGGTATTTTCTGTCTGTAGCAGGAGGTGGCAGGGCAGATAGACACTAAGCGGCTTGCCTAATTCACACAACTGGTCACTACGGAGTTACTGCAGAGCTGGGACTAGAAACCAGGGAGCCTGACGCTCAGCCTCTTTCACCCATCTGAACACCCTTCCTTAGGGTGGGATGCCACTCTGGTGCCACTCTGAATCAGAAGGGGACCCATGGCAGGCGGGAACACATCCAGGAGGTCTCACTACCCTTTGGTATGGGGCTGCTTCCCAACTCCCAGACCTCTGAGCTGAGCTAGGCTTACCCCAGGGCTCCAATGATGATGAGCTTCAGGTCCACCTTCTTCCGGGGATTCATGGAGGGGCTTCAGAGCCTGTAGGGAAACAGAAGTCATCCACATGCTGGCCAGAGTCCTCTGTAGCCATTGTCACTGAGGCTGGCCTCTACTTTCCCCTCCTTGATGTGCAATTCACTGCCCTGGGCCAAGGATTTGGATGGGGTTGTTCTCCAAAAAAGACGGATGACTCAGCAACCCTTACACACCCTCCCCCTCACTTCCCCTGGGGGCCTCTCCAAGGGTGGAAGGGTGGTGGCTCCACGGGACGGGCACATCTCTCACCCTTCAGCTCTACCAGCCCTGCTCTTGGAGGCAGCCAGGAGCGCCAAGAAGGCTGGATGGGATTGAACAGAGGCGTCACAGACAGTCAAGCCTGGAGCCAGGGATGGAGGGCAGCGTGGGAAGAGGAGATGGGGCCAGGACAAGGGGTCCATTGTCAGGACTGCCTGAGAGGCTTTGGATGGAAGAGCGCCCCTCCCCACTGCCCGAGGTGTTGCTGCAATCGCAGAATCAAAGGCTCTTCTCTAATGCAGCTGGTGGGGTTGTAATTGGTACATGTTTCTGGAAAGCTACTTGGCAGCAAGTACTGAGAGCCTTAAAAATGTTCCTGCCCTTCACTTCTAGGAATTTGTCCTAAGGAAATAATCTGAAATTCGGGCAAAGACTCTCGTTCAAGAATGTTCTACACAGTATTATTTACAAACGTCCAACAATAAAGAAGTGGCTAAATAAATCATGGCACACAATGCATTATTAAGTAGTCATTAAAATGGAATTTTGGAGCATAATATAACAACGTGGGGAAGTGCTTATGCCACAGGATCGAAGTGAAAACAGAAGGCACTGAACCGTGCGTACAATAGTACCCCAAAGTTTAAAGCGAGCTCCTACTTGCAGAGAAAACGGTTTAGAGAGAAATATATAAAAAATTTAATTGGTTAATTCTGGGTGGTAGGAAATTACATGATTTTAATGTTGTTCTCTATCCTTTTTAGTGTGTTCCAAGTTTTTTACAACAAACATGTCAAATGTGTTGTTCCTGTAAGAGAAAAATATGTATATATTTTATATATACACGTATGTAAATTATATATATGTTTATTTATTTTTTAATAAGATAAAACAAAACTGTTGCAGGGGACTGTGCTTCCCTGGCTGTCTGGTTCCACCCTCCGTGCACGCATAGGTGGACACTATTCCCAACTCCTGGGCCTTCATTCCTTGGATGTGCTAGGCATACTGGGGAAACTGACCCTGCCTGGCTGGGGTGCCAAAAGTTGGCCAGCTTGTGTTGCCCCTGGTACTTGGGAAAGGCTCAAAATTGGATGTCCTGAGGCCATGGTTCTAGTTCTTACTTTGCCACTGTGTGACCTTGGGCCAGTTACCTCCCCTCTCTGCATCTGGACTTTCCAACTAGAGAATGAGCCAGTTGGGACCCAAAGACTCAAGGTCCCTTCTGGTAGGAAAATGCTCTATCTGGAGCTGCAACTCAGTGGACCACAAGAGCTTTGCCTGGGGTGCCTAGTTTGTGAAAACCCCAGAGCCCTCGGGTTGTTTGTGTCCCTCCATGAGCCGTGTCCTGGACCAAAGGTGATCTGAGGCTTTGCTCAGAGCTGCTTTCCCAGGAGCCAGGTTGGTGGCACTGGACCTTCTGCTGTAACCGAGGAGTGCTGGGTTGGCATGGTGGGCGACAGCTCTTCTTAATGGTCCATGCATTCATTCAACAAATGCCTACATGTCCACTGCATGCAAAGCCCTGCACTTGACACTGGGAGGAGCACAAAGACAAAGCAAATAGGAACTCACCTTGGGGAGTTATCAGGGGAGAAGGGATGGGGGCTGGGTGATTACACTGGAGAGAAAGTGTAACGTGTCCCTCCAGGGGCACAGGGAAAGTCTTGAGGGAATTCAGGGAATCAGGGCGAAGCCAGCAATCGAACTGGGCCCAGAAGAGATGAGACATGTGGTTGGAGGTGGTATTTCAGAGGGAGGGAATGAATGGGTCAAAGCCCTGGGAACAGGTGAGTGGAGAAGGTGGACGGTTTCCTTCAGGGAAGGGCGAGGTAAAGGGAGTGGAGGGAGGAAGGCCTGGAGAGGGAGTGAGATTAAGACGGGTCATGAATATCCGACTAAGGATTCATTAATTCACTCATTCACTGATTCAGCAAACATTTCCTATGCTCCAGGCATGCAGTGGAAGAGAATTCAGGATATTAACTGAGATTGGCATTTTGTAATGGATGTTGCTCCCCACAAGGAAACCAGCCAAGGGAGAGGTGGCTCAGAAGCTCCTGAAAGGGACGGGTCTCTAAGCGTGAGTTGCCGCTCTGGAAGCGGGGAGGGAGCACTGGTGAGCTCTGTCCTAAAGGTTTTGGCACCATGTGCTGACTCAGCTTCAGAAACCAACACAGAGCCTTCGAAAGGGAGTCAGAACAGAACAGGAGGCAGACGTAAGAAAGGAACTGGCAGTGGCCGAGCCCCAGCAGGGGCTGCCCTGCACGCTCTGTAGAGCTTAGGGAATCCTCCTAAGAGCCCTAAGAGACGAGTACAGCTGAGATTCAGAGGAGCCAAGCACTCGTAACTCGTCCAGTCCACACAGGCACTACGTGGACCAGCTGGCGTTTGAATCCAGGGCCAGAGAGGGCTCCTCTGCACCATGTTGCCTCTGACCTCCTGAGGTGACAAAGTTTGAAGCCACAGAATCTAGGGCACTGGGCTCAGGTTGGGTGAGCCCAGCAAAACTCTGGCAAGAGTTGGAGGAGAGTGAGAGAAAGGCAAAGTGCCGAAAGGTACAGTGGGAGCGAGAGACCGGGGCTGCTGAACTGGAGCTGTTGCTTGAGGACCGATGGCGGGGCCGGGACGGGGTGAGCTGAGGCGGAGGGGGGCGTGCTCCCACGCTGTGAGACGGCCATGCTGCCTGTCAGACGGCCACACTGCCGGCGGCTCATACCGTGAGCTCGTGCTTATTTGCCTGGCATAGTGCCGAGCTCTGCAAATATGCGAATAAACAGTATGCATATCTTTCTGAGCTTAAATGTATGAATACATTATTATAATACATTTAATACGTATCATACATTATCATAATACATTTACTGGCACAGATTAAGGGCCGAAGAAGTGTTAGCTATTTTAGCACTACTGTTAGCACACAAAAAATAGCACGTGGGGTTGATACTATTATTCTCTCTACTCTCCCACTGAAGAAGGACGTTTAGAGAAGTTAAGTAATTCATCTCTAAAGTCACAGCCGGTTAAGCGGTAGAGGCTGGGTATGAATCCAGGCCTAATTTCAGAGACCACACTGTCAACCGCTAGCTTCTACTGCCTCCCGCAAACCTGGAGTGAGGCTCACGCACCCTGCCGCTCGGTGCCCCGTCAGAGAGGCTGGGGGCTGGGTGGTGCGGGGCGGGGGTGTGGCACGGTGCAGCAGGGCTGGAGGGCGGTAAAGGGGAAGCTTTTGCGTGGGAGATAGGAAGTGTGTGTGTTATGTATAACAGACATCCACTATGTGTAAAGTACTCCATGGATCAAGACAACATACAACACAAAAATGGGCAAAAAATATGGGAATATGAGTAAGTAGCCAGTGGAAGTCTTATAAATGGTTAGTAGTAAGCTTTGAAAAGATGCTCAAACTTACTAACTTTTAAGGACATGCAAAATTTAAAAATACCTTTTTTTAACCCACAAGAGTAGCAAAAATTAAAAAGAGTGATGATAATATTTAGTGTTGACAAGCGCGTAGAGGAAACACTCTTGTATGTTGTTGATAGAGTATGATTTGGCACAGTCTTTCCTGGAGGGCAATTTGACAATATCAAAGCTTGATATGCACATAGCCTAGGTTCTAATTCTAGAGATCTATCCTACAGAAATCTACATATTCTCAAACACACATTTGTACAAAGAGGATGGCAGGAGAGCATCGTTGTAACCTGGAGGTTCATCAGTAAGAGACTCTACATAAATTATGATCCATTCATACTCTGGAATACCAAGTCGTTTTAAAAAGAGAGAAGTAATGAAGTGGAAAGATGTGATGATAATTTAAGTAAAAAAATGAACATCACTGAACATTGTGTATAGTATGATCCCAGTTATATAAAAACAAACAACCCTATGTGTGTGCCTAATGGCTAATATATTTATGCTTGTCCTGCAAACACACGAGAAAGCTATGGATAGATACACACTAATGATTCCCACGAGGCGGTGAAAGGTAGACTAGGGGCCAGGAAACACTGTTTGACTTTATATATCTTGTGTTAAAATTGGTTACACAACCCTAAGCTGTAATTAAAAAACATCAAATAAAGACGTAACATTTCTTTAAAAAGAGCGCGTGGATGGATGGCAGCCCAAGGTCATCTGAGTGTGACTTCCTGACAGGACAAATCACTTCCGTGTCTGCAGCAGGAGAGGGAGCCTGGTTGCATGGAATGATCATGAGTTTTGGAGTCAGAGCTCTCATCGCAGCTGTACGCATTCGTAACCTTGGGTGAGTTACTTAATTAACCTTGCTGAGTCTGTTCCCGCATGAGTAGAATGGACATTGTGGCCGCAGCTTATTTTGCAGGGTAGCATGCCTCGTGTTCTTACAGCACAACAGGCTCCCCAAATTGGGGAAGACCCAGTTAAATGGTTAACCACGTGGGGCAGAGGAGAGGAGACCTGCTCTGTAGTGCTTGCTCCTCTCTGTGGTGTGAAAAGACACTCCCTCTGTGGCTGATTTCCACCCATCAGTGTGGAGCTGGCTCCAGCAGACTATAGCAAGGGCTTCAACGGCCCTCTAGCCCAATCCCCCCCAGTGCTTGAGCCGTTGCCACCACAGTCATGGAAAAATGAAGCCAGACTTGCCTCCATAGAGCTTCTTCCCTCTACAGGGGGTGGATTTCTCCCGGGGGGGCCACACAAAAAGTGCTCAATTCCTCTGCCACTTGCCAGCCCTCCTGAGGTCGAAAGTCTTCCCTTTGAGTTCTACTTGTCTTTTCTTCCCCAGATCCTTGTAACTCACCTCCGCCTTGACTCTGAGCTCCCCTCACCCCGCCACCACCCTGGTCCCTTCCCCCGCATGTGCCACTGCCAATTCCCCTACGCCACACCCAGAAGGGCAGGACTTTGCTGAGGCTGGCTCTCTCGCCTTCCGCACCATCGTGGTGTGTGCGGTTGGCTCGTTCCTCACCATGTCTCTCACAAGACTCTCAGGATCAAGCAATTCCTGGCCAAGAATCAAAAGCAGAATTGTCCCATTCCCTAGCGGATTTGGAAGAAAACTGGTAATAAAACGAGGTACAACTCTAAGAGGAGACACTGGAGAAGAACCAAGCTGGGTCTATAAGGAATTGCACGTGAAGATGGCACACATACTGATGCTGTATCAAGGTCACTAGCGTCTCACCATGTCAGGCTTTAAAAATCACCACTCTCTGGGGCCGACTTGTTGGTGTAGTGGTTGAGTTTGCACACTCAGATCCTGGGCATGGCCCACACACTGCTCATCAAACCACACTGTGGCGGCGTCCCACATACAAAGTGGAGGAAGACTGGCACAGATGTTAGCTCAGTGACAATCTTCCTCAGGCAAAAAAAGGAAGATTGGCAACAGGTGTTAGCTAAGGGCCAATCTTCCTCACCAAAAAAAGAAAAGAAAAATCACCACAACCTGGACAGTTGGACATGTGTTATTGGGAAATTGTTTTTCTTTTTGTTTCTATGCTCCTGCACCAGTAGGTGGGTCCGTAAGAAATACCTGAGAACTTCTGTTTGAAAAAAATAAAAGACAATAAAAAATCCTTGTCCTTGGGCCAGGATAACTAGCAGCAACAGAGGGTGACCAGGACTGTGTGCATGGCAGGAGGGCGGCTCAGGGGTCGACACTGGCTGGGCCCACCAAGGAAGCACAAGCAGATTTCCAATGGTGGCTCAAGTCCTTTCCCATGTCCTCTGTGCCCTGCCCTTGGCTGGGCTTGGCTGTTTTGAGCCCCCTCAGCTGAGTCAGATGCTTCAAACCACGGCATCCTCCTAGAGGCCGGGCTGAGTCATGACCCTGTTTCACTGTTAAATAACATTTCACTGTTAAATAACAGTGAAAAGCAGGCTTGGAATGCAAAGCCTGACTTCAGCCAGCCTAGTTTACACAGAGCAGAATCTGCAGGCGAGCGTCTCCATCACATTCGACTCAGTCTTCTCCCCGTCTTGCCTGGCAGCACTCCTAAGCCCAGAGCCCTGGCCCTGCCTGGCATGCCAACGCCACAGTGTCACTCAGTCCTTGGGGAGTAAGAAAGACTGAGTTGATGCCCTCTCACAATTTTTTTTTTTTAAAGCCCTAGCTCTTGGGACCAGACTTACAAGAACTCTTGGACCTGCTCTGCTCTCACCTTCCTCCTTCCCTTCTCTCCCTATGCCATGGCCACAGCCAGGACCCAGGTACAATTTCCTGCCTCGCTCGTGTTGGGTTGACGCGTCATTTCTGCTGACAGGCAGGAGGGACGAGGGAGTGCGCAGGGTGGGTGCGAACTCTGAAGCAGGCAAAGTCTCCCCCCACCTCATACTATCTTACTCCACTTTTTGGTGCCTCCCCTCCCTCTTCCCACATCTTGGAAAATGACAAACCTAGCCACTCTAAAACATTAGTGGGACTTACAATCTTAGGAGTAAAGTTTGTCTTTGAAAAGAGGCTATCCAGGGAGCACAAGGCTTTATTGCCTCCCAGGAAGGCTCACAACTCTGCCTCACCCACCTACCTGCCAGCCAGTCTAGACCTGCTCCCTCCGGAAAGCGCACCCGCAGCCCTGGTTTCAGATGCTCAGCACTCCTGTTCTTTAAGTTCTTTGGGAGTATTAGTCTTGTTTCACCATGTAAACTGTCAGTGCCCAGAGGGCAGGACAGTGCCTCATACCTCTCCGTACCCATCCAAAGAGCCTGACCCATGCTGGGAATATTGAATCTCCAATAAATGGTCATCCATCCATCCATCTATCTGTCCATCCGTCCATCCATTCATCCATCTCCATCTACTCATCCATTTGTCTGTCTATCCTTCTATCCATCCATCTCCATCCATGTATCCATCCATCCAGCTGTCTAACTGTCCCTCTAGCTAACAGATAACATTATGATGGGTTGTTTATTGTCCATCCGTCTGTGCACGCATGCAGCAGATGTACTATGTGCCTGCCAGGCATCAGCACTATATAGGTCTGAGGATGCAGACAAGTTTCTATCTCCAGGAGACTTGTGTGGTGGAGGATTGATTGTAAGCCCCCCCAAATTATTTTTATTACTATATAACGCCTAGCAATTATAGGGTACTTTGCAGTTTACAAAATGTCATCCTAACCTGGTGGATTCTTGACCCAAGGGCAACTAGATAGTGGCAAGCTCAGACTGGAATCTAGGTCTGTATCACTCTGTTCATTGGCTTGCCTAGCATTGCAGAGATGTGCTGGGGACACATTTACTATTTAGAACAAGAGGGACCCTTTCCTACTCCAAGAGCTCCCCTCTCCCAGAGGAGATCATTTGGTGGACATGAGTTCCATCCCAGAAGGTACCCTCTCCATGTGGCAAGGGGACTCTGGGTGCTAGCAGGACTTGGTTCCTGGCTGGCCCTCCTCTGGCTGAGCCAGCAGCCCTGTCATCTGCTGAGACTGACAGCCGGTGCGGAGCCCCGAGCCCGGCCCCAGCTCCCTGGGCTGGGCGGGGAGTCCTTCCTGCCTGGCTCACGGCCACTCTCTGGGAGTTTCTCCAGCGTGGGGGTCCTGGGGCTGGATCTAAGCCTTACAGTTGCCTGATTCTAAGCCTCATCCCTGCGTCCCCTGCCTCCATTCCTCCCTCCAAAACCTGAGTACTCCAGGGGCTGCTGGGACAGACAGAAGAACCGAGAAGAACTTCCAGGGCACTTACAGTTGTAGCTGCTCAGCATTCAGCCTCTGAGGGCGGGCGAGAGTTCTCTCTGAGCCAGGGGTCTCCTCTTAGAGCAAGTCTCAGCCGGGTCAGAGGAAAAAGTCTTTGGGAGCACAAAAGAGTTTGTTGAGGCCAAGACACTTCCTTCTGCGTTTTCCTCCTCTCCCTCTCATGCACAGACTTGGGAAAGTTGCAAAAGAGGCTGGGCCGGGGTGACCTCAGCTGTGTGGGTGGAGGGGGTGGAGTGAGATGGGAAAGCTAGGCTTCAGAGCTGACTGGATTTGGGGCCCCGTGAGACTTAATTTATAGGGACTCTGGCCTCTGGGGGGAAGGAGGAATGGAAGGCTTGAGGGTGGGAGCTTGTGGGTCAGAGGGCCTGCCTGCAAAGTAACACGCTGGTTTGTGGGCACCATAAAAACCCTCTGGCTGGTTTTAGCAACTTCTGCTACTGGAAGCCACCCAGTAAGGGGTCCTTTTGTTTGTTGAAGTATCAGTGGTGTGGTGGATTTGGTTCCACCACCAGCCTGGTGAGGAGAGGTTCTGGTCCTCACACCTTGCCCTCACCCCGTGCACACACCACATTTCCCCACATCACCACCACGACTACCACCACCATACCACACCCCGCCCCCTCCCGGACTGGTGAGATGGGAGGCAAGTCCTGACATCTCCCTGGGCCTCTCAGATGAGGATGTGTGACCCAACCTGCAGTAATAAAGTGCTGTTAGCAGGAGGCTAATTTGGGTGTCTCTTTGAGCTGCCTGGAACCATGCCTGGGGTAACTACGGTTGACAGATAAAAGGGGAATAAAGTGAGTTTAAGCATGCTCAAATTATGTGGGTTACCAGATCCCAAGGAATCCCAAGGGATCCCCTCAAGTCTCGTCACACATTTGATGCTCCCTGCCATCCCCACATTCCTTCTGAGGTGGGGGTTTTCCTCCTTAGCACCCCATTCCTTTGTTTAATAATCTTCCCTGTCAAAAAATTCTTCCTCATATCCAAGATGTGTGTCTGACGCTGCGTCACGGCTCCTTTCTATGTCTGCTTAACTGGACTGCATGCTCCTCAGGGCGGACTCGGTATCCTTCACCCACACTTCCACGGGCGCGCAGTGCTGGGACAGGCCCGGGAGGAAGTTTCTGGTGGAACGAAAGCTCCAGTGGAGGCTCATTTCCACCTTTCAATTAGCGAAATGCCTGCAGGGAGGGTGTGACAATTTCCATGAAGTATAAGTGGAATTTCGTTTTCAGGAATTTCCAGTGGAATTTCTTTGCTTACCTGAGAAAGGGCACGGGAGCGCACCCCCAGGACGACCACTGGTCTAGGACGGAGTCTTTGTGCTGAAGGTGTTGCCCTTTAGGATTTTTACCCCCACATTCTTCTACTTTTCTGAGACCCAGCTCTAAAGGAACACTTGTGTGTGTTTGTGTGTGCGTGCGTGTGTGTGAGAGAGAGGCAGTGTCCGTGGAGGTGTGGAGGCGCATCTGAGCCCCTGTCAGAGAACACGGGCCACGGGGCCTGCTGCTCCGGCTGCTTTTGAGTAGGGGAAGGACTGGCCTCGACCGGCCCTTACAGCTTCTGAACACGGGACTGAAACTTAGACTTTTAGGGGATGTTTGAGAACTGTCCCTAACACCTTTGGGAGCCGAGTCACCCCCCACCCTCAGGCTCTAGTCCCACTTCCTCTGTCCACACAGAGGAGTCAGCTCCTTCCTGCCCCGTCCTCTGACACATGCTGCAGTGGAGAAGGCCGGCCAGCCTCGACCCTGCGGGGAGGCTCTGACGCTGTGGGCATCGCCTCTCCTCTCCTTCCCTCCTGTGTGCGTTCATTCAACAAGCCAAGTGTGTCAGGCCCTTTGGGGGACATAAAATGGAAACCTGCATTTTATCAGTGGAGATAAGACATGGTGCAAATAATGACATAAGAAATGCAGCTAAAGTGTTGTGGGGATTTAAAGGAGCGAAAGTCTTCATGGAAGGAGGGATTCGAATGGGAGCTGGAAGGATACACGGGTAGGAACGTATAGTAAGTGGAGGAGGGAGTCAGGCTCAGTATAAGAGGCATCGGGGGTGGGTGGGCCCTAGGTGGTAGGGAGAGGAGATGCGAACCTCTGCTTGGCAGAAGAGAGCGTGTGCAAACGGGCCCCGAGTCAGGCCGACTGCTTTCCCAGCCGGCGTCCCACAGGACTTAGAGCTCTGTCTGTTTTCTCATGGCACTGTGTCTGACATCGCTTCACTATCATCTTAACAATTGTTGAAAAGGAGCCACTTTGGGAAACGTGCTCCTGTGGTGAGCAGGGTAGAAGGAATCTTGGGAGCAAAAGCGTACAAGTGAGAAAATGGGGATAGTTGTATTTGGTCCGGGGAGGAATAGATGTGAGGGGAGGACAGGAGGTCAGACTGAGGCAAGGCCCCAGAGAGCTCTGGAAGTCGAGGCAGCTCGGAGTCCATGTGGTGCGCAGAGGGAGGCCTTTGGGAAGTCGGAGGCAGAGGAGGGATGCGATTGGAGCTGGGCTTCTGAAACGTGTCTGGAAGGAGGAGAGACGAGGAGGTCCTTGAAATACTCCTGGCGAAAGGTCGTGATGAGGAGCGTGGGGAACAGGAAACGAGTCACAGAAGCGATTTTGTGGCAGAACCAACAGGGTTGCTGTGCGGATGGCTGACTCGCTTAGCCGTTCGGCTGATGTGAGAGGATCTGCGGCGCACCAGGCCCTGCGCTGGTGTGGTGCATCCAGTGGGAGCAAGGCAGCCTTCCTCCTCTCACTGCGGGCATTTAGAGCGCTCTCAGTAGATGTTAACTGACCTGAAGATGTGCCAGGCGGCGTGGGAAGGAGCATGAGGCAGATGGAGGAATGAAGCTCGGCTCTGCCGACTGAGTCAGCACAACTGAGGGGATGGTGATGCCACTAACTGAGATGGGAAGCACAGTGGGGTTGGAAGGGGACACGGAGCTTCCATGTCATCTACACTGAGGTTGAGATGCCAGCAGGACATTTCCATGACACCAGTTAGTTTCCATGGGTGTGAACTCTATTGTCTTGTTCGTGGTTCTGTCCCCAGATCATGCAACAGTGCCTGGTACATGCTTGGTGCTTGGCCCCGACTCCCCTCCCCCACCCAGCCCCAGCCCCTTGGCTGGCTTCTGCCCAGAGCAATTCTGGTGATGGCTCCTGCGTTTCCTGGTCCCATATCTATGAGCACCACCACCTCAGGTCAAGGAGGCTGTAAGCAGGGTGCCAACCGAGAAGAAGCAGGTGCTGGGCGTCTCCCGGGCTGGTGGGATCTCAGAGGCCCTGGCTTCCCAGCAGCTTCCTGGAGAGGCCTGGAATATGGATCGGAAGTGCAGGGACCAGATTCCGGTGGGAAAGACTCTGACCAACAGAGACACGTGGAAAAGATGCCAGCAGGGAGGAGTTCAAACTGGCCCCCTGCCCCTCACCACCGCCTGGCCGTGAGTCACCCTCAGTCCACATGCCTCCCTGGAGATGGCCTGTGGAGCTGAGCAACGGTTGTGTTTGTTGTGAATCTATAGTCAGCCTGGAAACTCACCTCCCAGTGTTCACTCCCCTTCTCTCTCGTCCCCGCTTCCCCTTTCCTCTCTCTTGCTTCCTTTGAATTGAACTTCCCAATAAAATGTTAAATATAAGCTTCTGACTCAGACTTTTAAAAAAAGTTTCCCCTTAAGGAACTTGGACCCAGATAGGGCTCCATAAATATTTGTTGGGTGAATGAGTGAATTGAAGGACTAGAGCTCAGGTTCAATAGTGCAGGGCAAGGAACAAAGACACAGGAGGTGATTTGAAAAAGTCATAGCTTTGCACATCGACTGCTTAGGAATGTAGACACGGGGTTGTCTCCACAGATTACGCCCATGCAGAGGGACCACGTCCACAGGTGTAGGGTGGGGGGTGGGGGAGTGGAGAGAGAGAGAAGAGAGAGAAAACACATGCACATGTAAGAAGCAGGAGAAAGAAAACGATCCCAGCCTGAGGTCGGATGAGGCAGAGACCACCAGCGTTCGATAAAGGCCGCTCACACCCCCAGGCCTTAGCAAGGTGGCCTTTTCCAGCACCTGTAGATGGGCGTGGCCGTGGACTCCATTTCAGCCAACAGGTAGAGTGGTGAGCAGGATGGAGCCCCGCCCTCACGGAGCTCGAATTGCTCAGCTGTAGAGGGAGTGTCCTGCCGTTCCTCGGCCTCCTTCAGACCTGCCCGCCCCAACCTCTCGCAGGATCTGCCAGACTCTCTCCCTGTCTGCAGGACAGAAAGAATGACTCTGAGGTCCCAGGGGATGTGGGAACCACACGATGCAAGGAGCCCAGGTCTTTGAATCATGCGATTCTTCAGCTGGACTCTCCAAGAAGAAGAAATGAACCTTTATTGTGTTAAGTCACTGTGATTTGGGGGTTTATCTGTTACAGAAGTTAGTGTTCCCTTGTAACCTGGCAAGTACTGAAAAGACACGAGGCAGCTGTTGAAGCCAAGGAGTGGGAGCCTATCATGGCCCCGAGGCCTGGGCTTGTAGCTCCCAATCCCGGAGTCTTTGCACACCGCGGGTCCGTGGGTGCTGAGTGAGTTCTCACGTGGCTCCTGTACCCTCACCATGCTTGTGCGCACACGTTCTTCTTTTACGAGCTCCCCAGCCAGAGACGCTGAGCCACGCTCTCGAGGTTTCCTTAGAGAAGGACTCAGACCACAGTCCTGAGACTGCTGACTCCACGGCAGGACAGTCAGCCCGGTCGCCTCCTACTGTAAGATGCATGGCCAGAGTCCTTCCACTGAGAACAGTAAGAAGAGATGAGCGCCCAGGCCCTAGTAGGACAGGGGAGGGCAGCTCTGGCACTCTCTGTGTGAGGGGCCTGGGAGCTACCTCTCTTACAGCACGACTCGGCTCCAAGCGCCCATCCTCCCTGGGGGTCCCACTCAACACTCAGATTCCCAGGAGAGAGTATCTGCTGGGTGTGACTTGAGGCCTGTGTTCTCCCCTGGAACGCCGGTATTGACGACAGAACCCCAGCACTGTAGCCCACCAGGCTCATGTACAACAGGAGAGGGCTGATTCCTCAAAGGAAGTGGTGCCTGACCCACAGAAGTAGCAGGTGACCCAGAATCCTCTTAGCAGGCCTTGTCTCTGCAGAGGAGCAGACAGGAGGAAGCTGTTTGGTTCCTTTTGGGATCAGCAACCATCGACCTTTCAGCAGCAAATGCATTTTTATTTTACAAAGTAAATATTACTGAGGGGCCCCGTTAGCATCTGCCTGCCGTCCTGGCCCCAGAGATCTCTTGCGCTGACAGGTCCCGGGCTTGGGGGAGGCCTGCAGGCTAGAGGAGCGGATGAGGAGCGGGGAGCCACGGAGTCCACCGGCACCTCGACTTCCGACAAAGCGTCTCATTGCTGTATGCTCTAATTTCCCCATTTAGAAAAGAGAGTAATAAAACCCACTCTGCCTCATTCACAGATTTGTTGTGAGGGGGAAAAAAAGAAAAGAAAAGAAAAGAAAGACAAAATACTAAAAGCTCCTGAAAGGACCTTAGGAAGTCACAGGTCAACTAAAGGGCAGTTAGTTAGCAACGCATCTGCTGTGGGTTGAATTCTCCCCCAAAGGATATGCCGAAGCCGAATGACCTTATTTGGAAAGAGGGCTGTTGAAGACACAAACAGTGGAGATGAGCTCACACTGGAGTAGGACAGGCCCTCAATCCGTATGACTGGTGTCCTCGTGAGAGAAGGGACACAGAGACAGAGGCACACGGGGAGGACGCTGTGTGATGGCGAAGGCAGAGTGAAGTGTGGCAGCTACGAGACAAGGGACAGCAAGGATTGCCAGTCACCACCAGAAGCTAGGAGGAGGCAAGAAAGAATTCTCCCCTGCCAGTTTCAGAGGGGTCACGCGCCTGACGACACCTCGATCTTGGACTTCTGGCCTCCGGAACTGTGAGACAGTAAACTCCTGTTGTTTAAGCGGTGCTTGGTTATGGGAGCCCTCGGAAACGAGCACAGCATCTTTTAACAACCATTCCCGGGGCACGGTGAAGCTCCCGGCCCACCTCTGAGAGGTTTGTGGCCTAGTATCAGATGTGGGACATGGGACAAGGACCTGGATTTCAGGGGTAACTCCGCTGATGCGAACGTCACAAAGAGCAGAGGTCAGTTTTGGAGAAGCCACAGCAGCTAATAGGGCTAAGTAGGTTTCCACAGCTGGCAGTTCAGTCCACACCGGCTGAAAGCACCACTTCTGCCTTGGAGGGACCCGAGTGCTCAGAGCAGAACTGGGTCAGGGCAGCCTTGGTCGGAGCGGGCTTTCACTTCCCGCAGGGGTGGCTTAAGCATCACTTTCACACTCCAGGCCCTCATCACTCAGGCTCCCGGACCCGCGGGCACCAGGCTGGGGCATTCAACACACCAGGGTAGCTTACCCTTACAGAAGCGACCCTTAAGAAGAAAGCCTGCAGGGATGCTGTCTAACAAGTGGCTCCACGTGGCTCTCAGAGTGCTTTGTTTTAGAGGAAGAGTCATAAAGCCTTTTCACTCTAGGGCCTTCTGCCTTTAATGAGATTCGCCTGAGCTGAGTGAAGGTCTGGCCCCTTGTAAGCACAGGCATATAAACTAGTTAAGTGTTTGCACACAGGCATTGTCATTGACCCCTCCCAATAACCCCGTGAGATAGTTACTGTCATCATGTCTATTTTACAGATGGACAAATGAGGCGCAGAGGTCCCACACCTGCTGTGGGACGGACTCCAGACCCCGTGATGTTAACCGCCTACTATACCGCTTCAATAGCTTATTGGGATCAAGTCGTTATGAGCTAACTCGGAAAGGAATACTTTAGAAAAACAAAAAGTAAAAACAAAACAAAATTGTGTGTATATGTGTGGCCGCAATCTACTTTGACCAAGATACTTATAGGGGAAGGGAAGCCAACATTACGAGCCGAGTGCGTCCATCTGGGTGAGCTCATGGACTCTTCCCACAGCCTCACAGAGAAGTTGTTTCTGGTGCCAACGGATCCCATCAGCATGGGGATGCACCTCAGCCCTGGACTCGCCATGTCGGCTCCCTCAGGACGGCACCTGGGGCCCCAAAGGTGGAAAGGGTTCCTTCAGAGCCTCTCTCCCCCTGTGCCCCTCACCACACACACCTTGTACTATGAAATGTTTTCATTTACAGCAAACATGACCACACTACAAGGAACCAGGACACCTTGGGAAAATGGGCCCGGAAGATCTCTTTGTATTGAGGTCAAGTCAAAAGTTCACAGGAAGTAATTTGAAGGGGGAGGAGGGGTGATTGAGCATTAAAATACTGGAGTGTTGAGACACACTCAATATTCTGAAAACCAATAGATAGAGGGGGAAAAACAAGTAATCTTGCCTTTCCTTTATGAGCCCTACCTTACAGTGAGCAAATAGTTGATGAAAGGGTTATTTATTTATTTATTTATTTTGAGGAAGATTAGCCCTAAGTTAACATCTGCCGCCAATCCTCCTCTTTTTGCTGAGGAAGACTGGCCCTGAGCTAACATCTCTGCCCATCTTCCTCTACTTTGTATATGGGACGCCCGCCGCAGCATGGCTTGCCAAGCAGTGCGTAGGTCCACACCTGGGATCTGAGCTGGCAAACCCCAGGCTGCCACAGCAGAGTGTGTGAACTTAACCGCTGTTCCACTAGGCTGGCCCTGAAAGAGTTATTTTTTATAGGGTAATTCCAGGTAACAAATACAGAAGGAAAAATAGAATTAGAAAAATCCCTGTTTTGCAACCCCTAATGAGAGTGTGGATCTAAGCAATGGTCATCAATGGCTGCTGAAATCTTTAGGTCAAACCCTGAAGGGAAGTTTGTCATTCATGGATGGATGAGGCTGACAGCCCCAGAACCCAGTCCCTAGTCCTAACTCGATGAACAGAGAGGCCCCAGGCACCAGCTGCCTCCTAATGGGGCACAATGGGATGCACCAGCACCATCTGTGAAGTATTCCTGCCACAAAACCAGGCTTCTGGATCTAATGACCATTTCACCGGAAAGCTGGCTCAGAGAACCACCGTACCCGACACCTCTGGATTTCAACCAGCAAAATTCAGAATGTCGTAAACACTACAGATGGAAAAAGACATAAGAGACATCTCAAATAAATGCAATTTGTGGACTTTGTTTGAATCCTGATACGAATAAGTGAACTGTAAAAACTACCAAACATTTATAATAGAGAACATTCAAACACTGACTGCACATTTAAGAATATTAGAAGGATTTATGGATAAATCCTTGACGTGATGATTTGTGAGGTGATGCTAAGGATTTGCTTCAGAATAATCCGGGTACGTGGGGCTGGAGAGAGGAGTGGTGGTGGAGCAGATAAAACAGGCCCGGCCACGTGCAGGCGGGTTCTGCAGCCGGGCGGAGAGCGCAGGGACTTACTGTGCTAAAATCTCTGTTTGTGCGTGCGTTTGGGGATTTCCATCATAGAAGGTCAGCCAAAAGCCATCAAAGGTGTGGACATTCAACTTAATGCTTCCATCATGGTGGTGGTGGAGGGGGTGTGTATGTGTGAGTGTGTGTGTGTTCTTAGGCTCTGTTTGGTCCTAGTTCAAGCTGCAGCTCTGGGACAACCCTATCTGATTGAAAATGACTACTTGACAGCTGTGAGGAAGGCCCCAATCTAACAGACCCAGCTGGGTTCCCAAGGGGTGTCAGGCAGGCAGGCACAGACACAAGGCCCCTACTTAGGGGACTGCTGGGGCCAGCCCCACAAGGTTATTCCCACGGTCAAAGACCGAGTAAAATTGTCTAATGAAGACATCACCCAGGATCCAGAGGGGCCCAGCTGGAGGCTGGATGTCAAGACCTTGAAAGCCACTGCTGCAAAACTGCATTCCATCCACAAAGTCCTGGGGTTGGAAAGAAGAATGTAAGTTACATAGAGAGTAAGAAGGAAGTAGTGCTGCCTAGAGGCTGTACTGTGTGGTGGTGGTGGCTACATCAAATTGCCTTGGACAGCTGCTTCACAATTTTAGCTAATTGGTTTTTCCTCCCACTTTATACACTTCTACCTGTCTGCTCAACAACGTGTTTGCACTATTTCATATATGTCTACCTAGGCTTCTGAGTTCTACAATTTTGAGAATTGTTCATCTTTTATACACTCCCATCCCCCATCACCATTTTACTACTGGGGAAACTGATCTTGTTGCAAGGCTAGAAGAGCAATAGGTTTGGCATTAGAAGATCTTGGCTTAAATTCTGGTTTCTTTAGTTTCTAGAGAAGTTCAACTTAACTTTTTAGGGGAGAGAAATTGCTCTATAAGTGGCTGGCCACTGCTATTTTCTTGTTGATATTCTGGGAAGAGTCATTTGAGTGGCTCCTTTTAGGCGTAAGGCAAGTAGGCATCATTGTGAGAAAAGTGTAAGTTCCCGCAACCTCATGTTTTAGTTTGGCCAACTTGGGCTCTAACAGGCAGGCATGGTCTTTCCAACAGCCATATGAAATCTGAGGTTGCCAGGAAAATTTGTGGAGGGCTTAAAGAGCATTCTTGAGAGACGGGGGTAAAAATGCAAAGTCCTTACAGCATTCTTGATGAATTGAGGTGGCGCTGATGAAATCTGTTGGCAGAAAAGGGCAACGGCACCATATGGGGCACAGGGAAGGGTGTGGGGTGAGCAGGACTCACAGAGGGTGAAGGTGGGAGAGTGTAGGTGCTGGGCTGGTGGAGGGTGTACAGACTGGTGCATTGGCCCAGGTGAAATGGCTAGCCTGTCCTCGGAGTGCTGTCACAGCGGCAGCTCCAGAATTTCTTTGTAGGGGACTTGACATGAAGCTGTGTTTTAAAGCAAAACTCTTGTTTTCACTTGCGTTGTCTGTTCCTGTTTGGTGGCTTTGGGAGGAGTTAATGGAGAGCAAGGTGTGGGGGTAGGTAAATTCCATCGCCCTCGGCCTCCACCTCCGTGCCTCCATTCTGGCGCAGTCACCCTGATGCTGGACGTGACTCTTGGTCAAAGTTAGTGCGTTCAAGGGCGCTGCCAGAGAACTGCGATATTGAAAATCCGGCCACATGTGGTGTGAGGTGATCGCGCATTTCCATAACACCTAGGAGTTCCCTTTCTCCCTCGCCCTCCAAACTTACAAATCTACTGCAACAAGGCGTTTTCCTATTTGAGGAGAATGTGAATTTGAATGTTAGAAGAGCTATAACCTTATTCTGCGTCCGCCCCCCCAAGCACCTGGAATCATTTACCTCTCTGAGTCTCAACATCCTCATCTGTCAAATGGGATGATAACATCCCAGTCTGACTCTATGGTTGAGAGGATTAAACTTTGTCAGTTGAAAAGTCCTACGTGACGATGTCAGAAAACCTCACTAAATGGCTTGTCCAAGGTTCGCTTCTGCTTCGTGGCGCTACAGGGAATTAGAGACAAGCGGCCCACACAGGCAGCTGCGTCCCTCCCAGAGGGAACGCCGCCACGTCAGTGCAGGATAAGATGGGAGGGGGCTCAGGGTCCATGCAGTCTGAGTGCAGGCGACTGTTGAAAAGGGGAAGTGGCCGGTGTGTCTGGGAGGCCCTGTGACTTGCAGAATTAGGAAACAGTTCTCACCAGCAGGGTGTAGGCAGTTGGTTGGAGAGTGTAGGGAACTCCATTGATGGTGAAGGTGACATCCGGCATGACATTGAGGTTGACACACTCCACAGCATACTAAAACACAGCACAGAGGATCCATTTAGAGGCCTCCCATCCTCCAGGAGGAGGCCTGGCTCCCCTGCTCCCATGCTCTCCCCACTCGGGCAGCCACTCACTTCTCCATCCATGGGCTGTGCCCCAATGGCCTCCTGCAGCTGCTTGATCTTGTCCGGGGGGCCTGTGATGAGGGAGGTCCCTGTGTCCACAATGGCCTGGCAGCCCTGGGAGCAGAACATCACGGTGCCGCCCACCTGGATTCTGCAGGCAAAGGGCACGCGTCAGCCCCCGCATCTCCCGCTCCTCTTCCTCCCAGCGCCCAGCAGCTCCCACTCTCTGCTGGGACATCTGACATGTGCCAGCACATTCATGATTTCCATTTTGGTCTCTCTCACCATGAATGTTTCTCAGGTTTTTCTTGACTGAGATCCACAGCAAGAAATACATTCAATTCTTCACCCAGTATATACACACACATACAAAAACTAAAAATTTCGTGAAACAACGCTTCACTTTAATATGTGAAGTGCACTCTGATATTTTCCATTTTATTCCATTTCATTAAAATATAGGTCACGGTCTCCTAAAATGATGCCATGACCCATAAATGGGTGAGTCCCTGCCGTCTGAAAACCCCCGGCAGACAGTGAACCGGAGCATCTTTTGCATTCGTCTCCCTAGCGCCTAGTCCATGCCTGGCTCCTTGCAGGAACTTCTTGGCTGAATTGAAACTCGAACTACGTTTCTTTGAATTCCTGCCTGTCTAGCACAGTGCTGGCTATGTGGCAGGCACCTAGTCCCACTTCCCCCAGCGCTCCATGTCTCTCTCTGTGTATATATGTCAAGCTCAGTGAGGGCCATCCCTCCAAGCAAGCCTTGAGGAGTTCTTCAGGAGGAAGCTGCCTTGCCCTGTCTGCTGGGCCACTTTGATGCCACATCTCATGGAGCCCTGACCACCTTCCACTCTACGTGCCAGTAGTTTGTGTGTATGTCTCATTTTCTGTACGTGCTTTGTGAAGGCAAAATCTGAGTCCAGTTCACTTTTGCACCCCCATGTCACTGAGCCCTTGCCTTGGGTGTTAATTAATGTTGACCGAGTTTACTGTCTGTCGAATTGGAGGCGCACCACACCTCCAAGGAAGGAAGTGGCGCGTCAGCCTGCCGCCCCAGTTGCCGAGGCCCTTCCTGCCCGGCTCCGCGGCTCCCCTCTTCTGGCCTCACTCGGGGAGCCCCCGCATCGGCTGCCAGCCACCAGCAGTTTCATTCCGGTCGATTCAGTTCGTCCTGCTGGAGCTGTGCCTGTTTCGTGTCCTTGCCTCAGACCATAACTACGTTGTGGAGGGTACTCACGCGTCCAGGGCAATCTGCCAGTAGCCTTGCTTGGTGACCGGGACCCAGTTCAGACTCCCAGAGAAATGGGAGTGGTCATAGCCTCCGAAAATCAGTTCACTCCCCGCACCGCCTTCTGGGTCACTACATGGAAACAAAGGCTGATTGTCAAGGAAGGGCCACTGGAAAACAGGGACGAGCCTCAGCCAGGACCCTGCTCCTGGATCTGGGCACTCACACCAAGTCCCTGGGTAGGTGGAAATGGCAGCCTGGGCTTTGAGACCAGGGCTCCCGTTGAGCGCAAGTTGATTAGTCTGGGCCTTTTTGGGCAAAAGGATAGAAACAGCTCTGTTCAACCACGTGCACGTGTCCTCCTGCTTCTGAGCTAAAAGGGCTGGGGAGGTGGGGAGGGCTCCAGGTCTGCTCCTGCAGCACTCACGCAGAACCGAGGCCGGGCCGCCCTGAGTGTGTGCACCCCGAGGGACTTGAGATGCCCCCACGGACACCTCTCCCCCAAGCATCTTCCCACCGCGTTGTGGCCACGCCAGGAGTTCCCACATTCTTCACTCCTTTGTGTTAAGGCAAAGAAGCGAATTGGAGCCCAACATGACTTACTAGACCTTGAATATTTATTAATTTTCAATGGTGTTGATTTCTTGGATTGTGTTCTGGCACCTAACAGGATTCCGGGTAAATAGGACATAAAACTGATTCATTTTCGGAAGAAAAAGATCAGAAAAATACAAAATGTGGGGCACTGCAAGGCAAGAGGGTAAAGGGGACGGATGTCTGTGGGCATCTGAGGACAGCAGTTTTAGAGAGCTGAGGGGAAGAACTAACGTTTGTTGATGGCTTTATGAAAGGCACTGGCTGGAATTTCACCTGCCTGATCTCGCTTAATTCTCACATCAACCTAGTGTCCATTTGAGGAAACTGAGGCTTGGGGAGCTGAAGGAACGGAAGCGGTAGGACTTGAATCCAGGTCAATCTGACTGCAATGGCTTTGCTGGTTCCCATCTCAACTCATGTCTTTCCAGGTGTGAAGGGAGCAGGAAGCCGTGACAGCGGAGGGGGAGGGGGCCAGACAACCTGCCCTCTTCCTCACTCACGCAGGCCTGGTCCCACTGCAGCCACGCTGGACAGGAAGCAGTTTGATGGAGGAAATTCAAGACTCTCCACGTGGGAGAGGAGAACAAGGGAAACGGGCTTATGCTGACACAGGATAAGCTCAGACCAAGCCTCAATGGGAAGGAGTCAGAAAGGTAAGAAAGCTCCTTCCTGTGTGGGGAGGAGGGTGAGATGCCTCCCAGGCCCCAAGGCCAGGGTGCCCAGAGGCAGGCGAGCCTCTGGACCTTTTCCAACTACAGCATGCGACTGTTTTTTAATTGTATCAATTGGTAAAACACACATAAAATTTACCGTCTCAACCATTTTTAAGCGTACAGTTCAATCGTGTAAGTATATCCACATTGCTGTGCAACCAGTCTCCGGAATGTTTTTACCCTGTAAAACCAAAACTCTGTACCCATTCAACGACTCCCCTGGCCCTCCCCCATTCTTCTTTCTGTCTCTGTGGACTTGACTGCTCTAGGGGCCTCGCCTGAGGGAAATCAGACAGTACTTGTCCTTTTGTGACAGGCTTGTTTCACCTCTCAAGGTTCACCCGTGTGCAGCATGTGTTAGAGTCTCCCTCCCTTTCGAGGCTGAATAATGTTCTACTGTGCGTACACACCACAGTTTGTTTATCTATCTGTTAACGTGCAACTACTTTATCGTCAGCTTAGCTTTTAACACCTTTCCTGCCTCCGCCCCTGGAATTAAGCTTCTAGAAGGCAGGGACGGTCTTTCTTGTTTCACTTACAGCATGCTCAGCACATAACAGGGGCTTGAGAAGTATTTATTCACTGCATAAATGTACAGCCCATTCCAGGCATTCCTTAAATTAGCCCAGTGTGGTACAGTTTACAAAGTGCTTTTCACAACGACTTTATGAGGCAAACCCATTTCCTCAACATTCAGAGAGGTTAAGAGTTTTGCCCAAGATCACACAGCTGGTCACAGGCCAAGCAAGAGATCCAACCCCGGTGTTGTGACTGCTAAGTCCAGTGCTCTTTCGGCTGCACCGTCTTGTCTCCCCGTGGTCATAACAGACCTTAAGCGGGCAGGCTGGACGGGCCTCACCTGCTCATGTAGACAGAAAACATGGGTACGTCCACCAGGTTCTGGGCCATCATGTTGTCGAACACCGGAGTTACCCCTCCGACAGCCAAGGACGGGTAACCCAGGCCCAGAATTCCATCAAACTCCGCGTCCACAAAGGTCTGGCCGGGCTCTGTGACACTCTCTCCAAATTGCTGGCCGACCACAGTCAGTCCTTCCACCTGAAGGGAGAAAGCCCAAAGGAAAGTCGCATGGGAGACGTTTGGCAAAGGGTCTCCGGTTCCTGGATTCTCCCTCTGTTCTGAAGCTAATTCTTCTCCTACTCAACTTTCCTTGATTAAATGGGGACAATGATTTTTGCCGTATTCCCACTTAATTTTTTTATAGTAACTTTTTTTATTGACATATAATACAGAAATCGTAAGTGTACATTTCAAGGAGTTTTCACAGACTGTACACACCCATGCAAGCAAGCTCCCAAACCCAGAAACAGGACATGACAACCCCCGAGAAGCCCCTTCGTGCGCCCTGCCAATCACCACACTCCTCCTCCAGGGTAACCAGCCTCCTGACTTCTAACAGTGTTTACTGACTTTGCCTATTTTTGAATTTAACATAAATGGAATCATACGGTGTGAAGTCTTTTGTATCTGGCTCTGTCACTCAACATGAGGCTTACTGCATGCTATTTCACTTTGTTCATTAGGATTCCATGGTATGCATATAGCGTCACTATTCATCCATTCTACCACTGATGGATATTTGGGTTATTTCCTGTTTTTGACTTTTGCTAATAGTGCCGCTTATCCATGACTTTTGGCGAACATGTGTACATATTTCTGTTGGATGAACATACGTCTGAGCAAAGTCTTAGCAACTTTGCTCAATTCACTTCCTAATCCCAGGAGTTTGTCTGCAGATATTTTTTGGATTTTCTACACACGTAATCTTGTCCTATGTAGATAATGACAGTGTTGTGTCTTCCTCTGAAATCTGAACGCCCTGATTTCTCTCTTCTTGCCCCACTGGCCCGAGAGTGGGCATCCTCCTCTCACTCTCGTCTCAGGGAGGAGGCAGGCTCTTAGCCATTTGCAGTTAAGTATGGAGTTTGCTGTGAGCTTCTCCGTAGATAATCTCTATCAGATGAAGGAAGTTACCCTAAATCCTAGGTCTTATGAGTATTTCTTAAGTCAAAAATAGATGTTGAATTTTATCAATCGAGATGATTATATGATTCTCTCCTTCTATTTTCTCAGGTGATAAATTCTTTGAAAAAATTACTCTTGGGATGCCTTCTCCTTTTACAATCACAGGATTTTATTTGCTAATATTTTGTTTAAAACTTTTGCATCTACATTCATGAGAAAGAGGTTGGTCTGTAATTTTCATTTCTTATAATGTCCTTTTCAAGTTTGTTGCTAAATTATTCTGGCCTCATAAAGTGAGCTCTGAAGCGTTCTTTCTTTATCAGTTACGTGGAAGAGTTTGTGCAGGGTTGGTGCTATTTCTTCCTTAAATGTTTGGAAGGATTTACCACGAGGCTACCTGGGCCTGGAGTTTTCTTGTGGAAAGGTTTTTAATAATGGAGTCAATATTTAAATAGGTATTAGAGTAGTCATAGTTTCTCATTTTTTTCTTGTGCCAGTTTTGGCACACTGTATTTCTCAAGGCATTTGCCAATTTTTAAATAATTGTCAAATTTAAAAATTTAAATTTGCTTAAATAAATTATTCTTGTTGTCCTCTTACTATCATTTTAATGTCTACAGGGTCTCTAGTAATCTATCATTTCTCATTGCTAATATTGTTAAGTTGTATTTTCTTTCTTTCTTCCTGATTAGGTTGCTAGGAGTTTACCGATTTTATTAATCTTTGTAGGGAGTTAATTCCTGGCTTTATTGACTTTCACTATTGTGTGACTTTTCTATTTCATTGATGTCCTATTCTTGTATGTATTATTTCCTTCCTTCCACTTTCTTTGGGTTTGATTTATTTGTGGTTTGCATGCTGTCTTGTTGTTTATTTGTTGCTTGAAATAGACGGTGAGATCATTGACTTTTGGTTTTTCTCATATATGCACCCCCAGGCTATCATTGTCCCTCAAGGACTGCAGTGGCTGCATGCGCAAAGTTTAGCATGCCACGTCTTCATTATGTGTATCAGTTGGGGTTTGGCAAGAGAAGGAGAGCCATTAGGGGCTGTATATGAATAGAACTCTATTCCAGATATCGGACTCCATGCGACTGCAGGCGCTGGGTGGACAGTAAAGGTTCGGATGCTGCTTCTGTCCTGCTGCTGCAGCCTGGAGTCGAAAGTCTTGGAGTCAGGAAGGGAAGACAGATGTCAAGTGGGAGAGGAGGGTGAATTGGAACTTCGAGGTTGAGGGTGGACTGGAACCCATATTGTTCTCTCACTGTCTCTAAGCCTCAAGGATGGGGGTGTCTGAAGCACAAGCTGACACTGGTTGTCCCAGAGTTAAACGTGCAGCTGGCCTGGGAGCTAGGAAACCTGAAGGAGGAACCAACTGCAACTGGAGTGGCTGTGGGCTTGGCTGCCCTGCACCACCCAGGTGAGCCAGCAGGTGAGCGAGAAGCTAAAGGCTACAATTCCTCTCTCCAGCCAGTCTCAGGCCCTTCTCTGCTTTGAGGTGATTGTGATGATCAGTCTGAGATGTAGCCTTTTAAATAGATATTTGTACTTATCCATATGTTCTAATAGAGACCACAGTGTATTGTTTTATCTGTATGTGATATTTCTGCAGAGATGGTGTGTGTTTTTCTCCTGACATTTTTTTGCTCAATAATGTGTCCTATGCCACCCACTTTGAAGAGATGTTGATGGAGCCTGGGCCCTGCTGGCCTCAGGACCACACCAGAACTGGAACAATACTCATCAGGAGAGGGTCAGCCTCTATTTCCCCAAAGGCCTGGGCGTGTCCTGCTGCCCATAAACCTAGAGGGGCAGGACCAGGGCTCCCTGGTTCTCTGTCCCCATATTGGTTGGGTTCCCACAGTTCTGGGACCCAGAGGACCTTCGGTGAGAGGGAGTGTAAGGAGACGCTCACGAGCTCAGCACTGAGTCTGGTACTGACCTTGGGCCTTTGTTTTGACAATTGGGATTCTGCCTTGTCTCCGGGATCAGCCCCCACCTCCTCCTTTGTCACATTATTTCTGTAACTGAGTTCCCACCTTACCCCTGGCTTGGACTTCTTTATCCTTCAAGATGGAGGTCTGGAGTTGTTTCCTCTGCTCCCCAGGCCAGGAGATCCAGCTGGGAACCCCAACACCAGGATCTCAGCCCTGCGCTCCATTTCCCTGCGGGAGTTCCCCTTCCCGCTTCCCCAGGACTGCACACTGAGCAGACTGACGCACTGCCGCCATCTCAGGCAGGGAGCACTACCAGGCCTTCCCCTTGCCCTAGAAGCCAGCTCTTTGTTTCTACCTCTTCCTATCGCGGATCTGAAACTGCTCTGCTAAGAGCTCCAAACAATATTCTGTCTCCCACGTTTCTGACCAAGAAAGGAAAAATGAAGGAATTGTACTTACAGAGACTCGGTCGGCTCCAATGATTCCAGACAAGCTCCCGGTCCCATACTGGATGGAGAACTGACTCCCCACCATGCTGTATGTGTTGGACTGGGAAGGGTAGAACCTGGTGTGTGTCTCTGGAAAGCAAGGATGCTGTTCACGCCTAGGCCATCGGCTCGCTGCCTTCATCCCCACCCTGACACCCAGACATGCAGGGTCTCTTCCCTCAACTCCCAGCACTGGTGGGGGCCTCTGGAGGTAGATCACGGCCCTCTCAGTGGGCTGCCACATTCCTCTCCAGCCACATGTGGTGGCCTAACTGAGGATCAAACAGTTGTTCCTGGGCAAGCGTGACCGCCTGCAGTGACCTCATGAGGCATACCAAGATAAGTGCCACATATCAGGCGCCAGTGGCAGTCTCTGCCAACCAGTGTCGGTCAGAGCCTGGCCTCCAGAAGAAACTCAGGAGTAAACAATTGCCATCCAAGGAAATTACTCTCAACTCCTTGCCCAGCCATGGACACCTAGTCATCACCTTTCCTGAGACGTTCTGTCTCCAGAACTTGTCCTGCACTGACTGAGACACCTTTCCTTAGCGCTTCCTTTTCCAGTCTTCATGAAGACCTCTGAGTTACCTCTGGCCAAATGGACTCACCCACGCCTTGTGCCCCAGCAGCCCCACCTCTGGTACGCTGGGAGGTAGGCCACCAAGCCTCCTTGAAGTAAGTGAACAGTCTGCACCAGAACCTGCTCCCGCCCAGAAATAGCCATCAGAATGGAACTTTCCCCTGCATTCTTTTGAGTGTTGCAAGGGGAGTGAGTCATTGTGTATTCTAAGATTTGTATTTTTGATGGCTGAGTTTCCCCCTGTTAATCCTGGTTAGCATGGAAATTGCTAACTTGGATAGCAGTCAGATTTTAGCTCTCTCCCTGGCCCAGCCCTGTGTCCGCTGCAGGCAGTCTCAGGGAAACTCAGAGGAGGAGAGGGGAGGCTGGTGCGACAAGGATGGCCAGTTTCTGGAGCCCAAGCTCCCCTCCCACAGAGTGCCAGGCCCTGGCTCCCATGACTGGCCTCCAGCCTTTCCCGCTAGGGCTCCTGGCCTCACTTACTGCAAGCTGAACTGGTGCAGTACACAGAGGGGACCCAGAGGTTGGAGGAGCCTGTGTCAAAGATGACAGTGAAGTTCTGCGGTGGGGAGCCAATGGAGATGGTGCCAAAGTACTCCATCTACAAGTTAGGGAGGGAAGGGAGCAGAGTGTGGGCGGTGGGGGGAGGGCTAAGGGTGCTCACCCGGGGGCCCAGGCTAGCACAGACTGCAGCTTACAGAGCCTGGAAGATGGCAATAAAAGGTAGAAGGAGCAGAGGCAGGGCCATGAGGGAGGAAATCAGGTCAAGGCCCCTGGGCTTCGGTAGTGTTCACTTTCGGTATCCTGATTGTCATAGTACCGTTGTGAACAAGGCAGAGGAGGCAGAAATGCCTCTGTTCTGCCATCAGGGAATGGGGGCTGGGAGAGGTTCAGTCATTTGCCCAAGACCACACAGCTGAGAGCAGAAGCAGTGCCCTTCCATTTGGTATGCGTGCCCTTTCCTCCCCCACAGACCTCTACACACTCGGGCACACCACGGCTTGCTCCGCCAAGTCCACGGGGACCCAGGGGACCAGTCCACGTGGGTCATCCCAGAGGAGAAATCCACACCGCCGGCCTTCAGTGCTGCTGGCCTGACACTGGCCGTGCCCCGGGCTGAGCCTTCCTCCCCTCTCCCCGCCCCCTAGTCCCCGCCCCAGGAGGCCTCACGTCCAGGTAGTTGATGAGGGGCTCGTTGGCACTCTGGTCCATCGTGCAGGTCTCAGTGAACTGGATCATGTCCAAATTCTGGGATTTCCAGAACTCGGAGAGCTGGCCCCGTGCCCTCAGTTTCTTCCGGAGGGACGGATGCCTCCTGAGCGGCACCCTGAGGACAAAGCCTGATGTGAGGAGGAGGCACACGTCTGCCTCTCTCTGACTCTTCCCCCTGCTCACCCCATTTTTCCAGAGGTTAACTCAGGAATTACAGGAGGGGATGTGCAAGGCCGTGTGCCAGGGTTTTTGGTCAGTCGGCACCCTTTCCACCCCCAGCCTGTCCAGTCTTGTCTCTGGCCCTGCAGACTCTGAGAATCTGAGATGGGAAACGGCCATCCCTCCTGAAGATGGGCTCTTTGAGATCTTGTAGGAAAATGGGAGATGTGGCATAGCCTTCAATTTTCCACGAACCCCATGAGGGGCTGATTTAAAGGGACAGAAAAACTCCTGGGGGCAGCCATGGTCGGTCCCTTGGGTAAGTACTCAGGTCATTTGAGCTACAAGCCACAGCTGCAGGTTCCTGCTCTTTCCAACATGAGAAGTTCCCGGGGCCTTGGGCAGCGGCTCCATCAAAGGTGGAGGCAGAGGGATGGCTTGTCACAGGCTGGAGATTGAGGCCATAGTCAAGGTGGCCACTTGGTAAACCTTTTCCAAGCTCTCAGGTTCTTTTCCTCTTCATTTCCCCATCAGCTTTCCTCTCCCAGGGCAGCCCTAAGCATGAGGGCAGGGCACTGCCCAGCTGCACACAGTGCGGGGGACACAGCCTCACCTGTGGAGTAGTCCGTGGGCCTGCCCCAGGTCCAGGAGCACAAGCAGCAAAAGAACGAGCCTTTTCATTGCGGGCCCAACCAGCAGCTTCTTCCTTGCTTGGCAGCGGCCTTCCTTGCGCCTTCCTTTCTTCTGTGCCACCGGGCAGTGGGAACTCAATCGCCGTAACTCTCAGACCTGCCCTGCCCAGCCCAGTCTGAGGACCCAATGATAAGGCCCCTGGAGTCAATAGCCAGGCCCAGCGCAAACACAGCGTGTGTAATAGGGCGTTTCCCCTCGACCGCTCAGCTCCTTTCCCTCCTGCGAGAGCGTGTGGGTCTGGGGTGGGATCTGGAGGTCTATGCATCCTCTAAGGGAAGAGGGTAGTCCAAGCCTCAGCTTCTCCCAGCATCTGTCACCCTACTCTGACCCCAAGAAACCCTGTATTAGTTAACTGAGAGAGCAACGTGCCCTTGGACACTGGGAACCACCCTGTTGACTGTTGACCTCGAGCGGTCTGGCTGAAGACTCCTGAGGGGCAGAAGCACAATTGCCACATGTGGGGCAGGATTCTAACTCAAAATATTAATCGGTTTGTTCTTTCTGTATTTCCTATTCTCTCTTCATTCCCTGGGGAGCCGCAAGGGCACTTTACCCTCCTCCAGTCCACTTTGAAGCAGAAGCCAGCTCTTCCCAAAGCCCCTGAAATGGGAAGATCTGGTCGTGCATTGTGCAGCCAGTTTTTCTGCTCCCAAGGACTTGGTGACTCCGGGCCGGGGTGGGGGACGTTCCGAGAGTACAGAGGCAGCTCTGGAGGGTGGGGGGTGACAGGGTTGGGGGTGTTCTGGAGCAGATGCGTGTATTGGCTTGCTAGGGCTGCCATCATAACTTACCACACACTGGGTGGCTTACCAGAACTTTCTTTTCTCACGCTTCTGGAGACTAGAAGTCTAAGAGTAAGGCATTGATTGGCAGGGTTGGTCTCTCCTGAGGCCTCTTTCCTTGGCTCGTGGATGGCCACCTTCTCCCTTCACATAGTTTTCCCTCTGTGTGTATCTGATTTCTAATTTCCTCCTCTTATGAGGACACTAGTCATATTGGATCAGGGCCCACCCATCCTAATGACCTCATTTTAACTTAATTACCTCTTTAAAGACCCTATCTTCAAATGCAGTCACATTCTGAAGTGCTGGGGGTTAAGACCTCAACATACGAATCTTGGGGGGACACAATTCAGCCCATAACAGTGCCCAAAGGCAGCAGGATCCTCGGTCTGTCAAGTGGGACCCAGGCAGGGGTAGAGAGTGCAGGGCTCAGTGCTCAGTTACCCAAGCACGCTTAATGATCGCCATCAGCCCATCCCTGCAGCCATCATGCCTCCTAAACAGAGGGGGGCTTTATCACCTTGAGTGGGGATGGAAGGGGACGGGAAAGAACGTCTTCCCCAACCCTGACCCAAGTCAATGGAACTCTCTGAGCCAGGGCAGCAGGGGCCATCACCACTGTCATGCATGCCAACGCTTCCCAGCTCTAGAGTAGGAGGCAGGGGGCCTGGGTTTAGGTCAGCTCTGCCCTAACCAGCCAGTGATCTGGCAAGTCTCTTTGCTGCCACTGTGGGCTCTGCTTTCCATCTCTGAAGCACAGCAAGCAGACAAGCTTGGAGTCTGGAGCTAAGCTGAGCCCTGCCTCGGATCCAAAAATGTTAAAAAAAGACATCAAAAGGATGTGGGGAACTGCCCTGACCCCAAGGGAACAAAGCCTCCTCAGCTTTGACCCACTTTGCAGGAGTCCTTCTCTTTGACTTTTCTTTGGGCAGAGAGGTCTGCCTCAGAAGAGGGTGTGGGTCAGACGTGGCTGGGAATCAAGGTTCTTGGTTTTAGCATTAAGCTCTGCCATGGTTTGCCCATTATTGCCCAACCACTAGGTATCTTAGTTTGGCCATCTGCCAAATACTCTAGCTACACCATTGAGTTTTAAGGAAGATTAAAAATACAAAAAATAAGTATGTGGAAGTACTTGGAAAACTGTAATGTGTCATCGGGACTGAAGATCGTCACTACAAAAGCTTGTGCTGGAAGACTCCCTCTGGACCATGAAGGCAAGCCCACTCACAGAGCAGAGAACAGTGAGGCGCAGAGAGGCAAGACGACCCGTTCAAGAGCGTGCGGTTCATTTAACGGCAGAGCTAGGATTAGGACCCAGGCTTGCCCACTTCCAGTCCACTGATCTTTCTGCTACAGAATTATCGTCAATTGCCTTAGCTCCTGCCTCCTCTCCCATGCTCCAGGCCGGTTCCCACACGCCTTCTGCCTCTGTTTTCTGTGAGTGGAGGGTTCGGCTGGCTCCGACTTGAAAAGAAAGTTGGTTGGTCTGAGCAGCTGTGGGCCACCTGGCTACCGACTGGAACAGAGACAGTGTGGATTGTCTGTGAGGAGCTCCAGGGTCTGGCAGGATTTCGGAAAGTTTGACGCAGGCTAGAGGCGGAAGCATGGAACATTTTCAGAACTAATGGATTCTGTTCTCTCTGGAAACACCAGGAGCTGCTCTTGCCCTGTCTGCAGGTTACTGACTCCTTCCCCTCCTTCCATGCTGGAACCGAATATTGCTATGGGTCATTTGAACACTTTCCCCAGGGAACAAAAGCCCTCGGGCACGTGCACGATGGAGAGTGTGTGTGTGTGCACACGCGTGTGTGTGTCCTTTAAGGAAAGGGAGAGGGAGGAGCGGATGTGGACTGGGGGCTGGCTGGATCAGAGGTTTTGTCCGTTTCCAGAACATTTGAAAGCTGTTGGTGGTGACACTCTCTAGTCAACTTCTCCTTTCTGGAGCTTCAGTTTTCAGAAGACAAATTATTAAGAAGAGAACGGTTGCTCAGTGGTCTGTGGGAATCAGCTTTGTCAGGGCCTGAGGGCCCGAGAGACGATGCGCTGGTGTCACACATAAACGGCTGCTTCCCCCACATGCTCAGCTGGCTCCTGATGGCAGGGGGCCAGTGATCCAGGACCCGCTTGGCCCTGGCTCTGCGACACCATCAGCCCAGCATGGACATGACCAATTGGAAAATGTCCCAACCTCATTTTGCCTGAAGTTGATGAATGAAGGAAAATTTCTGCTCTGTGTGGTACAGTAGAAACAGGGCCGGGGGCCGGCCTGGTGGTGCAGCGGTTAAGTTCACAGGTTCTCCTTTGGCTGCCCAGGGTTCGCCGGTTTGGATCGCAGGTGTGGACTTAGCACTGCTCATCAAGCCATGCCGCGGCAGGTGTCCCACATACAAAATAGAGGAAGAAGAGCACAGATATTAGCTCAGTGCCGATCTTCCTCAGCAAAAAGAGGAGGATTGGTGGCAGATATTAGCTCAGGGCTAATCTTCCTCCAAAAAAAAAAAGAAGGAAAGAAAGAAAAAGGGCTGGGATGCGATGCCTGGATCTAGTCTTAGCTCTGCCACTAATGGGCCATATAAACTTGGATAAATCTCTTTTCTCTGGATCTAGTTTTCCTGCCTGTACAACGAAGAGGGTAGATAATAACAAGGAACATTCTAGGGGCATAGGCTATGTGCCAGGCTGAGCTAAGGACCTTACAAGCATTAGCTCATTCAAGCCTCACACCAATCCTATCAGGTAGGTATTATTTTAAAGCCCATTTTACAGATGAGATAACTGAGGCACAGAGGGTTAAAGTGACTTGAATAAGGTGCCAGAGCTGGGATTCGAACCCAGCGTCGCCCAGCTTTAAAGTCAATCATCTGTACTGCATGATCGCTAGGGTCTGACATTCGAGACTTTTTCCTGGAAGAGAAAGACAGAGAGGATGAGAGAGCGGAGGAAAGGGGGAGAGAGGGAGGGAGAATAATTCCTGCATGGTGGAAAATTTGAGGCCTTTTTACTGTAAAAAGAGAGAAGGGTGTGTGCAGGGTGGAGTGCAGTGGCGAGTAGCTGTGTGATGAGAAATCTTGTCATGGCTCCTTTTTTGCAGAAACTTTGTTTTGCCTTCAAGGAGCCTCTCAGCAAGGATCATTATTACATTGTTGACAGGTGCAAAAAGCCCCCCAGCTATCCCCCACCCAGACACTCACAGTTTAAGGTGATGGAACTGTTCGTTTGTTGCTGAAAGAGAGCTCCGGGCCCCCAACTCTTCCTCTCCCCCATGGCTTGATCTACTTCGCTCGGCAAAGCCTCTTGTTTCCAGGCAACTGGAAATAAGAAGGACCCAAGGTCTGCAGAATCTTGCCCGCCATGTCAAGGATTCAGAGTGATTTCCAAAAACACTGTCAACTCTTTTCTAGAAAAGTGCTTTTCAGACCAGAAAGTGTTGCCGCACAGTCAGCAGAGGGCACAGGCATCCGGGATGTTTCTCCCCTGAATACCGTGTGTGCATGAGTGTGCGCGAGTCCCCGTAGCTGTCAGCAGGAGGAGCAGTTCATGCCTCGGGCTTGCAAGGGAGCAAGACTTCACCCTGACAGCACCACTCCTGGGCTTGTTCCTGAGCACAGGATGGAAAGCAGACAAAGCAGGGTTTAGATTCCAGCCCTGCCCTTGGATGGGAGGTGTGACATTGGGGTTGTTCGGGCTGGTTGTCAGACTCCTCCACTGTAGAAAAGGAAGAGTGATTTCCTTGCAGGAGGACGTGAGGATTCCATGGGGCTGTTCTCAGGATAAATGCTTTCTATGTGTCACCCAGCCCAGCACTTGACACCGTTAGCACTCAGTACTAGCACCCTGGCCGAACCACATGGACCAGGGTGAGCACCTGACACTGAGTGCCCACTTAATGCCACACACTGCTCCAAGGGCTCCACATGTCCTCACCCATACAATTCTCTCAACAGCCGCATGAGGGAAACGGTCCCAGAGAGGTAAAGGAATTTGTTCAAGGTCACACAGCTGGTAATGATGGAACCAGGTTAGAACCCAGGACGTTCCTCTATAGAGTCTGCCATCCCACGACGCTCCAGGCTGCCATCTGTAGCTGGTATCCACGTGACTGTGCACATCAAGTGACTGAACTCCTCTGTGAAGATCATCCACCCTGATGCGTGTTTTAACCGTTCAGATTTGTCAGGGCTCCCACCTGTCCTCAGTTCTTACTGTGTGATCAGGGCCTCAACCATGTGAAGTCCAGAAAGTGGAAAAGCTCTCTGACCCTTAGTTTCCTTATCTGTAAGGTGGGGTTGTTGGGAAAAGAAAATAAAAGCACGTGTGAAAATGCGTGGCCCACAGCACGTGCTCCACAAACACCTGAGTAACATTTTATCTTAAGGGGAGGGGAGAGTCTGCTTGGGCAAATGCGACATGAATCGGATGCCTTTCCTTTGCAGTCTCTGTGGGTTTTCGTTTTCTGATGTCTGGTGACAGGGCCGGGCTCCTCTCTCTAGGGCTTTATTTCCTCTCCCAGGACTGCTGGTCTCTGAATCAGTCCCCATTCTGGAACCTTCTCAGGCACTCTCAGGGTAGGATTTAGGCTGGGGCTAAATAGATAAAGGCAGAATTTTAACCTCACGGTCTTGTTTAAAGTGAATTTTTCTCCATTCCTAGAATCTCTTGTCTTGTTCCAGGTCCATGAAATGCCTTGGAACCCACAGAAGGAAAACACGTACTAAAGATGCAATTAAGACGACGTCTGTTGCGGGACACCAAGAGAGTTGTCTGATCTTCCTGTCAGGCCTAACAAGCTTCTTTACACTTGGTCCTGTGCAGAATGCTGCTGGTCCAAGGCTATTTATTCATCGAGCATTGTCCGTGTTAGGAGAGCTTGGAAACAGGCTCAGGAAGAGACTGGCTAACAACGACGGTGTTGCTATGGGATGGAACGCTGTGGAACCACAATAAAACAAAGAAAAGCTCCAAAGAGAAACCTCTAGTATATATTGTTGGGTTAAAAAATGTGTAACAGCATGTATAGTATGCTACCATTCGTATAGAATTAAAGGGGAAAAATATTTATATTCGCTTGTATATACGCAAAATCTCTCTGGGAGGATATGCCAACAATTGGTAGCACTGGGAACTTTTGGGAGGAACTAGGTGGGTGGGGGCAGGGCAAGAAGGAAGCTTGTCATTGTATACCATTTTGTACTTTTTGAATTTTGAGTCATGTGACTATGTTACCTTAGTGATTTTCTGTTGCTGTTGTAAAGAATTACCACAAACACAGTGGCTTAACACAGTGTACGTTTGTTATCCTATAGTTCTGTAGGTTAGAGGTTTGACCTGGGTCTCACTGGGTTAAAATCAAGGTGCAGCAGGAACGTGCTCCTTTCTGGAGGCTAGAGAGGAAAGTCCATTCCTGTGCCTTGTCTAATTTCCGGAGCTTGCCCACATTCTTGGCTTGTGGCTCCTTCTTCCGTCTTCAAAGCCAGCAGTGCCGCGTGTCTCTGGCCCTCCTCACAGTCGCACCTCCCTCTGCCCACAGCCCGGAAAGGCCATCTGCTTTGAAGGCCTCCTATGATTAGACTCCACCCACCCAGCTAACCCAGGATAATCTCCAGACCTCAAGATCCTTAATCTAATACCATGTGCAAAGTCCCTTTAGGCATGTAAAGTCACATAATGACAGAGTCCAGGGACTAAGATATGGACATCTACAGGGCCATTATTGTGCCTCCCACAATCACCTGTTCAAAAAGTTAAAAAATTTAAAGAAAGAATAACAACTAAGATTTTGTTTGGGCTGCTGGCTGGAGAGTGGAGTCACTGAGGGAGCACAGGAGCAGGGGAGCAGAAATGGTCGGGGGAGGTGGAGAATCAGGACTCCTTCAGGCATATTAATGTTGAGATGCTGGTAGACTTTCCAGGGGGGAAATCAGATTGACACTTGAATTTGCGGGTCTGGGGCTCTCACAAGACTTGTTGGGGCTAGAGGTACAAATTTGGGAGATCAAGCATGTAGGAGGCGGTGAAAGCCAGGAGCCTGGTGGGGAGCTGCCTGGGAGAGGGCATGGATGGAGAAGAGGAGAGGCCATGACTGTGCTCTGAGCTGGCAGATGGGTGGAGGAGGGACCAGCAGAGGAGGCTGAGAAGCAGCAGGAAAACCCCACAACGGCCCCAGGAGGCCTCCCCAGCAGCCTCCATCTGAGGAGGCTCGTCCCCACGCCCAGTTTTCCTTGATCTCACTCCCTTGTCCATTTTGTTTTCGGGGATGAGCACAATCTGTAACTCTCTTTTATGCTTGTTTATTGCCTGTCTTTCCCCATCATGTTGTGAGCTGCCAGAGCTCTGGCCCTCTGGACCCTTGCTGTACCTCCAGCACCGAGGCCAGTGCCCTGCTCAGAGTAGGCACTCAATAAATATTTGCTGAATGAATGAAAACAAGCAAACTGAATCTGTGTACCCTGGAATCCGTAAACAAAGAAGACAGCTCTACAATTTACAAGTTAAGCAAAAAAATAGTGCAGGTCTCCCACCCGCCACTGACTCCCCGACTCTGAAAGGGTGCCTAAGAGTTGTCTACTGAGTGTGATTCTAAACACCCCTGTTCCGCCTGGTGTTGCCTTGCTTGAAATTCCACCATCGTCCAGTCATTCCCCAGAGTGAGGCATTATCCTCTTGGCACAGGGCCTGGCACCTAGGAAGCACTCAATAAATTTGAGCCACTCTTTTTATTATTATTTTGTCTTTAAAAATGCAAATCCCTGGGAAAGATGGCCCACTGAGTCAGTAACTCCTTAGCATGAATTAGTCTAGCAGCAGAAATAGTTAAGGAAGGAACTTAGGGTGGGGATAGGGGTGGGGTGCAGAAAGGGAGAAAGTTTCCAAAAAAAATGGTAGGGGATCTAAAGCCAGTCTGGGTCTGTGGTTTTGCCGAGGTCCACGCCTGCACGGCTCGAAGAGCGCTCCGCAAGCTGCCGCCGCCACTGGCTTCTCCTGTCAGGCGGCGGAGGAAACGCAGAGGCTCTGGGGGAGGGGCAGGGACCACGGGGTGGGGCGGCGAGCAGCGGGGCTGAGAGCGGCCTCGTCTGCATGGACGGCGGCTGCCGCGCCGGCTGCTCGCCGGGGACACAGGTAAGGCGTTCCGAGAAGGGCCGAGCGTTTGCTTTCAGTTTCTTTCCTACTTGTCTGGGATCTGGGCTCGGCCAGTAGGAAGTGGGCACTATGTGGCCTCCAGAGATTGGAGAGCCAGGCACCCGCTTCCCTTAAACTGCTCCCTAGGGCGCTGCGCATCCCAAACCCCAAATCAGATGTGTGATCTGACCGCTGTTTATGGGAAGGGATAGTGTCCCTGGGATTGGGGTCTGTCTAAGGCTTGGAGGAAAAAGACTGAACTGCAGGTTGAGCGCCTTAGGATAAGCACTTTGGGAACCTACAGGCAAATGTATATTGTTTGGTAAAATTTCCCCCATCTGCCCTACATCTCAAACTAGACAGTGAGCCCCCTGAGGGCAGGACTCCTGCTCTAGTGGGAAGCTTTCGGCCTCCCAACACTTAGCACCGAGGTTGGTGCACGGGGATTTGTCTACACCTGCCTGATCCATATGGTGAACCCTTGAAATGCTGCTGGTCTGAACTGAACTGTGCTGTAGGTGTAAACACATACTGATTTCAAAGACTCTGTAAGAAAAAAGAACATAAAATACCCCAGTAATAATTTTTATAACAGTACAAGTTGAAATAATTATATTTTGGATATACTGGACTAAATAAAACATATTATGAAGATTAACATCACCTATTTTCTTTTACTTTCTTGAATGTGGCTACTGGAACATCTTAAATTCTATCTGTCGCTCACACTGTTTCCGTGGGACATCTCTGGTCTGTGCCGCCTGGCCTCTCTCCTCCGCCGGCTCTCCCCCCTCAGCTCTCGGGTCAGACTGGAGGTGCCCTTCTCCCCGGAGGCTGAAGCCCTCAGTCTTTTATTGGCCTGAGCAGGATCTCTGGCGCATTTATGTTTGTTAAATCGCTGATTACACCTTAGCAAACGTGTTGCTCATGCCGTGTAATCTAAAATCACACCCTTGGTTCTGGGATAAAGGATTCAGGAGGCAGCAAGCAGGAGGGGCACCAGGGCTACCAGCTTCATAAATGTTATCTCCTTTAAATTTGTTTTCATGACAGCTCTGTGAGGTAGGCATTATTTACTTTCTCAGATAAGGAAACTGAGGCTCAGAGAGCTCTGATAACTTGCGCCAGCTCACCCGCCTCGTGAGAGGCGTGGGGTCAGGCCTTGAAACCTGGTGTGCCTGGCTGGATGGGTGAGGTTCCCCCCACCGGCAGCACGTGGCTTCACTCCTGCATCCTTTGAAATGAGTCACCAAGGGTTCCCCCACTTATCTGTGGGTCTTATTATGCCTGCACACGGAAGGGGCTCATGAAGGAGACCCTGGATGATTTCTTCTTCATCACAGGTTTCTGGACTGTGTGAGGAACGAGCTCAGGACTGGCTCTCAGAACCCTGGGTGGGTCCTAGGCCTGGTGTGGTCCCTAACTTACCAAGTGGCCTAGGATGGTAGCTTTGGCTCCTGTTAAACAAGGACCTTGCCAGCCTGTGATCCCAAGCCCGATGGCTGGGAAACCGAGTTAGGCTGCCCTCATTGACTAATCCCTAAGAGGTTACACCTGGAATTAGAAGATTTTTTTTCTAAATAAGAAAATTTTTTTAACGCTCTGAGAACATTTCCTTATGTCCAAATTTCTGTTGAATGTGCTGAAAACGAAATTCTAGCCAAGGGAGTCCATGTTGCGTGTGTGGGGATGGGGTGGGGGGCGGGCAGGAAACCTCAAGTTCATTTTCCAGGATTAGGGGGCTTGTGATGAGCCCCGCAGTGGAGTTTTCCAGAGCGGTTTCCTAGGGCGGCCACATGGGAATTCCTATCCGGCATCATTGCTCTAATGACTAGAAATCCCCATTATCTGTCTAGCAGATCAGAGAGGAAGGCCAGGTTTCTTCCTAACCTGCTTATGAACCCTCCCTGTAAAGCCGTTTATCAGAGAGGCGTCAGCCCGAGGGGTGCTGTACCCCGGGCTCTGATGGCCCTCTTGTCAGCGCTGAGAGTGAAGAGCGAGTGGCCGGCGGGCCCCTCCACGTGGCCCGGGCCTGGCCCCCCGGCCTTTTCACTCAGCGCCCCAGTGCAACGGGCAAGGCGGCGAGGATTAGTTTTCCCCACAGGCTCCCCACCTCGGAGGGTGGGCGGAAGCGTCCTGCAGCGGTTAGTCCTCAGAGGATTTCTCCATGAGCAGTGATTGTCATCTGTCCAGCTTGGCAGAGCCATCAATTAATTCTCTACTAGTCTTTGAGGCCTGGATGTTAAAAAAAAAAAAAAAAAAAAGGATTAGGGAATACATCCTTTACCAAAATCCCTTTGAAACTTGGTTCTGGGGTTGAAGGTGTGTTGGGGAAAAGGATCAGAAAGAACTGTTGGTAAGGGTTTGAGAAGCTCTTTCTTTGCTAAGTGTGCTTATTAGCAATGGGTGCTTCTGTTGCTCGGTTCCCCCTGTGACTGCCAGCCAGTCAGGACGCTCGTCGCCCCGGTGCAGCCATAAATAAAAGGAGGGAGACATTTTATATGAATAGAGGCCCTGTTAAGTTACTTCTGGAAAAAAACAACAAACAAATTCTTTTAAAGATCTTTCTGCCTGTCAACCACTGAGATTGTCAGGCATATATGTTGCCTTCAAGTTAATTTTTTTCTGTAAAAATCTATAAGAAAAAGCCATTGCAGGGTAACCTAACCTTGCAAGCAGCAGCTTTGATGGAAGGAACAAGACAAAGATGTTTTTCCTATTTTGCTAAAGCTTGTTATTTATACCCCCCTAGAAGACCGCCACCTTCAGAAAAGGGGCTACATCTGAAAAAAACAAGGCAGACATGACCTTAATCTTATCAAGGCTGAGAGAGAAAGGCAGGCGCCCTTCTTGAGGGCAAAGCGCCATCCCTGTTTGGACAGGAGGCGTGAAATCCTGGCGGAGGAGCTTGGCAGCGCTGTGGGTGTGCTGGGTGGGGCGCGGGTGGAGGAGGGGTGAGGAGGGCACAGCTCCTGCGAGGGCCCTGCTTTCCGCAGCTGCAGGCGCATGCATGGTCAGATGCTGAAAACGTGACCCAGCAAGCCCTGCCTACGAGTGGCACAGATAGAAACAGACGGAGGAAAACTGGCTGGAATGTCTGACAGGTGATAGAGAGACAGGTCAGACTGGAGGCTGGGGGCCAGGAGGGTCTGGGACCAGGAATGACACCCCCCCACTCAAGTCGTTGCTCCCGGCAGCAGATTCTTCCCGAGCCACCAGCTGTGCTCTCACTGGCCGCTCTCTTTCACAGCCGTCCCTCTTGCTTTACGGCGTGTATTTATTGAACATCTACGCTGCACGTGGCTTTGCATTTCAAAATGAGCTAAATATAACGTGACTCCAGTGAGTCTCAGGTGCCACGTGCACTCGATTAAGGTGACATTTACTGGAAAGTGTTTTAAAATAGAATCCCAGGAAAGTGGACAGAGGCTAACCCTTGCTCATCATACATCAAAACAGATTTATGGCAAGAAAACAGGTTCTTTGCAAAGCTGCTTCGCTGACCTACATTGAAAGCAGCAGGAGTTACTAGAAAGAGGTGCGAGCGGCAGGATAAATTACCAGCTCTGTTAGATGAAGAAAGGAGACATTCTGTGCAGAGACGGGAAACCCAGGGGTTGTAAGAAGTTGACTGCTGTGAGGTTTTTTTCCTCCAGGCGCTGGTTCGTAGGCAGCTTCAGTGATGCTCAGACTGCCTTTTGGCAATTCCGTTCCCTCTGAACTCTTCTTTTTAAAAACCGTCTTCACTTTCCAAAGCTTCTCTCATCTCCAAACTGGAGCTCCTGAGTTCTCAACTCTATCTCCTCCCTCACATCTCCTAATTCCAAATCTCTCCTTTCTTGAAGAACCTGTCATCATCTACCTCATGAGGGCCTGCCGCCCGGGGCCGGCTCTCTCTCCACCCTGCTCTCTCCTCTTGTCTTTCCTCTCCTCTCCTCTTTCTCTCTTTTAACACAATGCAAGCTCACTGCAGAGACACAAAGTCAGAGAGAAGAGTAGGAACATCACCAGGAATCTCACCACCCAGAGATGGTTTTTGGTTTCTACCTGTCTGCGTGATGTGGACGTGGAAAGAAGGCCATAATGTGTTGCCAATTGGGAGAAGGCACACACAGCAGCCAGACGCACTCGCCCAGAGGATTCATTTTAATGGAGCGTATTTGACATTCTCTTGTGTTATCTGCCTTTTATTGACTTGGCAATACAGTGTGAACTTCTTTCCCTGTCAACAAGTTTGTTTCCACAGATCACTTTAATGGTTAAATCATATCCCACCTTAAGGAGGTCCCACGACTGACTCCGCAGTCCCCCGTTCCTGGGTATTAAGGGTGTTTCTCCACTGCAGCAGTCACCTGTCTTAGGGAAGCCCTGCACACATGTCCTTGGCTGTTTCGTCAGGATAGATTCCTCTCAGTGCAGTTGCCGGGTCAAGGAAGTGTGAACATTTGCAGGGCTTTCTGACACGCACCACCAGTTGTCCTTCACAAAGATTGTAACAATTTGCCTTCCTGCCAGTGTCTGTCCCCAGAACACTTGCCAGGGCTGAGCGTTTTCATTCTTTTTTTAAAAATTATTTTTTATTTTTCCTTCTTCTCTCCAACCCCCCCAGTACATAGTTGTACATTTTAGTTGTGGGTCCTTCTAGTTGTGGCATGTGGGATGCCACCTTGGCGTGGCCTGACGAGCGGTGCCATGTCCACACCCAGGATCTGAACCGGTGAAACCCTGGGCCACTGAAGCAGAGTGTGCGAACTTAACCACTTGGCCATAGGGCTGGCCCCCCAAATTATTGTTTTAATTTAACTTCTTCAGTTATTAGTGAGATGGACCATATTTATTAGATGTATGCGTCTGGCTATTTACATCTGTCTTTGTCCAAACATTTCTTGGGTGTCGGTTTGGTGGCAGAACTGGGTTTGTAGCACCGTGCAACGATTGGTGAGACCTGGCTCTTCTGCAGGGGTGGCAGTCTAGTGGGTGACAGACGAGGTAACAGAGGATTATATTCGTGTGACAAGCGCTTTGGTGACAGTGCATTGTGGGAGGGTCACCCAGCCTAGGATCTTGAGGGGTGAGGACTGGAGAAGGGAGACTCCCTGGAGGAGGGGACATCTCAGTTTAGTCCTGATGGAAGCATAGGAGGGAGGAAGGGTGCCAGAGACTTTGTTTTATGAACTGGGTAAAACTTCGTGTTTTTCCTAGAGTTCTTAATCTCAGTGATGTTTTCAAAGACATTATCTACATTAACTTTTGATTTTTGATATTTGTGTTGCCATAAATTTGGCATATGTTATCATAAATTTTGTGCCAAATTAGTGCTGAGCAAATATACTTAAAATATCTTTTCAAGTGTATGGGTTTGCCTTGTGTTCTAGAATCTCTGTCTTTACCAGTATCCATGATTTCTAAAATAATGTTCCATCCTGCCTCTAACTGAGTTTTTTCGGTCACAATGGTTTCAAATTGACTTTTCCATTGCATGTTTGACTGTAGTCTGAAGTTTACATTTGATTCCTCTGTTTTCGATACTCTCCAATGTTTCACTGAGGTCAAACAGTTCTTGGATGATGTAACGGAATTCCGTGATGTCAGAAGAACTTTTTGCTGCCTTAGTCATTACTGGGTTTAAAGAATGGGCAGCCTTAGAATCTTTTGGGGAATCTTATGTTGAAATCCATTGAGTTTGTCATAAATCTTTTTCATCATTGTACTGTCCCTGCCCCCTCCAATTATTGTGGGCCAGAGTCAGTTGTTTTTGTTGGTGGTCTACTGAAAATCCACGTAATCCTTCTCAAGCTGTATCATTTACCATGGACAAAATTTTTTAAATGTTTTCTTACAAATATATTTGCATTTTGAAAATTTACAAATATGAAAATAACTATTCCATGTGGCCTACATCAGGAGATGTGTCTGTCATTGCACTGTGCAATATCTAGCATTTCTTACAATATTCAAAATGATCTCAGCCCAACAAATCTGCTACATTTGAATTATTTGATTTTTGTTTTCTGTCTGCTAAATAATGTGTAAGGTTATTTGGCATTTGTATCCTGGATAAATGTTCCACTATAATGCTATTATTAATCTTTTATGATTTCTGCACAGGAAGAAAATTCTTGTTAAAATGCTCATAGATTTTCTCAGATGCTCCTCTGAATGTTACATAATGTCTTGCTAAATACAGAATTGTGTTTATTTTGTGCTCCACAGGAGCGTGCCAATATTTCTCTCATCATATGGAATCTGTTTTTGCAGCATTAATAATTCCAGATTTTTCAAATCAAATTTGAAGTTTGAATACATAGTCCTACTATTGATGTTCATTTCAGATTCTTCCTGTTTACGAAAAAAGTGCTAAATGCCCCCAATCTATGCACCGCTCCTTCTTCCCTAGTTGATTTTTCATTCTCAAAGAGCTGGCAAAATACAGAATCCTTTGAAGTCTATAAAGTAACCAGAATCTAGTGATTTTTCTCCTCACCTTTTGGAAAAAATTGTGTCTGTTATATTTCCCAAAACTTCCAACCTACAATATCTTTTGAAAAGTAAAACTTTCTTACTCGCGGTGGATAATTTTCAACAAGAGTGCGCCTTTGCTTCGTTTTCAAATCACGTGGCCATGTATTGGGATTGTTTGCATGTTTTTAAATTTTTCTTGAAATCCCTCAGTTATGGTCGGCAACGTAACTAAGAGGTCAGGTCACATCCTGCTCACATTTCTGTGACACGTGGACTGAAACCAATGGCTCTGAACTCTTTTATTTTTATTTTTTACCATTTCTTTTCCTCTCCAAATTTATTCAACAATACGAAATAGTTTTATTTCATTTCTTCTATAAGCAGCTTTTCATTTTCTGTTTTTGTTTTGATATCTTTTTTTCTTCTTAATATCTTGGGAGAAATAATATATGAGCTTAGTGTTTTATTTTAGAATTTGTAACTTTAAAAAATAATGTGTAGTGAGCTATGAAATTTAACTATGGTTAATTTTTGTCCTGAAGAAATTTCCTTTAACAACCCATGAACAATAGCTAGGCTTTAATTAGCAGTTCACTATATACAAGTCTCTAATTTATGAATGTAAAATAATTACTTTGTGGATACGTAATGGTAAATGAACATTAATTACTACAAAAGTGAGTTATGTCATAGTGAAAACTTGTTAGATTAAAATGAGAAACTCTGAGCTACTGTTCAGGCAGACAATATGAATTATAATGCAAAATTTCAAATTTAGCTAATACACAAATAAATACTAATAGAGGATTTTTTAAAAATTTAGATAAAAATCAAAACAACAGTTGGAAGAGCAGCTTTTTGTTTGGAAGTGTTAGTCATTGTAGATGTTTTAAATCAGCGAGGTCTCCTTCTACTTCAACTTATGAAGAAGCAAGTGTCAACACTGTTAGAAAAACGTTTATTTCCATCTGTCAGAAAATTATCACAATAAGGGGATTCTTGTTAGATAAGACATTTTACGGTTATCTGCCAGAAAATTATTGTAATAAGAAGATAAATGACCTGCTTTGGAATCAGTAGTTAAATAAAAATGTGAAAAAAATTTAAAATAATAACAACGTCTCCGATGTGGATAGTCCCCTTAGATGTCACGCCTTTGAACAGTAAACTACTTGAACAACCATCCTTGGCTACTCTAAACGTTTATGTGGCCGTTCCAGTTAATGAAGCGTTCCCACAGACACAGAAACAAGCTGTGCAGGACATGGAAGAAGGGCTGAGGGATCCTGAGGCCGTGTTTGGATGCTGGTCGCGCTGTGTGCTGTGACCTTGGGTAATTCGTTCCTCACTCCCTAGGCTTCCTCAGTCACCTCATCCACAGATAGGGGTAAGTGTGCCTAATCCTTCACACTGCTGCCTGGAGGCCACAGGGATGGCCCTGGTTCTGAGCAGTGAAGGAAATCAGGAGATGTGCCTGAGGTTTCCATTTGGCACTTGATAAAATGTGCTTTCTTAAGAAATTCTATTATGATTTCCAATCGAATGAATTGTCTCTGCCGGGCCAGTAAAGGGCAGTCATTTTGATGAATTTGGGATCAGTTCCCGTTCAGTTGCCTGTGGACAGCTGCTCGTTTCACATCCTCTGTAGGAGCCCAAGAGGATGACGTTCTGATTTTCTTGGGAAGCCAAATCTCAAGGCAACTGTTTGAGGCTTGCAAATAAGCCACTGAGCAAACTGGAAACCTGAAAGTGATCTTTAAAGCAACCCCCAACCAATAAATGGCTCTGTTGTAAACCTCAAGAGGACACAGGGTTTCTATTTTGAGAAATGAAATTTTGCAAAAACAACCAGAAAAACAGTTAAAGTCCCAGAAAAGGTGAGAATCTTTACTTCAGAGGAAGCTAACTTAACCATCTTCGCCTGCTGTGTTCCTGGTGGCCCTGCTTGACTACAGCAGCGCTCTGTAGTGTGGCCAGCCTGGAGAACGGGAGTGTGTCCCGTCTTCTGTCCATCCATCAAGCATCTACTGTGGGCCTGCCCTGTTCTAGGCCCTGGCCTACACACTGGGAAGATAAGTCAGATCAGAATGATCTCGCTCCACGCAGGGCTCCTGAAGTCTAGTGTGTGAGCTGTGTTTCGTGCATCCTGTCTTCCCAGGTCCTGTTGCTCCTTCCTTCCACCATCCTAGGTGACAGCTTTCCTTCATCCTCAGATGACGTGTGCACCTTCTCTTTTCAAACGTTTGTGGAGGGAAAAATGACTGCGCGTTGACTACCCTGCCTTTGCTCAGAGCACCCTGGAATGTCCATAGTCTCAGCACTGCCTATAGGAATCCTGCCCATCGTCTAGGACCAGCACGAATGCCACCTCCTCCATGCAGCCTTCCCTCATTACCCAAGTTAGAAATGACTTATCCTTCCTCTCTGATCCAATAGCCATTTTATCACTGACCACACACCTGCTTTCTGTTAGGGCTGTGGGCTCAGTGGATATGTCCCTCCTAGACTGGGGTGGGAGGGTGAGGTGGGATAGCACTCTCTGAGCCCAGGACCCATGTCCAGTTGCTCTCCACCCCTGCAACCTGTCTTATACTCCTGGGTACATAACATATGTTACAAAAAATTGGCTGGATTGGACTTTTTTCCTTGGTTTTAGCTGCCCAGAGTCAGCCAGATCGAACTCCTCTCTGGTGGCGTCGCTGTTCCGGGTCTGATGGTCTAGCTGTTGAATACTTTCTGGTCTCCTTTATTCTCCACACCCATCGCCCACCAGACCACCCCACTCCTGCCACAGCTGCACGCTCTCGTTTTATGAAACAGGAGCCCCCCAGTCCAGCTCAATAACTGGAAGTTTACTTACACATTTGCGTGAGCTTGAACAATGCTTGACATGGTTTTGTTCTGAATTTGCCTTTGACTCAGGGAGGGGAACACTTCACTGGAACTTCGGGCATCAGCAGCCAGTGAGAAAGTGTTTTGGGCAAGGCTATGCCTCTTGGTCTGACGTGGCTTCCGCCTCCTCCAGGCTCCCTGACCTGAGGACCTGCCCCCGGCACCTGGCTCTGTCTGCTCTGGCACAGCTGTCTACACAGCTGCCACGTTGCCGGCCAGGAGGCCCCAGGGAGTTTCCTCTTCCAAGAGACTGTCTGTCCTCCTTGACACATACTGCTATTGAGAACACCCGTTTCTTCTCCTGCATCTTTTCTCTTGCACCCTCGATGTCCCACACCGTTGGTGAAATGCCGCTTTCCCACCCTCTGCTCGAGAAACACCACGAGTCCTCAGAGCAGTGGGTCTCAAACTTTTGGTCTCAGGGCCCCTCTCTACTCTTAAAAGCTATTAAAGAACCCAAAGAGCTATTGTTTGTGTAGGTTCTACCTATTTATGTTTACCATATTTGGAATTAAAACTAAGAAAATTTTAAAATATTTATTTAATTAATTAAAAAGTGGTACTAAAACCATTGCATAAATAATAACACAGTTTTAGAAAAATAACCATATTTTTGCAAACATGAAAAATTTAGTGAGAAAAGAGGGTTGTTTTACATTTCTGCCAATCTTGTTATTAACGTCTGGCTCCGTAAAAGACAGCTGGAGTCGCGGGTCCACTTCTGCACTCAGTCTGCTGTCGTGTCACGTGTCACGTAGCCTTTGGAAAGCTCCACTCCACACTTGAGAGAAACTGAGAGTGGAAAAGGCAGCCAGCATCTTAGTGCGATTATGAAAATACGTCTGCCCTCAGCAGCCCGCTGAAAGGATGGTTGGAACCCCCACGTGGTCCCCAGACCACACTTTGAGAGCTACCTGCTGCCTTGGACCGTCGGTGTCTTGATGGCAAAGCCGTTCCCTGTTCATCCTTGTAGCCTCGGTTGTAAGCAGACTGTGGGTGGGACTCAGTAAATCTTGTTTGAAATACGTGGAAATATCTGTGTCGCTGAGGGTTGTCGCCTTTGTCCTAGTCACCCGGGGAAGCACTCCCCTTACTCCAGTGACACTGCTGGTGCGGCAGCATGGACAGCCTCCCGCAGCGCTGGCAGTTCTGCTGAAGACCCTCGTGGTCTTAGGTCCTTGTTCTTTGAGGAGCATTTTGATTTTTGGAAACAGCCAAAAGCCATTTAGAGTGAAATCTGGGTAGTAATATGGGTACATTGAGTGACACTACAATTTTAGATTTTTTCAAAGTAACACTGACTTCTTAACATTTGGATTGTAACCCTACTTTGGTAACCATTCCCCTAATTCTAAACATATATTCACACGTGTGCCAAACGACGTTTGAACACGTTTAATAACTGGGCCATCATTCGAAGAGCAAAAGTTGGAAACGATCTAAATGTGCATTACTAGGAGACGCGTTCAGTCAACTGTGGGCGTCCATGATGGAACAGAACACTTGGCAGCTGAAAAAGAATGAGAAAGTTGTGTCCATATTGATAATAAATCAGCTCCAAGATATATTAAGTGAAAAAGCACGAGGCAGAACAATGTATATAGTATGCTATCATCTGTAGGACAGAAAGTTGTATTGTGTAAGTATGTGTCTATGTGTGTGTGTGTCTGTATGTTTGCTCCTGTACACATAAGGCGTCCAATAAACTTGGAATGCTGGGGGCCGGCCCCGTGGCCAAGTGGTTAATTTCACTTGCTCTGATACGGCGGCCCAGGGTTTCGCCGGTTCAAATCCTGGGCACAGACATGGCACCGCTCATCAAGTGACGCTAAGGCAGCATCCCACATGTCACAACTAGAAAGACCCACAACTAAAAAAATATATATACAACTATGTACCGGGGGGCTTTGGGGAGAAAAAGGAAAAATAAAATCTTAAAAAACCAAACAAAACTGGGAATGCTTGTTGCCTCCAGGGAGGGGAGCTAGCCGGCTGGGGCCAAGGGTGGAAGAGCAGCTTTTCAAGGGCTGTCCTCTTGTACCTTTTAAATTCTAAACTGTGTGAATGCTATCTAATAAAACAAAAACTTTTAGAAGCCCCAGACTGAAAAGATTATGATGTCCCCTCCTCCTTCCAAAAATCAAAAATAAAAACAATTCTAACAGTTAGAAAGGCTGACCTCTCAAAAGACTTCTTAGTATTTCTTAAGCAATAGTATGATTATTAGAAGAAAAGTACTTTGTATACGAGGACCTGTGTAAGGGGACACTAGAAGGGGACAATGAGATGCATTTGTGAAAAGAAGCAGTCTTTTCTGTAGCCGTGCCTTATTTTCTTTCTTACTCTTGCCCCATTTCACAAACAGGGAAACTGAGTCCAGGGGGGCTAAGTGACTCCCCTGTGTGGCCTGGGCACTTGGTTCCAACTCTCAGCTCGTTAGGGGATTTCCCGACTGTTTCTGCAGACGTGTTTGAGGGGACGTGGTGGTGGGTGGAGGACAGATCCTCTTTCATTTGGTCTTAAATACACCTCTCTCCTCGCGTCATACCGGAAGCAGAGGCTGGAGGCCGAGGCAAGATATTAGAGCCTGCAAGGGCGGCTTGTGGCTCCGTGTCTTCCCTGCCATCTTCTCGGGCCACCCACATGGCCAGGCAGGCCATCCTCCTCCAGGACATCAGGACGTCACCCGTGGTGTTTGGTGGCACAGCTCTTCTACTTCCCAAACTGGCATTTCCCAGTTCAGTCACCACCAACTTCATCCTGCCATTGGCTTGGTTCAGAGTGGCTTCGGGCTGTTTCACGTCAGCTTCTCCTTCAAAGGCCAAAGATTGCCATCAACTGAGGGGTTCTGGAGTCTGTGCTGGAGGCTCGCCACAGTTCCAGCCGAGGTTGGGTGACCCTGGTCAGGGTGCTGTGAAGGAGTCTTTGGCATTCATTCATTCATTCATTCATTCAATAAATCTGTATTGAATATATTTGTAATGTGAGGCACTTTTTCAGGCACTAGGAATACAGTGGTGACCAAAACAGATAAGGCTTCTGTTCTTGTGGAGTTTACATTCTTGATGAGAGACTGACAATATTCAAGCAAGGAAGTAAATGATCGAAGTAAATCCATCTGCTAATAGATCAGAGGGTGACGTGGCAGAGAGAGGCTGGGGAGCCAACTTTGGACCACGTACTTGGGGGAGGCCTGTCTGAAGATGCCTTCCTTAAGAGAGAAAGGCTATCTCAATGCCTTTTGAGGCCCTCCCCTCCGGTGGTGAGATTCAAACATTCTCCCCATCCAACAGGTTCCCGTGGAGGAATGAAAGAGATCAAGGGGAAGAGAGCTGCCAGCTCCCTGGGGCCCTGCACCTGCCAGCTGCCGCTACATACTCTGAGAAACACTGCTGCCAGCTAGAGGGGATAACCTGTCCCAGAACCTCAGGACCTGGGACGAGAACCTCTGGGTGACTCCTTGGCACAATGAATCGGACCACCTGTGGGTTCCAGCACTCCAGAGCCAGCAGTGCCTTCCTGAACAGCTCCACACCATTGCTCTTCTTGGGTAAGACCAGTGGAAAAGCAGCCCTAGGCAAAGTGGCTATTACTTACTGCTAAATGATGGTCTGACCGTTTAGTTCTTAAACAACCCTGCCAGGTAGGTATTCATACTATGTCCATCTCACAGATGAAGAAAATGAGGCCCAGAGAGGTTAAGTGACTGCCCTAAGATCACACAGGTCGGAAGTGCCTGAGCTCCAGGTCTCTGGACTCCAAGTCTCAGGCTGTTTCATGCATCATCCTTCATGCTTGTTCCACTCGCCCCCACTGACATTCCTCTGCCTTCCCACGATGTGCTGCTGCCTGGATGGACACCCTCACGCTGTCTGTCCTCCTTGCTGTAAGCAGGTGTGTCCTACCCCAGCCAGCTGGTGCTGTCGGCTCGCCTCTCAAGCTCGGGGCTTACATATGACTTCTCATGCTCCCACTCCCCCCCCACGTCAAGCCCTGTGACTTGAGACCTCATCTCGGGTGTCAGTGCCATGGGTACTGGGAAGATCTGCTTCCAAGTCTGCTCCCTCCACTTTGCGCAGAAGGTGGGCAGGAGCTGTCAGAGAGAAACTGTGAGCTTAGCTTTCTTACCCAGAAGGGGCACGGGAAGAAAGACGGAGAGGAAGCGAGGCGTCCGAGTGCTGACATGATTCCCTCTGGGCTTTGTGCCCCGAGAGGCGGTAATTCTTGGTGGCTCCGCCCAGATGCTGTTTGTCGTCAGTGGGTGTCAGATTGTCCTGGTGACCCACCGTGCTCCCTCCACCCTGTCTTGGCGGCAGTCCTGCATTCAGGTGTCTGAGCAGCCAGCTCCCCAAGACATGTGTCCGGAGAGGGGCTCCCTGCTGTGAGGCTGAATCACACAGCTCCTGCTCACGGGGAGGACGGGAAGGGGCCTGAGCATGGAGGGGTGGAGAGCTGTAGGTTTGGGGTCAAAAACATGAACCAAGTGCTGCCTCCAGCACTTCCCTGGGCGAGCGGCTCACCCTGCGTTTCCTCATGTGCACAGCGGGAGGGTCAGGCTGCATGTGGTTTAAGATTCCTTCTAACTGAGAATCCAGGGCAGACTGCCGCTGGAGGGGGATGGACTTGGTGTCTCCATCCCTCGACACAGGAGACCTTCCTCACAGTGGGGATGACAGCACCCCACGCCCTCACAGACCACGGCAGGCCCTCGCTCCTGCCATCTCCGCCGAGTGCCAGCCCCACCTTCTGGCGTCCTGACCCCTGCCAGCCACCTCACATGCCCCTCCCCAGGTACCAGTCACCTGCATGGTCCTGGTTGTCTCTGTTCTGGATATCCTGTCGTATCTGGTCACCTTACCCTTTGTAAGAAGGTAGAACTTGCAAGTAAGGGATCACAGAAAGGCGGTAAAGTGTAGGGTTCCTAGACGCACAGTTTAAAGTCAGAGAGACAGGGCTTCCAGTCCTAACTCTGTCGCTTCCTGGCTCTGTGACCTTGAACAAGTCTGATCTCTGTGAGCTGGTTTCTTTACCGTAAGACAGGAATAATAATTGTTCCTATTTCATTGTCTGTCTATGAAGATTAAATGAGATAATGAATGTGCCTGGCATATGTTACGTCTCCAGTAGACAGTGGCTAATATTACCATTTAGATCTCATAGAGCTCATTTGCGTGTGTGTTGTCTTCGTTTGGGCTGCTATGGCAAATTACCACAGACTGGGTGGCTTATAAACAACAGAAATTTGTTTCTCGTAGTTCTGGGTGTTGGTAGGTTCAAGATTACCACTAGCAAATTCAGTGTCTGGTGAGAGTCGCTTCCTGGTTCTTAGACTGTCGGCTTCTCACTGTGTCCTCACAAGGTGGAAGGGCGAGGGAGCCGTGTGGGGTCTCTTTTATAAGGGCACTAATCCCATTCATGAGGGCTCCACCCTCATGACCTGGTCACCTCCCAGAGGCCCCACCTCCTAATACCATCACATTGGGGGTCAGAATTTAACATATGAATTTCGGCAGGGTGCAAATATTCAGTCTATAGCATGTGGGTAAGAATTACCCTAAATCTCCTTTCCCTTTCCTCTCTTTCCCTTTCTGCAGAGAATATCACCACCTTGAAGCCAGAGACTGCAACTGAAGAATTCAGCGGGTGGGTGAGAGAGGGGCTGGAGCTATGGAGCGGGAGAGTTGGAGAAGGGGTCTGCTTGGCCCTGATGTGGGGATGGTGTGAGTGGGACCATGGCCTTGGAGGTTGGGAAGAGAAGAGAGGCTTCAAACGGAGGCAAGAGATGGTTGGCTACTGGGGATGTGGAAGCCCAGAGGTGGAAGAGCTCCTGGAGGAGGGAGGCCCCAGGGCAATTTGTGGACAGTCATTAAAGCTAGCCAGAGCCGCTGTGGCGTCCTCATCGCTCTCGTTTGCTTCTCTCAGTTTAGGCACAGCAGCCACAGCCATTTCTGTCTCCGTTGGCGTCATGGCCCTCATCTTGCTCCTAGTGGGTCTCTTGTCCATGACCCTGAAGAAATGGAGGCACGAGAGTGAGTTGAAGGAGCTGGTCCTGGAACTGGGAATGAAGAAAGGGGAGACACTGGGGGCAGAGATGGGGGTGTCTTTCTCATGGGGCAGCCTTGGGGGATGGGAGGAGTGGGCAGGCTGAAGGTCTGTTCTCTAGAGTTGCCAAGGACTGTGTACATAGCAACAAGATTTATTTATGATACAGATTCTTTATGCTGAAAGCCATATATAAGCAAGCAGTCTGCATAGACACTTGTGGTTTATATGCATTGACGAGAGAAATATTGACGCCAAATAGTCTCATCTAAACAATAACCAAAATTACACCGTGTACCAGTAGAGCTCACTCCCCCATCTCTACCTGGGCGCTTGGCTCATCTCTGAGCCCAATGAGCTGAACGTGGTGGATTTTGCATTTCAAAGCTCAACACTAAGTCCGGGAGTTGACCAAGTAAAGATGGTTACTACCCCAACCCAGGCTGACTCTGAGTTTATTAATTTTTCTAGGACTATTTAAGAAACAACTGAGGCATCAGACCAACCTTCTCCACAAATCCTCGGTAGGAAAATAGTCAGATCACACCTCAAGGGGCTTCCAGTCATCTCTGCCCTGATTTCATGCTATTTCCTAGATAGACCCAATATGGGGGGTGGTGGGGATGAGGCAGAGAACAGCCCTAAAAGAAATGTTTCTGAAATCGAAGGGAACCCAGGGCTTGCTCAGCAAGAGCCCGGAGTTCCACTTGCTGTCCTGTAGGGATGTCCGGTAGCTGGTTTGGTCTTTGGAAGTCTCTGGAGCCCAACCTTCCGCCTCTAACCAGGGTCCTCCCTCTATAGGAGCTGTCCTGCCATGCGGATGCCATATATTGCAATGTGATCAACCTGGCCCCCTGGAAAGAGGATGACTTCGCCATCTATGCCAACGTGCTCCCTTTTGATCACCCCAGGAGAACATCACCAGACCAAGTGGAATACACCTCCGTGCTGTTCCACTGACGGGAAGCTGATGAGATGCTTCCACTTGGACGGTCAGACCTGTGCCCCGGCTGGAAGCTCAATCCGCCTTTGCTTTAGATGTGTGTGTGTGTGTTTTCAAAAATGCGTAAAACAATTTCTGTTGGAGGTAGATGGCTGAGTATTTCTTCTAATTTGTTGGAAGCAAAGTACAGTTCTGGTGGAAAGGGGTATCATATGAGGGACAAGGGACATGCTTCCAGACACTCCCAGCCCCCGAAGAGGGTTCCTGAGGCAGACTGGCCAACAAAGGAGCCCAGTGTAGCTCTGCCCCTCCTGAGGGTAGGGCTGAGGAGGAGACGGTGCCGTTCAGGGCCCGGCTGCTCGGTTTTGTCTTTCCCGTCTCGCCCTGTCAGGAATGAACGCCCTGTGGAAGTTAACGCGTGAGTGACGCTCACGTCCATGGAGACCTGAATGGCTGACTGCCTTGTGTGTCTGCCCAGCAGAATTGCTGGACGGTCCACCAAGTGTCGGGGCACGGGTGGGCTGCAGGTGCGCGTGAGGTGCTTCTTACTGAGGGCTGGGGCTTGGTGAGCTCGCCGAGAGAACGGAGGGCCACCTGGGAAAGGAGCTGGGGAGGAATACCTAGCGGAAGTGGGTCCATGTCCCGCCACTGACCAGGGACAGCTCCCGGGGGAACTGTGGACGATGTCTGGAACTGGGCAGTTGGTTCACTTCTTTCCTTCATTTAAAAACATTTATTAAATATCACCGTATTCTAGACCCTGGGAATAACAGCAGTGAACCCAACAGACAAAATCTTGTCCTCATGGAGCTTCCCTTCTAGGAGGGAGAGACAGGCAGTAAACAAACAGACAAGCCAATACACAGACTGCCAGATGGCGGCAAGGAGAAAAATAAAGCATGGAGAAATAAGGCATGGAGAAAAATTAAGTCATGGAAGGTGGGGAACCCCAGCTGGGAGTGGGTTGTTGTTTTGCACTGATGCTCAGAGAAAGCCTCGCTGACATTTGACCTAAAGGAAGTGAGAAAGTGAGACCTGGGATGTCTAACAGCAGCTCTGGCTTCTACCCACTAGATGCCAGAAGCACACAACACACACCCCCTACCCCGTTGTGTTTTTCTAGTTATGGGAGATGTTAATGGGTGTTAGGAAGGAGAGATTAAACCAAATGACCAAATAAATTTGGGAAATGATGAATAAGCAAAGAGTAATGGAGAAAAAGAAATTTTCGCTTGGAACCAAAGCTGACAGCAGCAGCTGCTTGTCTTCTAAGGAGGTGGCACAGCTCGCAACAATAAGAAAACGCATCCTGCAGGGCTCTGGTCCACATCCAGGGACTGGTGAGGGGAGGAGGAGGCAGAAACGAAACACTGTAGTGAAAGGCTTTTCCTGAGCCGATGAAGGGCAAGGCCAGGAGCTGCCGGCTCTTTGTTTCAGCAGAGATGGGTGGTGACCATGTGCCCTGCTTTGCTGGGGACTTTCTTGGTGCACATCTGTTGTCCCAGCGAAATTACCATTAGGTCCCCTTTCACTCTCAGAAGTGTCATGGTTTGGATGATGAACTATGTGGTCACCTGTTAACAAGGCTTTGAAAGTGCAAAAGTAGATCTAGGACCAAGTGAGAAGGAAGTGAGGTGGTTTTGTCCATTAAAATTCAGAGAGTGGAGTCGGGCGGGCATGGACGGGGCTTCCCACCTGGGAAGTTTTGAGGGGAAGGGGCTAAAATCCCATCTGGCGAAGCCTGGCACCACTCCACACTCGGTGCAGCCCTCCGAGCACACCACCGCCTGGAGGGTGCTCTGGGCAAGGAGACGTCACGGAAAGGGGACTGAAATCGGTGCCTTGGTCAGCACAGAGCAGAAACAAGAGGGAAGCGGTAAGAGGGGCAACATGAGCGAGCTGGACAATGTAGGCGGGGCTGGACTCAGAGCAGGAAGTGACCACAAGGGCACAGACCCTCCGGAATTCTCAGAAATCTCAGGGAGGGCGCCAGAATTTCCAAAAACCCTCCAGCTGGGAGATTGAGCCGGCTGTATTTAAATCTTAGTGGATGGGTTGACCTCAGAATGATTCTGGGTTGTGAAATTTAAACAGGCTTGTTTGTTGCAAGACTGCTCAGAGCCTTCAGTGTGCAGGGCACTTTGTGAGCAGCCCTGTGATCGTCTTTCAACTCCCTTTTATTTCCCCAGGAAGCACCCCAAAGGATAGGAAGTGTTCCTTGTGACACCCTGTGGGAAGGGCGTGCTTACAGGGCACCTGCCCAGGTGTGCTGTCACGGGGGATCCCAGCCACCACTCTGCTTCAGTGTAGCCATTAGACCTTCATGTGGGCAAGGGGGTGCTGTGCCCAGGCTGGAGCCAGGACGCCCCCTCTACCAGCCTCGATTTGTGCACAGCAGCCCCAAATTCTTAGCAAGGCGGCAAGAGACGTCTCTCTAGACCCATAGCTCTCAGCGGGGGACACTTTTGCTCCCCTTCCCAGGGGACTTGTGAAACTATCTGGAGACATTTTTTATTGTCACAATGGGGTAGGGGGTGTGTGTTGTGTGCTTCTGGCATCTAGTGGGTAGAAGCCAGGGCTACTGTTAGACATCGCACAACGCCCTAGACAGCCCCCCGGAATGGAATGATCCTGCATAAACGTCAGTGCTGCTGCCGTGGAGAGCCCTGCCCTGAGCTCTCCCTGGGTTCACGGTGAGCCTGCCGCGGCGCTGGCTCCCGCAGACACCCAAAACAAAGATGTCGTCCAGGCTGTCTACGCCCTAAGCTTGGGCCCCGCGGTGATTCCAACAGTAAAATGAGCACCAAATAATGATTAGGAAGTCTCAGCAACTAGGACGAATGACCAACCATCCTCATTTGTCCCGGTTTATCATTGAGAGTTCTAGGTTCCAGGAAACCCCTCAGGTCTGGGCTGCCAGCAGCTGGAACTCTCCACTACTGAGCTAGCTTTGTGATCCTGGAGCAAGCAGCTGCCCCTCTCAGTGAGGACAGGAGAATTCTGGACATTTCCAGCCAAAGCCCAGAGGGCAAATGAGTTACGCTCCAAGGAGGCCCGGGTCTCAGACACTAAGACAAATTCCTCCAGAGAAGCTGTTCCCAGTCCAGCGGCCTGGTGGGCGCTGGCTTCCTCTCCTTGCTCCCCACCCGCACCCGCGGCTCCTGCACGGCAGCGCTCTCAGAGGAGCTGCTCAGCGCCTTTTGCTGAATCAGTGATTGGGTGCTGCTCATCTAGAAGATTCTTGAGAAATTCTGTTAAGTAGGCCGAGGCGCTTCCAGACGTTTGGCCATATGGCGGTGATTACTTCTCCCGGGAAGGCATAATTCTGTAAGGCTCTAACATCCCCAAGGAAAACGTGTCTGTGTTCACAAGGGCAGGCATTTGGAAGAAGAGCTGCTTTGCAAAGTCCTGAGAGAAATCCTCTCCGCGGGACTGGAAATGAGGCTCGCTTGCTCTCTGACTGTTTCTGTTACAGGATAGAAAAAGCCCTGCAAAGAGAAGTTTGTTACTGACATTATTAGGAATCACGGGCGCACGGTGATGATAAAAAGCAGACTGCCTTTAGTTGGCTTTTATTATTTTTAAATCCTCTACAGACAATGCACCCCTTTAATGCCTGGTTCCAGGATGGACAGTCCCACTGCACACCTGCCCCACCCCCCACTGGGTTCACCACTTTCCTGTCAGCTGTCAGTCTTGGCCCTTCACTTATCGTGTACAACGCTTGGCAGGTTAACTAATTTCTTTAAGTCCAGATTTTCTCATCAGTAAAATGGAAATAGTAATTTCAAAGATTATTGGAATAATCTATGACTACTTTGCAGATAGGTATTTCTGATGATGTTATATGAAAATATTCTGTAAACTAGAAGATGCTGTAGAAAATGTGAAGAATTCTTAAAAACTGATTATATTACAGTTGATTATGTTATAAGAAGTTATTTCTCATTGATTAGTTGAATGCACTGGATCAGCAGGACTATTTTGCCATCAGTAGAAGGGAGTGGCCATTACCGGTTACGTTTCTTTTTTTGAGAACCTGCCTCAACTACCATTTAGCAACAGCTCCTCTTAAACAGGAACTCAAGAAATAATTAAATTACGTGGCCCCCTAATTTTTCACTTCCTTAGGAGACAATCATCTAGGTGGGGAGTTAAAATAGGCACAAAACAGTGGAAGGAAATTTGTGTGCAAAGTAGGCTAGCCCAGACGGAAGAAAGGACACACTCGAGAGGTCCAAGCTTATGAAACTGACGAGTGTTGAGGGATAGCGCTCATTCCAAAAGGATTCAAGTTTTTATAAGAGGATATATTTCAGGCTTTGTAAAAATAGTGTACTCTTCTAATATACTCTGAAAATATGTTTCTGGGCATAGATGTTAAAAACTTAATCTTTCTGAATTTACCAATGTCCCTTGGAAACACCCCAGCTGGGACAATCTTGTCCACACAAGGAAAGTGGGGGGACAGCCAGAGACCCTGGCGTGTTAGATGGATATTCCGTGAGGCTTGGAGTCCATGCACTCCCATCGCATTCCTCCTGTGTCTTTGCCACACGTTTGGGGTCTCCTTGGCTGGCTCCGTCCGTCCCTCTGATACTGGAGCACTTCAGGGCTCTCTCCTGGCCCTGTGCCCTCTCAGTTTGCCCCCAAAGTCTTCAGTGCCACCTGTGTGCTGATGCCACTGAAAGCCACATCTCCAACTGTAGACAGACGCATCGTCCAACTGGACTTCACCTCTTGGGTGTGTAATGACAATAATAATAATGATAAAAGTGTGTCGTCTTTACAGTGTGTAAGCGTTTCTATAGTCTTACACACACACTGGAAGTGCTTCACATGTGGAGTCCTCGTGACGGCACTTGAGAAAGCTATTGTTACTCTCATCTCCAAGAAACTGAGTCACAGAGAGCTTATGTAACCTCTGTAGCAATAAGGTGGAAGAGCCAGTCTGGCTGCAGGGCCCGGGCCCTTCAGCACTGTGTGTACTGGCCCTGTGTGCTCACACTCGGTGCCTCAGGAACAGGAGGCGGCCCGCTGCTCCGCCGTCACTCTCTGCCTCACCACCACCCAGCCACCTGCCCAAGCTAAAACTCTAGGAGCGACCTTGGAATTCTCTTCCTCCCACCTCTGTTCCAAGTAGTTCAACCACCAAATCCTATCATTTCTACCTCCTACATATTTTAAAAATCTGTTTAATTGCCTCCGTCTTTCTCTCCCCCAGTCTATTCTCCACATTGCAACCAGAAGGTTCTTCTAAAAACAAACTCAGATCTTGCCTCTCTTTGGCCCATGAACCCACCTTCAATGGGTTTCAGTTGTCCATTGCAGAAATCCAGACTTGTCAACCCAACCTACAACGCCCTGTGTATCCCACCCCTACCCCGCCACCTGCAGCCTCATCACTCTCATTCCCACCCTGGCCTCCCTTCATGGTGGTTGGCTCTCAATTTTCAAATGCACTGTGCTCTTTCTCTCCCACTGAGCCTTCACTCATGCTCTTTCCTCTGCCTGTGGCCTCGCCCGACTCCCCAGGTCAGAGCTGAGGCCGTCTCTGACAGAGACTGTGTGAGGGAGCCCTCTGCTGTGTGTTCTCTGGCTCCCTTTAACACTCCATAACATTCATCACACCTCAGGGTAAATCCTCGTCTGAAGCACATGGTGCCAGTTGCGTGAGGATAGGGACCACGTCCATCTCCTTCACTTCTGTATTGCAAGTGCTCAGCACAGGGCCAGGTGCATAGCAGGTTATTAAGAAATATCTGCAGAGTGAGTGAATGAATGAATGAATGGCAGCAGCATTTGGAGGGAATAGCATAGTGGCCATAGTAGCAAAGCTCTCGATATTTTATATGATTCTCTTTGATTATCAGCTTTATTGGGATAGAATTCACATACCATACAATTCACTCATTACAAATGTACAGTCCCATGGTTTTTGGTATATTCACAGAGGTGTGCAACCATCACCATAATCCGTTTTAGAAAATTTCCTCACCCCAGAAGATGCCCTGCACTCTTTAGCAGTCACTCTCCAATTCCCTCTATGCTATTTTTTTTTTGAGGAAGATTAGCCCTGAGCTAACATCTGCTGGCAATCTTCTTCTTTTTTGCTGAGGAAGACTGACCCTGAGCTAAGATATGTGCCCATCTTCCTCTACTTTATACGTGGGACGCCTGCCACAGCATGGCTTGCCAAGCCGCCCCCCCGACCCCACCACCCCCCCCCCCGCCCGCCCGCCCGCCCACCTCCCCTGGGGATCCGAACCAGCGAACCTCTGGCCACTGCAGCAGAATGTGCGAGCTTAACCACTGTGCCACCGGCGGGCCGCCCCTCTGTGCTATTTTTAAAAGATAATAAAGCCTCACTTTTGTGCAGTGTTTTACACTTAACAGAGTACTTCATGTGGGCTCATTGAATCTTGAACAATTCTGTGAGGCAGGCATTTTAATACATTTGTCACTGAGGTTAAAATTCTGTTTATGGAGTGAGACCTTTAATCAAGAAAAAGTTCAGTCTGAAAGGAAAGGGGCGGGGGTGGCGGAGGTGGCCGGGGCAAAAATCTCCTGTCTGTAGATGGCCCACTCTGGAAGGCGCGGGGCTGGGTGCTCCCTGTGTGATGTCACGTGAACGAGGGTGCGGCGCTGGCCTCGGCCATGGCCTGTGAGTGCCTGTGCAGCTCACTGATACAAAAAGTCAGCAGACACGGAACGCAGAGAAACACTGCATAAAGCAAATGGCTTTTGAAATAACAGTCAAAGATCTGAATTTGAATCTTGATTTTGCTATTTAATACAACTCTGAGAATTTGGGCAAGTTAACCTTCCCAGTTTTCAGTTTCCCTGTTTGAAAACAGTATCCACAGCATCTTCCTTGGAAGTTTGTTGTGAGGATTAATGTTAGTGTACATGAGGCAACTGGTCCAGCTGCTGGTGCTTATTAAATAGCAAAACATTTGATTACTAATAATAAATAGATTTGAAAAAAATCAAGATACCCCTGGAAATAACACTATATAATTTCTGAAAAATGACAACTCATTGCTATTTAGCTTGTGGCGAAATAGATGTGCTCACATACTGCTGATAGAATACGTGTTCTGAAAACAGAAGGTCAATGTGATGCAGGAGCCCTGTATAAAGTCACTTTCCTTTGACTTAGATCTCCACTCCTGGAACTTAATCCTAAGGAAATAGTCTAAAATAAGCGACAAAAGAAAAATCCGTATGTACAAAGTTATCCGTGATGGTGTTGTCTCCAATAATAAAAACCTTGAAAACAACCGACTGCTGACCTGAGGAATGCTTTGGAATTTGGGGTTATACCAGCAAGGTGGGATATTAGGCAGCCATTAAAAATACCATGAAAACTGTTTGGGCACCGAGGGACCCACAAGTGCAGACACCTTGAGGCAGGAGGGAGCCTGGAAGAGCAGGAAGAAAGAAAAGCAAGAAAAGTGCCTGAGATGCAGCCAGAAGGGCGGGCGGCCGCTGGAGAGTGGGAGCCTTGCAGACCTTGTGTAGGATCCTGGATTTCATCCTAAGTGCAGTGGGAAGCTACTGAAAGGTTTTAAGCAGAGAGTGACATAACCAGAATTGTGGGTTTTAAAAGCTCATATAATGTGAAAAACAATGTGGAAAATTATTTTTGAAAAAAGAAAGCAAGTGTTCAGGGAAACCATTGTCCAAAAATGTGTTAGGGTGATTGGATAGTGAGCAGGGTTTTTTCCCTTTGTCAAAAATTCCCTAATCCTGTTGACACACAATTCTCTTCCCATAAAAATGGAGAGAGAAAGGTAATTCTTCCACAGAGAGTACCTCTGTTCTCTGGGAGACACTGTGTCCCACAGATGTTGGAGATGCTGTGCAAGGGGAAAAAGGCTTGGAAAGGATGCGGTCTTACAAAGCGTGTTGGGGGTGGGAGGTGAAAGTGTGTTATCGACTGCCGCTGCCTTGCCACCGGGTGATACACTATCAAAAATAGCTTCCTGTTGATGTACACACGATATAACTTCATTTATCGCTGTTCTGATCTCCCCTCGAATCCTGCCTTTGGGGCGGGAGTCTGACAGCTCAAAGCAGAGAGAGGAGGGCCATAAGATGAGGGGTTGGCAGATGGAGCCCTGGACATGGGCCTCCCCAAGGAGAACCAGTGAGAATCCATTTCCAGTGGCCTCCAGGCAAGAGAAGGCTAGGTCCTTTGTGAGCAGATCCTCTTGTCTACTTCAGCAAGTATTTGCACGGAGGAAGGAGTGTGCTACGGGTGCCTGCCCCATGCCCGTGTAACAGCACGCTTTAATCACGCACTCCTTTATCCATGCCGCAGACATTTGCTGAGGACCTAATAGATGCAGGCAGAGATCCGACATCTGGAGATGCCAAGAAGATACGACATAGACCCTCAATAATGTTCACTGTGCTCTTTAGCACAGAGCCATGACTGACACATAATACACAAAGCCTTGGAATTTCAGAGCAGAAAGGATGTTAGAGATGATCTAAGCAAAACTCCTTACAATTGTATGTAAGAAAAACGTAGTCCGGAGAGGTCAGTTAAATGCCTCAGATCTCCAGGTCACTGAGGCCCAAGTCAAACAGACTTTCCACTGTTGCAACGTTGTCCTAGTTTGAGTGTGTCCACAAGCGTAACTATTAAATCAAGGTGCATGGTCTCTGACGTGATAAAAATGCCCCATCCTAATCCCCAAATGGAGACCTCTAAAATGAACACATGGAGGATCCAAAATATGTCATGTTCAAAGGTCCTTTACAACTACATGACATTGTGAGCCCTGGAGTGGCTTCATGGAAGGTTCTGATCCAAGAGTGGTCCACACAGAAGACCAGAGCAGTAGAAACGTTGCGGGACTCTGGCTGCTGCCATGTCTGCAGTGGGTTTGTGTAAAAGGGTGATCAAAGTATTGAGTCAAGAATCCTGGCGTGATTCCTGTGGGTCACCTGTGGCTGGAGCTAATTCCTGAGAGACTGTGGCAGAGTCAGGAGCAGAGAGCAGTGTACATTGACACTGGCCGGGCAAACCTGGAGGGTGTGGAGAGCCCGGTTAGGAAGTCACTCAATACAGCTTCCAGCGTTCTCCTGCATGCCTGAGTCCTGAGTGATAATGAGGCTTCACATCCTTAGATTACACTACGCAAAGGAAAGAACACTGTAGCGACAGCCACAGACATATTTCCACAGTGAGCTAATGGCACCTTGCGGGTCGGAAACACTGCGTGGGACTCAGCCGGAAGGGCAGCTTCCTAACTCTTATTTAGAGAATATAAATGTAAATAGTTACCATTTGTTGTCTGCCACGGAAAGGACCTTCTGTTAAGTGCTTTGTCTATTTATTTACATTGTTTAACTTTAAACACTTTATGAGATTTTTAAAAATTAGGTATTTATTATTAACCTGATTCTACAGATGAAAAAACTGAAGATCAAAGAGGCTAAGTAACTTTTCCCAAGTCACCCAGCCACCAAGTAGTAGAGGCAGGATTCAAATCTGAATTTCTCTGACTCAGAAGCCATTATTCTACACCGGTTAACTTGTCCCGAGCAGGGAAATGACATCACAGGGTCCTGTAAAGTTCTGCTTTCTTTGTTTTATGTCAGGGTCATTTTGTCCCCCTCTTATTCTTCACTCCCAAATTTAGACGTTGGGGGTTCAGCCTGAGACCCTGAAAAGCCTGCATCGCCCGTCCTTCCCTTCCTGGTGCTATTTATCACACCAAACGCAACAGCCATCTGAGGTTGGCACCATTCAATGCCTAACGGCAAAGAAGTCGCCCTTGAAAAATTATCCTCGTCAGTTGTCATACGTACCCCACATGCTCTCTTAACCCACGGCCACATCGCATGCAGACTCAGTGACGAGCCGAGTCCGAAGGGACTTTTGCTAATATCTAGATATCTACTTCTTCATTTTATAGAGGAAGGACATGAGTCCCCTGATGGGAAAGCGATTTGTCTCAGGTCACGCAGCAAGTTAGTGCCAGGGCTGGGACTTGAACCCAGGCCTCCCAACTCCTCCTCCAGTGCTCTTTCCACTCCAGCAGGCTGTGTGCATACTTAAATGCACGGAGTATTTAAATGTGTGTTCGTATGGAGCGAAAGAGACTACTAATCTCCCCATCTGAGTAAACTGTGTGCCTGGGGACAGGACAGAGCCGTGCTGACAGAGATAGGGGTTATCTGTGCTTCAGCCTGCTCTGCTCCACCGAGCCAGATGATTATCTCCTGAGCAGTACGCCCCACCCTGTTGGAAATGATGAAACCTCTGTGACTGACCTCCAGTGGCTGAGAAGTTTCCGGGTGGGGCTGGGGGGTGGTGGGGGAGAGGTTTCCATCAGGACATCGCTGAAGCACAAGCTGGGATCAGACCTTGCTCAAGGTCCCAGGGGTAAGTATCGTCTGGGTAGGTAGGATTTTAAACCAGTTTGAGGAGTGTGTGTCTGTTTGTGGACATAAATGTGTAGAGGTTTCAGAGGGGATGCTCTGTTTTGTGCTGGGACCAGGGTGTGGCATTCAATGCAGTCGGCTTGCGCTGAGCCTAAGATCTGGCAGTTGGTGCTTTGTGGACTTAAGTCTTTTGCTCCTGAGAGCTGTCTGCAGTAGCAGCCGTGGCCGTCAGGGCTCCGGCTAGAAGGTGCGTGGGCTTTGGATCCAGGCAGAACTGCTCCAAAGAATGCTACTAAACCGTAAGCCTCAATTTCCTCATCTGTAAAATGGGTATAAAACCATCCACCTTACAGTGTTGCTATAAGGATTATAGACAATGAATTTATAGTGCCCGGCACGGTGCTCTGTCAACAGTAGCTATTAAGTAATTCTTTTAAAGTCGACGGGGAACCAGATCCCAGAGAATAGCTCCCTGCGGAAGCGTTTTCTTTAAGATTCGTTCTAAGTGGTCAAGGACTGGTGTGTGTGGAGGGAAGGGGACCGGCCTGGCAGATAAAAATGTTATGAATGAGAGTCAGAAAATGCATGCTTCAAAGAGAAAAGTCATGCAAACATCCTGGCAAGGTAAAGCCAGCAACGGCCACAGCGAAGAGTAACAGCTGACCCTCACAGAGAGCTTCCTACATGCCAGGAACTGGCCTCAGAGCTTTACATAATTAATTTATTTAATCCTCACAACAACCGTGAAGATGTAGGTGCTATTGATAGCTTCTCTTTATGGAAACTGAGGCACAAAGGTGTTAAGTGACTTCACCGAAGTGAAAACAGTGAAAGAAAACTCTTCCGGAGAACTTTAGCACAGAAGAGCGTCCTTAGAGCGGACCTCTCTCCACCGTCTCTGCAGCCGGGGAGCTCGGAAGTATGGAATAGGCACGCCAGGAAGACTTGGTGATTGGCCAGCCCTGCTTCTTGCTCTGTGTGTTGACTTTGTTGCGTGAGCTTTGGCACCTTTGCCCAGTACAGTGCCTTGAGGAGGACTGGCTGTGTAATTGGCGGGGCCCGGTGCAAATGAAAATCTGGGGTTCCTTGTTAAAAAGTTATTAAGAACTTAAAGATGGCAACAGCAGAGCACTGAACCAAGCATGGGGCCCTTCTGAGCATGGGGCCCCACTAGGCTGCATAGGTGGCACGCCCGTGAAGCCGGGCCTGCCTTGAGACCCAACAGGGAGGCAGGAACGGTGCTGGAAGGTTCCGCGGTCTCACTTACCCCTCTCGACAAACTCGGCCAGGGAGACATTTGACTTTCCAATTAACAGAGGAGGAAACTAAGACTCAGGGACATTAAGGGGCTCCCCCAAGGTTAAACCGTGTTTATTATATGCAAATTGATTTAATTGCAATGTGTACAGAAGGTTACAAAGCGCTTTTCCCCACACGTTGTCCCTGAGTCTTGTGCCAGGAATTGTGGAGTGTGAAATACGGACAAGACATGGCCTCAGCCACCAGAGCACTCACAAACTGAGCGTAATCTGTAGAGGGTGCTGAATTTCTCTGAAATTTAGTTGGGCAATCTGTGAAACAGAGTAAGTTGGCCCTTCCGATTCACCTGGAGCTTTGTGGGAACTAGCAAAACGAATCCGGTATCCTGCTCGAAGCCTGCGATGTACTCGCTGATTTAGTGCTGGAACTTAAGTTGCCCTCAAGTCACGTTCATCTCAAGCAATTGCTCGTAAAATCACTTTCCCCAAAATTACTATAGTTAGGAATTTGGGATAAGTTGTTTTCTCCCTAAAAACCCGGCAATGCCTGCACCTTTAAATACGTGTTACTAGAGATTTGGCTTATCTAGTTGAAACTCAAAGCGGCTATTTATGGTTAATTTGAGTCTCATCCTTTATGGTCCATTTTGGCCTCATGCAATTCTAGAACAACAAAATGTCAGAGCCGGATCTACTTAGCCATCCCCTCAGTTCACAGACCGGGAAACGGGCTCAGAAAGAGGCAGTGACATGCCCAGGGGGGCTGCATTTATAACGTTGCTGAGCTGGAATGTTGATCTGGGTTCTCATTTCATGCTCCAGATGTGCCCCAACCACCTGGAGCAAGGGCCCTGCCATGGTGACCAGCGCTGAAGGGAATCCAGAGGCGATTTCTCTGACACCCAGGACAAAGATGACGCCTTGGCCCTCTATTGTCCACTTCCCCGTGGTCCTTGGCAGATCCCAGTCCTCCCCTCTCACGGCTGGGGGTTGTGACCATGTCTGTCCCCTGGTGTGTGGACACAGCGACAGTCACAGGCCCTGGGCTTCCCAAGACCATATGGCTCTGTACTTTGGGTTGCTTACATGTCCCACCTGAAAACCGTGAGTGAGCCCAGTTTCCTTACAGGCCCCTGTGGAAATGGGTGTGTTTATACAGGAAAGCTGATTTTGGGTTGAATCCTCTGTTCTGGTCTGGGGATCACCCCCTGTTGAACACCGATATATGCCAGGCTGTCAGCTAAGCTTTTTAAATGCTGTGTGCAGCACGGTGAAGGCCCCAGCCCCAAACAGCCTGGGTTTGAATTCTGTCCCCTCCACGGGGCATGGGAGCCTGGTTTTCTCTTAGGTAAAATGGGGACAATAGTATCTACCTCATAAGGTTGCTGATCTGAGGATTAAATAAAATAATCTATGCAACAGGTTTTGCCTGATGCTGACACATAGTATGCACACAACGTTTCTGAGTTAAAAAAAATGAAACATGGGGCCAGCCCCGTGGCTGAGTGGTGAAGTTTGCGCACTCTGCTTCAGCGGCCCAGGGTTTCGCTGGTTTGGATCCTGGGTGAGGACATGGCACCGCACATCAGGCCATGCTGAGGCGGCGTCCCACATGCCACAACTAGAAGGACCCACAACTAGAATATACAACTATGTACTGGGGGGCTTTGGGAAGAAAAAGAAAAAGTAAAATCTTTGAAAACATGAAACAGGTACCCTCCACATTTTTCAGATAAAATACTGAGGCCTGGAGAGAAAAAGCAAATCACTGCTAGGAAGGCCAGAGCTGAAACGCTAAACGCGGTCACCCCAGCCGCTGAGCCCCTGCTCCTCACCATTTTCCTGCTCTTACTCGTGAGGTTGCCTTATAGTGTCCTCAGCTTTTTCCCTCTTCATCACATTTCCACGTGGTCAAATCTCTAGAACTTGGTTGAAGACAATCGATTCCACAGACGCAGTCCCCTACAGCCAGGGGTGGCAGACACCTGTCGCTGGTTTGCTGTTCCCTCCACTCTGCGTCCGTCCATTGCCTGGACTTCAAATAATTCCCTCTCAGGGGTGCCTCCCTGAATCTTCTATTTCGTGGGGAACTTTTTTTCCTCTGAAATGTTATGTATTATTGGCACCAATTTGTCATACTCCATTGTGGTATCTCTTGCTTTTTGATTTTTCACATATTAGTGTCTTGATTTTCCAAGGACAATAAGAGCTCTTGAAAGCCCAGACGGCATTCTCTCTTCACGTCCATCGGAGTATTGCACACAGGACCATGAACGCAGACCACAAAATTAATAGATAAATGTGATTGATTGAAATTCATACATTTAGTTGATTATCTCAATGTTCTATTAACGCGGTGAGATACGATTTAGGTGTAAATAAATATTTTATGTAGATAAATTTGATATTATGCTAATTTAAGTCACAGAATTTCTGGGCTTGTTTTTTTTAAAAGATTGACACCTGAGTTAACATCTGTTGCCAATCTTCTTCTTTTTTATTTCTTCTTGTCCCCAAAGCCCCCCAGTGCACAGTTGTAGATTCTAGTTGTGAGTGCGTCTGGTTGTGCCGTGTGGGACGCCGCCTCAGCATGGCCTGATGAGCGGTGCTAGGTCCACGCCCAGGATCCCAACCTGCGAAACCCTGGCCAACAAGTGGAGCGAGTGAACTCAACCACTTGGCCTTGCTGCCAGCCTCTGGGCTTGTTTTAATATTCTTAAAATATGTGTTTGAGGCCAGCCCCGTGGCAGAGTGGTTAAATTCGCGCGCTCGGCTGCAGCAGCCCAGGGTTTCACTGGTTTGGATCCTGGGCACGGACATGGCACCGCTCATCAAGCCACGCTGAGGCGGCGTCCCACATGCCACAACTAGGGGGACCTACAACTAAAATATACAACTAGGTACCGGGGGGATTTGGGGAGAAAGAGTGGGAAAAAAAAGAAGATTGGCAACAGTCATTAGCTCAGGTGACAGTCTTTAAAACGTCTGGTATAATATTCCATTCTATACCTTCACCCTAATTTATTTAACTTTTGTTTTTCAATTAGATTGTTTCCCATTTTTCACTTTTATGATCAGCAGTGGGTAGAGCCCCCTCGCAATAATAGCTTTGGTCCCGTTCGGGATTGTTTATGAATGATCTCTTCTACGCCTTTTACCCATTTATCATTTCGAGGTGCTAGGGTTTTTCTCAGCAATTTTTGTATAAGAAATGTAAAATCTTTAAAAATTGTCTGTTGTGCATACTTGTTCTATTTTTTGTCTGTTTGCCTTTAATTTGTTTATTTTAACATATGAAGTTTTAATATTTTTAGAGCCAAATCTATCTATTTTTCTTGAATTGCTTTGTGATTTCTTCCATCGCATATAAGCTGAGAAAGTTTTCTCTCATCTGGGGACGTAACAAATATCATTGAATATGTGAATATCCAATCCTAGTTCCTTCTAATTTTAAAGTGCCAATTTAAAAATATTTACATCCTTAATTCTTTTGGAATTTATTTTGTTATATCATATCGGGATGTAAGTTATTTTTTTTCTGTATAGGTAGCTGACTCATTATCCTCTGTACAACATTTGTTAAATAACCCCCTCCTTTCCTCCTCCTGCTTTGTGAACCAGTTTTATGATATATTTATTGTGCATACTGGCATATTTTTTCAAATTTACACTACTCTTAAAAAGTAGTATGTCAGGAACTCACCCACGATTCCTTTTCAAACGTTTCCACTCTTCTTGATTGTTCTTATTTTTTCCCAGATGAATTTTAGAATAATTTTGAGTCATAAAAAATTCTCATTGTAATTTTGATTGGAATTCTACCGAATCAACAAATTAATTTTAAAGTGATTTTTTTTTAGTCTTCTAGCTTCCTGATCCGAAACATCACGTCTTTCTATTAGTTTAAATCTTTTAGATTGTTCAGTAAATTTTTATTATTTTCTTCAAAATAACTTTCTGGTAATTAAAATTATTTTTAGAGATATCTATTGAGACGATTCCTAGGGCTGCTGTTGCACCTCCCCCCAATATAATAGAATAGAATAGAATAGAAAGAACAGCCAGTGATTTTAGAATAGTTATCACGCCCTCAGGACCTTCCTGAGCACTCTCATTAACTTCACTAGTTTTTCAATTGATTCTTTTGGGATTTCTAGGTATAAAATCACATCTTTTGCAAAAAAGGATGAATTTGACTTCTCCTCGCCCCAAACGATACTTTGACTTCTTTCATGTGTCAGTTACTGGCTCAGCGACGGGCGCCAGCCACCTGGGCACAAAGCCCCATCAAGTTTTCCCTTGTCTTCAGCGATATGCTCAGCTTCTGTGTATCCTATTTTTGTCCTTTGTAAAATGGAAAGAGGAATAGCACCTACCTCTTAGGGTGATTGTGAGAATTAGATGAGTTACATAACTAAAAGTGTCACAAAACATGCTCAATGAATATTCAATACCCTTATGATTATTATAGGCTGGCGGTTGGAGGAACTTCCAACTTCCAGGAACTAGAATTTCCAGGACGAACTTTTAAAAATGGTTCCAGCAGACATGCTTGTTCTCGAATAACTGCTCAAACAGTTTACCGTTCGGTACATGTTGATTGTTGATATAGAAGGGATAGCCTTTATTACAGTAAGAAATAATCCTCATGTTCTTACTGTGTTAACTTAAAAAAAAAGAAATGAGTATTCTTTGTCACCAGATGTTCTTGGCATTTTACTGAGATCATCACTTCTCAAATTTGATCTCTCGCCGTCGTGTTCACGTTGTGTCAGAGGCAGTTCCCTGTGATGACTGAGAGTTAGGCGTTTGCGTCAGATGGTCTTGAGTTTGGAATCTGACTCTCACAGCTGGAGGCAGGGGCCAGGGCAAGTCACTCAACTTCTTGAGCCTTGGCGTCCTCGTGGAGGAAACGGTGATGACGTTTATTCTTGTGGAGCGAGAGAATAAAGGATCAAGGGAAACACTCAGTGCAAGTTTCATTATGGTAATAACTGATTTCTGGACATCCCTGGAGTAAATTCTTGGTTTTATCATATATTTATCTCTGAATTCGTAAGGAGATGAGCCTGGAGAGTTTTCCATCTTTTTCTGCGGCCTGAATCAGGTTACATAGCACAAAAATTACACGTTCCTTAAAAGTTTCAAATAATTCATTTGTAAAATTATTTGGACACAGATTTTGAGTACATAATTCCAATAATGCTTTTAATTTCTAAATAATAGCTATAATTTACTGCATGCTTATTACTATGTGACAAAAGCTATACTAACTACTGCACACCCCCTCACCTTATTTCATCCTCAGAAGTAGGTATCATTTATATTCATCTTATTTAATCCTGAGAATTACTTACTATTGTTCCTATCTTACAGATAAGAAAACTGAGGCTTTGAGAAGTTAGATATGGGATGAGGCTTGTGTAAAGAATGAGCTGGGAGGTGGCCCCGGGCCGTCTGACCCCAAGTTCTCTGCCTCTGGCAGCTGGGTACCGTGCTGCTCCCCAAACTTCTTTCCTGTTATTTTGTTTTGCTTTTGGTCCAAATTTTCTGTGCCTCGTGGGATCAGTTTTGCTCATTTATCTTTTTCTAGGAAATCATTAATTTTATTGAGATTTCATCACAAAAATCTTAGTCGTCTGACAATTTTTGAGTTCCTGTCTTTCTGTGGTTATATTCATTCTAAGTTTGGCTTATTTATGTTTCTTTCTTTTCTTGATTATTCAAAACCATATATTAAATTAGGGGAGAAAAGTCCAGATGTGTGGAGGAGGCTGGATGATATTATAAAATGGAAAATAATGCTTTTTTCCTTTAAAATATTCCACTTCCATCCAAATTTGCTTCCCTTTTCCTTTCCCTACTTCAGTCTTTAAAGAACAGAAGGCTTCGGGCTAGCAAGAGCCTTAGGGCCTAGCCCCTTAATTTTAGCCCCTTAGGGCCTGAAAAAGACTTCTATCTGTCCCAGGTCACACAGCTAACAAGTGACAGAGCCAGGAGGAGGAGCCAGGCTCTCAACTCCCTGTCTTGTTCTCTTTCCACTATACCATACAGCTTTGTTATAGTTCAAATTATTAATTTTAAAAGCAATAAATGAATGAAGGTGGCAACAAAAAATCTCTCAAAAAACCTTTAAAGCTATTTAATTTTAAAAGATGAATAAGGTCAATGTAGCAATATTGATTGCGATTACTTTAACCCACATGATTTTGGTACAAATTATCTTCTATTGTGCCCTTGTTTTAAACCGTTCTTTCTAAAATGAACCTATCCGAAGAAAGCCTGGTGTCAGGCAGGAAAAGGTGCATCTTTATTATTCACCTCTGATGTCATGCTGCACCTACTGGAAAGGCTGTGCCAGGGCTCCTGCATCAGCAGAAGGGGAAGCAGTAAATGGAATCAAGCCCCGATTGGAGGTGTCAGAATTTCCGCTGGGGTCTGAAGCGAACAGGAGAAATGCTGTCAGCACTCTGCTCAAGAGAGGTTTTGAGGTGCCTGGCAGGCCCATCAGTGTGGGGCTGGACATCGAAACTCAGCAGCAGACAGTCCTGATTTTAACGATGGAATGAGGCGTACCACACTCTCCCATGGTCCAGGCATTTTTTCACAACATAATTACCATAAATTGCTCATTTCCAGGCTGTTTACTAAGTGTGTGTGTGCGCAAACGAGCAGATATTTCTGGCAACTGCCTGATCAGCAATCTGCAATTAGACCCCAAGGAAGGACCTGCTCATGTGGTTAGGGGCCATTAGCCACTCAAATAATGACGTCTGCCATAATTTTCATACCTCATCCTGTCCCAGATCTTATCTTCAAACTGTACTAAAAAAAAATGCCTAAGTTTCCTAGAAGAGATCAACCTCGTTTTAATAGCTCTACTCGAGACACCATGTTGGTGAAGGGTTTTAGGGTGAATAATACCTACCAACTACTGAGGGCTTCCCACGTGCCCAGCACCGTATGACAGTCTTTACCAACAGCGTAACTCGCTGAGCCCACACAAGACCTCTGTGCTGGTGCTGTAGATGCTGTCATCCTCCTCAGTGCACAGGTGCAGGAACTGAGGCACTGAGAAGTTCAATGGCTCGCATCTAGAAGGGAAGAGAACTTGGACCCATATTGAGGTCAGTTTGACGTTGATGCTCTATACTGACACAGGCACCGAGTGTCGTTGGCTGGGAAGATGCTCACAATACAGTGAAATGACGGAAGGAAGGGTAGGCAATATGATTTTGTATAAAGAGCCAAAATAAGGTATTGGTTTTAAAATAATGAAACATTTATTTAATGTAGTGACTCTCAACTGAGGGCAAAAGCAGCTGCCTCAAGGGGCATTTGGAAATGTGTGGGGTCATTTTTGGTCATTTTGGTTGTCACATTACCTGTTGGTCTTGGTGGTCTTGGTGGTCTCCCAGGAGGCTGAATGTCCAGCGGTGGGCAAGACAGTTCTAGACAGCGAGGAATTGTCTGCTCCCAGCGTCAGAGAGTGCTAAGAAACGCTGATACGGTGGAGTGGTGGTAATTTAAAATGACGTTCTAGGGCTGAAGGGTGGCAGATTCAAGTGTCTTCGGGGTGAGACAGGGACCGAAGAGTACATGTGCCTTCTTAGGGCCAAATCCAAATCTTTAAAGCATGGCATCAAACAAAATCATCCAGGTGCTGAATGTGGCCTGTGGGCCCCCAGGTCGGAGCTTTTTAATGGAGGTTTTTCTGATTTAGAAATGTGTTTATGATATAGTAAGTGAAGAGGAAAAAGCTGCTAGTCACTATGATGCCAAGTTTAAAAAAGACAGCATATGTGTGCACATATATTTACACACATGGATAGGAAAATATATAGAAAATTTTGTGGAATGAAATTTGGAGTGATTTTGTGAAATGCTTCGATAGTTTGCACTTTTAATTCTTCCACTAAAAGTATCTATTAGTTGCCCAATTTTTAATAAAGAGAGAGAGGAGCCTAAATAATTAAAACATTGAGTGTGGTTTCAGAACATAGTCTTGGTGGCTTCCTGGCTGTCCCCTTCTGTGGAAGAGGGAGAATAATTTCTGTGGTTAAGGACAAATAAGACGTTAATTAGGAGATAAGACTAAAGCACTAGAGCAACCTTAAAAACAGAACATTGTTGGGCCGGCCCAGTGGTACAGCGGTTAAGTTTGCACGTTCCACTTCGGCAGCCCGGGGTTCGCCGGTTCGGATCCCAAGTGTGGACCTACGCACTGCTTGGCAAGCCATGCTGTGGCAGGTGTCCCACATATAAAGTAGAGGAAGATGGGAATGGATATTAGCTCAGGGCCAGTTTTCCGCAGCAGAAAGAGAAGGATTGGCAGCAGATGTTAGCTCAGGGCTAATCTTCCTAAAAAAAAAAAGCAAATAAAAAAATAAAAATGGAACATTGTTGAGGCAGCTCTGATGGCCTAGTGGTTAAAGTTTGGTGTGTTCTGCTTTGGCGGCCCTGGTTCAGTGCCTGGGCACGGAGCCACACCACTTGTCTGTCAGTGGCCATGCTGTAGCAGTGGCTCACATAAAAAAAAAAGGAAGATTGGCAACAGATGTTAGCTCAGGGCAAATCTTCCTTCTCAAAGGAAAAAGTACTTTAGGGGCCAGCCCTGTGGCCTAGTGGTTAAGTTCAGTACACTCCACTTCAGTGGCCCAGGTTCGGTTCCTGGGCATGGACCTATACTACTCATCAGTGGCCATGCTGTGGTGGTGACTCACAAACAAAATAGCGGAAGATTGGCACAGATGTTAGCTCAGGGTGAATCTTCCTCAGCAAAAAAATAGACAAAAAAACTTTATTGCTAAAAAATGCTAACCATCATCTGAGCCTTCAGTGAGTCATAACGTTTTTGCTGGTGGAGGGTCTGGCCTCGATGTTGATAGCTGCTCACTGACCAGGGTGGTGGTTGCTGAAGGATGGGGTGGCTGTGGCAATTTCTCAAAATAAGACAACAATGAAGTTTGCCGCATCAATTGACTCTTCCTTTCATGAACGATTTCTCTGTAGCATGCGATGCTGTTTGAGAGCACATTGCCCACAGGAGAACTTCCTTCAAAGTTGGAGTCAGTCCTCTCAAACCCTGTCGCTGCTTTAAGTAATATTCTAAATCCTTGTTGTCATTTCAACAATCTTCACAGCATCTTCACCAGGAGTAGACTCCATTTCATGAAACCACTTTCTTTGCTCATTCCGAAGAAGCAACTCCTCGTTTGTTAAAATTTTATCGTGAGATGGCAGCAATTCAGCCACCTCTTCAGGCTCCGCTTCTAATTCTAGTTCTCTTGCTGTTCCCACCACGTCTGCGGTTACTTCCTCCGCTGAAGTCTTGAGCCCTCACAGTCATCCATGAGGGTTGGAATCAACTTCTTCCAAACTCCTGTTAACGTTGATATTTCAATCTCTTCCCATGAATCACATTAAACATGTTCTCGATGGCTTCTAGAATAGTGAATCCTTTCCAGAAGGTTTTCAATTTACGTTACCCAAATTCATCAGTGGGATCACTACCTGTGGCAGCTATAGCCTTATGAAATGTATTTCTTAAATAATAAGAATTGAAAATCAAAATTACTCCTTGATCTATGGCCTGCAGAATGGATGCCGTGTTAGCAGGCATGAAAAAACCAATAATCTCATTGTACATCTCCATCAGAGCTCTGGGGTGACCAGGTGCGTTGTCAATGAGCATCAATGTTTTGAAAGGAATCTTTTTTCTGAGCAGCAGGTCTCAACAGTGGACTTAAGTATTCAGAAAACCATATTGTCAGCAGGGGTGCTGTCATCCAGACTTTGTTGTTCCATTTATAAAGCACAGGCAGAGTAGATTTAGCTAATTCTTAAGAGCCCCAGGATTCTTGGAATGGTAAATGAGCATTGGCTTCAACTTAAGTCACCAGCTGCATAAGCCCCTAATGAGAGTCAGCCTGTCCTTTGAAGCTTTAAAGCCAGGCATTGTCTTCTGCTCTCTAGCTAGGAAAGTCCTAGAGGCATCTTCTTTCAAAGCAAGGCTGTTTCATCTACACTGAAAATCCATTGTTTAGCGTAGCCCCTTCGTTAATGATCTCAGCTAGACCTTCTGCAGAACTTGCTGCAGCTTCTCCATCAGCACCTGCTGCTTCGCCTCGCACTTTTATGCTATGGAGACAGCTCCTTTCCTTAAACCTCACGGACTGACCTCTGCTGGAGTCAAACTTTCCTCTTGCAGCTTCCTCCCCTCTCTCATCCTTCACAGAATTGAAGAGAGTTAAACCTTGCTCTGGATTAGGCTTTGGCTAGGGGGAAGGTCGTGGCTGGTTTGATCCTCTATCCAGACCCTAAAACTTTGTCCAGATCAGCAATATGGCTGTTTGGCTTTCTGATCATTTGCTTGTTCACTGATCTAGCACTTTTAATTTCCATCAAGAACTTTTCCTTTGTGTTCACAACTTGGCTAACCGGCGCAAGAGGCCCAGCTTTCAGCCAATCCCAGCTTTCGACATGCCTTCCTCACTAAGATTAATCATTTCTACCTTTTGAGTTAAAGTGAGAGATGTGTGACTCTTCATTTCATTTCAACACTTAGAGGCCGTTGTAGGGTTATTTGGGCCTAATTTCAATATCGCTGTGTCTCAGGGCACAGGGAGGGCGAGGAGAGGGACGGAGACGGGGCACGACCGTCCGCGGAGCAGTCAGAACGTACACAATGTTTATCAATTCAGTTACCACCGTATTTGGGCGTGGTTTGTAGTGCCCCAAAACAGTTACAATAGTAGCATCAAAGATCACTGATCACAGATCACCATAACAAATATAATAACAATGAAAAAAGGTTGAAATATTGCAAGAATCACCAAAATGTGACACAGAGATGCGAAGTGAGCAACTGCTGTTGGAAAATGGAGCAGATAGACTTGCTGGACACAGGTTGCCACAAAACTTCAGTTTGTAAAACACAGTATCTGCAAAGTGCAATAAAATGAGGTGTGCCTGTGTTTTCTCTCTGGAGACTTCCAGCTGGCCAACATCCACAGCCCTTACCCACCCTCCCCATCTCTGCCTTTCTCTCTTGATTCTTGGTGCAAGTTTCGAGTTTAGAAAGCCACAGTATGAGAACTACAAATAAAAACAACATTTTCAAGACTTTCTACACTGCCCTTAGCGCTTGAAAACCTTGATTGGGAAAATAAGCCTTAATGGCTGTAAAAGGTTTTAAGATTCAGTCTGCAGTAGGCCAGTGGGCGGTTGTGCGGCCCCATCTCTGTACTGATTAAATATCATTTCAAAGGCTGTGGAATTATCCTGCCTTTGTCTTAGGGTAAACTCCCTATGCAGCTGATGAAATGCATAAGCTGATTTTTAAGACAGACACATTTGTGAGGATGTAACAGCATCCACAGTCTCGGTCCTAAAACCCAATGAAGACTCGTAGGGTATGTTTGTGTGTGTCTATTTAAGATTTGGACTTCTTCACAGACTCTCTCCCAGCGTATTTGCTGAAGTCGGACCCTCTGTGCGTCCAGCAGCAGGTGAAGACTCTCCGGGAGCAGAGACGGAGGGGTGAGCATGTGGGCTGGGGCTTAGACATCAAATCGAGGCCAGGCCACTTGGCAGCTGTGCGACCTCAGACATGTCCCTCAGCTCTCTGAACCCCACAGAGCTCCTTATAAAAGGAGGGTGATGATGCCTAGGTCAGGATTGTGTGAGTTACGTAGGATGGTGGCGTGCCAGGGACTCAGCACTGTGGCTGGGACCCAATGAGTGCCCACTGGCTGTCAGGTACTGAGATTGTCGCTGCTTCTTTTGTAGAATTTGAAACTGAACTCTGGAGAGAGGAAAGTAGCGACCCCCGGGAGCCAAATGTGCCTGAGTGGGACTGGGGCGTTAGCCCAGGAGTCCTGACTGGATGCCTTGCTTCCTGCAGGTCTCTGGACAGTCTTGCGAGTGGCACTAAGTGGAGACAAGGTGCCCAGGGTGGTTCCTCCCAGGGCTCTTCCTGTTGCCCCCGAAAGAGCCTGAGCCCCGCTCACAACGTGCGGCTGCCCTGCAGAAGCTCACCATGCTGGATGAGTGAGTACAGCTCCAGCCAGCCTGGTCGCGGGCACTGGCTCCCCATGCCTTACTGTCCAGAGAGGCCTGCCCTGAGACACACAGTGACACCAGATGGCTGCTGCTGGCTGGGGGCAGGGATGGGTTGGCAGCTGTGTGAGCATCTCTGCAACCTCTAACTCTGACCTTTCTCCTTCCCCACAGCGACATGAAGCTCTGGCACGGCCTCGCGATCGCAGGGGTGTCTCTCATCCTCCAGTCCTGCCTCCTTGCAGCCATCACCTGCCTGCTTGGCAGGCACATGGGTAGCTGGCTCAGCATTCTCTTTCTTCCTAGACACCCGCAGGAAACCTGCTAGAGCCTGCCCCAGGACGAGCCCCCTTGGCGCCCCCAAATATCACTTGAAAACTTCCTTGTGGATCCACTGGCCCCATCGCCCCTCACCCTGCCAACCGCTCACGGTGTAATCCCCACTCTGGTTGGGCCTGATGGCTAGTCCTTCCACTCCCCAGGCCCTGCGCCTGGAGACAGCTCTGCCCACAAGGGTGGGGTCCCTCAGCCCAGCCCGACTGGTTTTCTTCCTCACCACCGAAGGGCTGACCAGGAAGGGAAATAAGAGAGTAGCTTAAATTCTCCTGATTTACAATAGAAAGTGGAGAAGCTCTGTTCTGGCTCGGTGTTACAATCAAGGGAAGGAAAATACTCCTGCTTCAGCTGTGCAAAGACAGGGTCTGGCAGGGCGATGTTTAGAGGGTTTTCCAGTAAAGGAAGTCTAGGCTTCTCCAGACATTCATTCTGCCATTCATTCAATACAATAAGGAATAACTCAAAAATCCCTGTCCCTATATAACTTACATTTCGTGGGGGCACAGACAACAAACAAGATAAAGGAAACCATCTGTGTTAGATTATGGAATGTGCTAGGGAGAAAAAAAAAGAAGCGAGGCGAGGAGAGATGAAGTAGATGGTGGTCAGCATCCCTGAGATGCTGAGACTCAAGTAAAAATCTGCAGGCAGTGAGGGCATGAGCTACATCTGCAAAGGCCCTGCGGCAGGAGAGTGTATGGCACAGAAGAGCAGGAGCAAAGAGGCCCGGGCAGCTGGAGCTGAGCAGCGGGCGGGAAAGAAGGAGGAGTGAGGCCGTGAGTGCCTTCCCGGCTGGGAGCCTGGCTTTTCCTCCGAGGGGGGCAGGGGCGTTGCAGGGTTTGAGCAGAGCAGTACCGAGATTCGAGATTTGAAGAGTCCTCTGAAAGTGGTGCCCTCATGAGAGCTGTGCTCAGAGGTAGGATGTGCCTAACCCAGCAAACTGTCCCTTTTGACCTTTGCCCTGTCCCGCCTAGCCAACAAGAATGAGCGGAATCTGAAAAGGGCCAGGCACCAGGCCCCCAGGCCCAGCCCCACCCACCAGCACCCACCTGCTGCCAAGGGGATGAAGGGAACTCTGGCGGAGAGAAGCACCCCTGCGTCTGAGCCCCGTCACAGGCGTGAGTAATGGGGCGGGAGAGAACTTGTCATAAAGCTTATTCTGCTCTGTCTGGACACCCGGGGAGCCTCCGGCAGCAGCCCAAGTCTGTCCCTGCCAGCCCCAACCCCCAGCCCAGGGGCTCCTCACACCCGCCTCAGGAAAGGCCTCGCTCCCAGCTTTTCCAGGAAGTTGATCCTCCCATCGTGGGGTGGATCTCACTGGGTCTGTATGGGTCTGAGTTCTTTCCAGGTTTGGTCATGTGTGAGAGACTGTAGAGGGGCTTGGGGCCTGTTCCTGCTCCGGTCTCTGTAATTCTGTGGCGCTTTTCTTCTGCAGGGCCAGTTAGTGGTAGAGCTAAGAGTTCAGCTGCCTGCCTCCAGCTGTGGCTACTACCTCCCTCCATGGGCCGCTGTCCTTGGCTGGTCCAGAAGCCGGCTCAGCCACATTCCCAGAGGACCCTTCCGCACAGTCTTAGATCCTCATGGGTATCTGGGCATTGTAATAAATAGGAGCCTTGGTGATGGTTCAAATCCACGTCCCCCTCTGGCAAGTGAACCAGCAGGAACCCAAGCCTCTCGTGTTCCATCCCAGGGCTGGGGACACCCACCAGGTCTCTATTCACACAGTGGAAACTGCTGTTTCTGTGGCAAGACAACCGGCCCTGGAGACTCACTCACTAGAGATCGCACTTTTTTCATTGGTTCGAGTTTGCTCCGTGCTTCTGGTTTTATCTTTTCAGTTGGGGAAATCTGGTTGTCAGGCGTCCTTGATGCTGAGATACGGCCTCAGTGCATGTGGGAACAGAAGAGGCCGCTCACATGAACTCAGAGTTTCAGCCAAATGGGAGAGGCGCCGGCCTCATCATGACCCCTGATCAAACTCCACCGGAGCCGGGCCAGAATCAGAGACACTTTGGTTGGCAGGGACCTCAGACAGCATCATGCAACCGTCTTGTTTTTAGAGGACAAGACCAGGGTGCGAAAAAGGGTGTAATCTGCCTAGAGTTGGTGACAGGGTGAGACTAGAACCTGTGCCCGTGACTTCTGAGACCAGAGCTGTCTGCACTGGGCCACCTCGTCTCAGCATGTCCCCGCCTGCTCCTCCCAAGCACGGTCAAGCCTCCTGTGTCTGCTATTGGTTTCAGATGGAGCTGGATGCAGCGGCAACGCTGGCACACTTAGACATGTTCCTGGCTATGTTTGGAGGCTCTCCCCCCGACCCTTTCTTTGTTCTATGTGTCCTCCCTACTCCTCTGCATTGCTGGCTCTGCCTCTGTCTTGGTCTCAATCTCCCTTCCATTGTCTCTATCTTTTCCTAACACCCTCTGGCTTTCTTTAGACGAACAGTTTCTATTTCTCTCTAGATGTCAGCAACCCATCTTCTGACAGCTCTGACAGCAACGACAGCTCGCCTCCGACCCGCCAGGTAATGGACACGCCTAGTGATCCCAGCCCTCCGTATGCAGTCTGGGGTCCCTGCTGTAAGACCCTGGGGACTCAGGCCACCTCAGCTACAGGGATGAGAGCAAGGAAGGAGGGGCTTCTCGAGTCATGACAGCATTCTTCGGTGAGGGTGGCAGGGCTTTCACTCACACGCCCATTATCAGCATGGATCATCCAAACTGAGTGGGTGAGAGTGGGCTGTGAAATTAAAGTGCTAACGGGAAACCTCCTTCTCCCCGTCTCCCAGTCACTGGGCCAAAGTCTGCTGAGTCCTGACCTCACTTGGGTTGAGTCTCCACCTCTTTCTTCCTTAAACCCCTTCATTCTCTGCAGAGGGGGGAACAAAGTCATTGTCAATCTTCCTCCTTGCCCTGGCCCTGCTCTCAGATCCAGCTGCCTGGGACCCAGGTTCTTTCCCATCCAGCTTAGGGCGAGCCTCTTTGAGTGACAGTTCAGTCCTGGGGTCCTACCTCCTCCAAATGTCAGAGGAATCTTGACCCACATTTCTCTGGGTTTTTTTTCCTTAAGGACACCAAGCATGTGAATTACACACAAGTGACCTTTTCAGACCCTGGAGGACTGGAAAATGACTCTGCCCTGGACTATGAGAACATGAAGGAAGCCACAGATTATGTCAATGTCAATCCCAAAAGCCACAAACCCAACCTCTGGACTTTTGTGAACCCTGCTGTCTCTGAGCAGGTGGAATACACTCAAGTGGCCTTGTGAGCTCGAGGTTTTTAATGGCATACAGTTCTCGAGGAATTCCTGCACTGATTTTGTAGGAGAGTTTCTTTTTCTTTTTCTTTTTTTCAACAAGGCGTGAGTGGGTGCAGGAGGTGGCCTGTATCTCAGCAGGAAAGATTGAGATCAGATGTGAGAAAGAACACCAGGTTAAGATGAAAATACTGGAGCATATCAGAAGAGAAAGTGGTGAAGTCTCTCTCCATAGAAAATTTTTTTAAAAATTTTAATCAGCTATAGTAGAGTTCTGTTCGACAATCTTATGATTAAATAATTCTTTGAGCTCTTTAATTATTGAAGATAAACAACTTCTTTACAAGTTTTAAATAAAATGGCAACCACTAGTTTCTCTTTCCTCTGGCCTAGCCCAGTGTTCTGTCCCTTTTTTAGTGCTGTATCTTGCTGATTAATCCTGTTCTGCCCTCAGAACTTTAAATAGTCCACCCAGAAAGCTCGCCATCGTTCATCCTTTGCATCTGCTGTTTCTTTCTGTTTTTTTTTTTTTGAGGAAAATTAGCCCTGAGCTAACTCCTGCCAATCCTCCTCTTTTTGCTGAGGAAGACTGGCCCTCAGTTAACATCCGTGCCCATCTTCCTCTATTTTATACATGGGACGCCTGCCACAGCATGGCTTGCCAAGCGGTGCCATGTCCGCACCCGGGATCCAAACTGGCGAACCCCAGGCCAGCGAAAATCAGAATGTGCAAACATAATCGCTGCGCCACCAGGCCGGCCCCGCATCTGCTGTTTCTTAGGAACAAAAGGTCACAGACAGAGTCCTGGCAAACACCAACCAGCACAGCAAGCTGTTATTCCAAGGAAAATCTTCCCAAATGCAACTCAATAAAACTCAGTATCTCTTCTGGTTTGCTTGTTTCTTTGTTTTAACCAATTAGGAATAAAAGGACACTTTCTTAACTTGATTAAGAATAGCCTATCTGAAATCAGCAGGCTGCATGCTTTTATCTGTAAGATCCCAGATGCAGTTCTAAATCAAGAGCAGAGGAAGAACGTCTGCAGCTTGTCGTTTCCTTGATTGTGCAGCACAATGAAACAGTTAACAAAGACAAGGGCTTTAACTACAGGAAAGGAGGAGAAAATCTGTCACTGTTTGCAGATGTCCTGGTCCTAGAAAACCTCAGAGAATTAATTTAAAATGTTTTAAAATTGATAACACTCAGTAAGCAGTGTCTAGATAAATATACAATATATATTTTCCAACAGCTAATTAAAACATGAAGTGAATAAAATTTTGCTCACAATAGCTAAACAAACCTCTCAAAAAAACAGGAACCCTAGGAATACTCCTAGCCAGATTCAAACCCCAGATAAATGGCACTCAGGTCTTAGAGATGGTTGGTTAGCTGAGCTTCCTCCGCTGGCTGTAAACGACCTTTCCAGCCCCAGCACTGAGGGCGGTGGACGGCTTTCATCTGACTCCTGGGTGTCTCTTCCCCAAGATCACCTCAAGAAATGGTTCTGGTGTGGGTTTGTGGGGCTGGAAAATTTTGCCAGTCTACATGTCCCTCCACCTTTTAGCTACCATTATTGTCCCTCTCCTGCTATGCATTGAATGTTTGTGCCCCCCTAAGTTCACATGTTGAAATCCTAACACCCGAGGTGACGGTATCAGGAGGTGGGGCCATTGGGAGGAGATCAGGTCACGAGGATGGCGCCCCCCTGAGAGATTAGTCTCTTATGAAGGAGACTGCACAGAGCTCCCTGGTCCCATCTGCCAAGGACGATACAACGAGTGAGCTGAAGAGGTTCAGACAAGTCACAGTGCCCCGAGAGCCCACTTCCAAGCCGTGACCTCCACAGATGCACGTCTCCCCTGGAGGCCGAGCTGCGTGGCCAGGGCAGGCTGACCTGGGCAGTCTCCAATGAGACAACCAAGATCCCGCCAGGTAGCAAGTCCAAATGGGAACTATTGTCAATTTGCAGCCGCCACTGGGTGGCTTGGGTGGGGGTGGGGGGGGCCCATCCACACTGGAGACTATGAAGGTGGTCAGGCCCAGGCCCACCCTCCATCAGCCTGCAGGACCCCGGTGCCCAAGGCCAGCTGAAGGAGTGGGAACTGCACATATGCGGGTCATGCAGGTCAAGATAGCCCAGGACCTGGAGCAGAGAAGGGGTGGGGAGAAGCCGGGCCACAGGAGCAGGATCTCGGGGACACAAGTCATCTGTCCAATTCCAAGCCCTAACCTACGAATGCACATACTAAACAAGCAGAGCTAGAGCTCACTGCGCAGCCTCACCAGCGTGGAGGCAGGGGCTGGCCCAGGTATTGTTTCATAAGAGACACCTGGGAGCCCTGAAGGCTGGCAGATGCCGGGATGCCAGGCAACAAGCCCCGATGGGGACTGACTATAGCCAATTTGCATCTGCCGCCCCAGGGTGATGTTCGAGGGTTGGGCCCCCTCCACCCTGGAGACTCTGAAGCATGGGACACTGCTGAGACATTTCCTACACCAGGAGAGGGGACAACTGCAGCAGCCAGCACAGCACCTGCTGCAGAATTCTGGATGGGCCCGGGGGAGTGAGAGGAGGATACATAAAAAGAAGACTTGAGCATCCTGGTGGGGGCTCGCGGCTTGTATGACCTGGTTGTGGGGACAAGGAAGAGCACATACGAAATACCATGGGACAAAGGGGAATGAACATACAGCGATGAAACCAGACCCTATGGACGTTTAGGCAGATTGGGTCCAAGAATGTTAGGATCAGGTGGACTCAGACAAAAGATCCCAGACAGAGAGGGTTTCTGACCTCAGCTGAGAAAGCAGGGTGGAAAGTCGAGCGATGGGGAAGAGGCAGAAGGAAAGGCAGCGGGCCTGAGCCCACGCGGGCTCTTAGTCGAAGCCCCAGGGACTGACCTAACTGAACTGCATGGGGAAACGTCTGTGCCTGGACTCCGAGGCAGCCGGGACACTCTGGAGCAGAGAGCGGGTGTCCCAAAAACAGAGATCTGGATGCCAATGAGCTTCTGATTAAGGTCCATAACGAACTCTGCTGTGATTGCTTGCAAAGGTATGACATTTTACATCACATATATCATAGAGGTTAACATTAGCAGCCACCCTGATTGCTTACAAGGGGAAGGCATTCTTGGAGCATGCTGTTTAAGAATGGAGTTGAGGGGCTGGCCCTGTGGCCGAGTGGTTAAGTTCACGCGCTCTGCTTTGGTGGCCCAGGGTTTCGCCCGTTTGGATCCCGGGTGCGGACATGGCACTGTTCATCAGGCCATGTTGGGGTGGTGTCCCACATAGCACAACTAGAAGGACCTACAACTAGAATATACAACTATGTACCGGGGGGCTTTGGGGAGAAGAAGAAAGAAAGAAAAAAAAAAGGAAGATTGCCAACAGATGTTAGCTCAGGGCCAATCTTTAAAAAAAAAAGAAAAAGACAGATTCCCTTGGGCCCTCAGGCACACTGAATTAGAATCTTGAAACAGTGGATCTGGGAATCTGCATAAAATAAAAAATTTAAAAAAGGATGGAGTTGAAAGTGTGACCCCAAGTGCTCACAGAGGTTTAATTGACTGCTGACGGGCAGATGACTTCTCAGATGCCCTGCTGATTAAAGAGAGCTGGGGTCACATCCTGAAGAGTTTGGGCCACTAAGCGGATGACTGGGGCCAGCTAACAGTTGGAACCGACCCTCACAGTCATTGCCAGTCATGTTGCTAGTAACAAAACGGCCTTCTGTTTGTGATACCTGTATGAGCTTAGAGGGTTAGCTGCCTAAATCTGTCTGAACGGTTGCCTGTGTGAGTAATCGCCCTTTGAGGAGCACAGTCTCCAGAACAATGAAGTCACTTTCTCCCGTGTTGTGTATCATCGAAGCCTCCAGGGAGCTGTCGTGCTGCCCTCCTCCGGGTCTGTCCACAGGTGAAGCCTGGATAAAAACCTCTCCAAAACTAGAGAAACTGATTTGCTACTGGCAACCAACAGATGATTGATTACGTGCCAGTAATGGACTCGGAATATACAGGAGACCAGAATAAATGTGACATGTCTTCAACGAATTCTCGTTCTGAAGGAGCGAGCACCTGAATATCCACCACGGAACCGCAGCAAAATCCCATGAGGGACAATGTCGTGCTGGCCAACAAGGCCCACCGGGGTGAGGAGGAATTTTATGCCCAGTATCAGTGAGTTTTTTGCTCCTGGGATCAGGACAGATTTCTGGCCCAGAGGGGCCCCCGAGAGGCCTTCAACCCAAGCCCTCAGCCTCTAAACCAAACAAATCATAATAACTCTATCTTTTCCGGGGTTTCTTTTGTTTGTATATTTTTTTGAGGTCCTCCTAGCTCCCTCAAACATCCTTTCAGGCAGGAATTTCTACACTCAGTCCCGAATCCTGGAGTAGAAACCTCTTGTTCTTTCCCTTCTTTGCCAAATACATCCTCCGTGAGCTTCCAGGGAAAGAAGTGCATGTCCAGGTGTCTTAGGAGAACTGGCTCGAATGAGGAGCCAAGACTCCACAGCTCCAGGGAAAGTCAGCGGGGCAGTAGAGCTGGGAGGCTGGGACTGTTCCAGCCCGCCCCTGTGGGTCATTGCTGCTTCAGATCCTCTGTCAGCCTCACACTGCCATCGTGTGGCTCCAGGGCGAATCCCAGGTCACTCGTGTTTCCTTTCCTCTCCTGAGCTGGGTGAAGGGGTGCCAGGAAGGTGGCTCCCCATCCCTCAACCCTGGCCCTGCCCTGCTCAAAGAGATAACAATTTTATTTTAGCTTGCATATCCCACTATCATTGCCCCTAGGCAACAAAGGTGTCCAGAAATGTCCTGATTATTAAGGAGCTTTATCAGTCAGTTTCAACCACACCTCTGGGTTCCGGACCCAGGAGTGCGCTGCTGCGGCCTGGGCTGGGTCTACAGCTCCTTAATAGATAAAAGACCTATTTACATAAAAAACAGACACAGTCATCTGGAAAATTACTGGCTTATACCAAACAACATAAAAAGCCATTCTGAGAAATCCCCACAGTCAACCAATTAGCCTCCTCCTGCGTCCTCTGCCCTGCCCTCGCCTTTACCCCTGCTCCCACAGGGGGTCTAAGGGACTGAGTACTGCGTTTACAGAGTGCACAGAATGCCGTCAATGTCTTACGGACGTGCCCAGAGACAGCACGGTTCAGTTTCTCCCGGGGTTAGCTGTCAGAAGTGAGAATGAGCCCAGCGAGCACAGAACCTCCTCCTCGTTTCCTGCGGGGCTCCCCTCCCGGAACCCTAGCTGAGGCGCGTGTGCCATCTCAGACTGTCTGCGAGAGCTTCCTACAGGTGCTGCCAAAGCTGCCACTCAGATCTAGACAAGGTCCTGCCATTGCCTTCAGAAGCCTCTCGGAACAGGCTCCCGGGGCCCCGCCCAGCGTCCAGTTCTTCCCCTTTGGCCTTACCACGGGCAGCACCAGCTTTCTGGCAACGATCAGGCGCAGCCTTTCCATGGGAGGGACACGGAGGGGCCCAAAGCCGCCACACAAGTAAATCCCTCCTGTGCGACGCCAAACTGAAAATAGAATAGTGGTGTCATTTGCATCTCTTTGCTGTAGACGGCAACGAGTAGACACAGAAGGTGCTCTGGCCGTGATTCCAGGTCTCCTCTCCTCCTCTCTAAACTGTAGGGTCTCTTGGGCCCAGGGCCCTGGGAGTCACCCACCAGATAGACACAATCCGGAGCCAGGCCATCATTATCTTCTCTAACATCAGTAGAGTGTTCGACAGTCTGTAGTCTTACAAATTCCTCCCAACAAGGAGAGCACTGTTATTTCTATTTAACAGATGAGGAAACTGTTGCTCAGAGAGATTGGGTAACTTGCCCAAGTTCATCCAGGTAGAAAAGGGGTGAGATCAGGACTCAAACCCAGGTCTTCGGGGTACAAGGCTGGTGTCACTTCCACCTCCCAGTCATGACGAGGACAAAGATTTATTTAGTACTTACTGTGGGCACTAGAGTCAGGAACTGTGGTCTGAGGGGAGGTGGCTTACGTTAGCAGGGGAAGAGCAACTTCAACAGGTCAGGCTGTCTTGGGAGGCCCCTAAGCCCAGCTCCACCCGGGCTGATGGACAGGGAAGCAGTGGTTGGATGTCAGGGACTGACGTGGGCAACAGAGCGCAGTGGAGAGACCGTGGGTCCTCACCTCTGCCTGGAACCTTGGCCCCATTAGGGACTGTGTCCCTCTCTCTAGTTTTCTAGCACTGAAAGGTTGAGACTTTGCTAACTCAGAGACACTCGTCTTAGGTCCTTTTAAAGAAGCCTGAGGAGACTTCTTAGAGCCCAACAGCCTCTTAAAGGAGTATATTCCCAGAGCCAGAGTCACTCCTCAAAGCTGCCCTAGGAGTGGAGGGCAGAGAGTGCATCTGGTCCCTAGAGCTGCTCGCAGGAGCTCCTAATCACATTAGCAATTCCTTACATTAGTGTAGAGAGCATGCGCTTACGCACCACCCATGCATCCGTAGTTCTGTCTGACCCTCAAACCGAGAGAGCAAGGACTAGCCAGCATTTTACCCATGTTGGTCATCAGTGGTGGCATGGTGGCAAACATAGGACCCAGTTCTGCTGACTTTTCAGCTGATGCTCTTTCTACCATCAAGGCCATCTCTTAGATTAGAACTGAATTAGGGTGGGGAAGCTACCCCATGATATAAATCCCTCTGGAGACAATGAAGAGCAGGACAAAGCCCCAGATTCTACCTGCCCTGCTGTCTTTCCTGGCATGAGCATTGCAGGATTGAGGGCAAAAGTGGACAGTAGGACCACGGCAGGACCCACAGTCACCAGAATTGAGTAAAAGGATATAAACGTCATTGTCATGAAAATCCAACGATTCTTCTAGAGCCTGGGAGTCAGAATGCCCTTTGTGTTTCTCTGCTGTAATGCCCTTACCAGTCTTGCAAAGTCATGAAAGGCTAGAGCTGTGAAGAGATCATCTCTGTTCTTCGGGGAGGAGACGGAGGCCCGGAGAGGTAGGTGATTTGTGTAAGGTCATACAGATACCTGAAGGCAGAGCTTAGGTTCAAATCCAGGGCTCCTGACTTGACCATTGCATGCATATGATCTATGAGGGAGCTCTGAAGAGGCGAGGAAATCCAAATGATCACGTCACACTTTCTCAAAGGATGTCTCCTCCACGCAGCCCTGGAGCAATGAGCAGCGAGGATCCCTGGGGGGAAGAGGGAAAGCAGCCAGTCTCTGCTGCCTCTGGGGCCCCCTCCCTCTCTTCAGTCTATTGTGAGCATTTTCATCTCCTCCCTTCCTCCCCTCTTTTCACACTCACCCCCATGGGCCACACCAATGAGAATATGCAATACTTTGCTCCCATCACCCATCACCCACCCCCTAAAGGAGGGTGGTACGGGAAGAGGAGGAACCAGCATTTGCAGAGTTTTTACTAGTTCCAGGTGCTATACTAAACCCTGCCTCTCCCTTCCGGAGACGGGTGGGCACGGCAGGCGAAGCCCTCACACACATTCACTTTTCTTCATTAAACAACCCTCCCTCTACAAAAAAAAAATTCCAGGCTCCAAACAGGGTCCTGCTCACAGTTTCACTTCTCCCCTCTCCTGGTTGGGCTGGGGTATGCTAGTCAGGTCAGAATGGGGACAGCCAGCCAAATGGAGACCAGCCTCTGAGCTCCCCCCACCTGTGGACCCCCAGTCAGGGCCGTCCTGGGCCCATCCCAGATGCGGGGTGTGTTCCCACACACCGTGAATATGGCAGGATCAGGGAAGCAGATGGTTTGATTCTCCCTGACTTCCAGCGTGTGAGACTGGGAGCGAATGATGGCAGCCATTCTGACCGCCCCACCCTGCCTCAAACTGGGTTCCCCTCTCTACACCCCTGACCCTCCCAGCATTCACACCCAGAGCTGAGATGAGCAAAGACCCTCTGCTAGCCCCACGGGCGGCACCAGACTCTGGGGAGTGTTCCCTAAAAGATGCCGGTCTCAGTGATGGCTTCCCCATCCACCGGCTCTGAGCCCTTCAGTGACTCTTGGGGCCCAGGCCTCCCACCGAGTTTGGGGCTGAGGCCGAGGGTGGGCGGGCCGCTGGAGCGGGTCAGCAGCGTGGTGCGGCGACTCGAGAGGCTGCCGTTGGAGAGCTGCCTGCGCATCTGGGGCCGGGGGCCCCCACAGCAGGCTAGATGGCGCAGGGGGCGCGGCCACAGGTGGCTGTTGAAGCCCATGTAGATCCAGGGGTTGCAGCAGCTGCTGAGGTTGCCCAAAAGCATGGAGATGGTGAAGGCCACGTTGGTTGAATCTGCCGAGAGAGATGCACGAGAGGCCTTAGAATTACGGAGCTTGAAGGGACCTGGGAAAGAGTCCGGGCCCCCACTGAACAGAGAAGGAAGCCGTGTCCCAGAAAGGAGAAGGGACTCTCCCGGGGTTCTGTAATGAGAGAGGCACACAGCTAGGCCTTCAACCAGCGACTCCTGACGCCAGAATCTTACCTCACTGGTTTTCTGTTTTGTTTTGTTTTCTAACTACAGGGTGAAAGTGGGAGCTGGGGTTTGCTCCAGGTTCGCTTCGGAGGTGTAAACATAGCCATGGACGGGACCAGCCCAAGTAGGAGACACTGTCTTTGTTCCAAAACCTAGACCTTGAATCCTGTAATGGATGTGGCCCCAGGATGAGGCAACTTCTGTAAAGCATGCAGGGAAAACAGCCATGATTCTAGGCCAACTTCAGTCACCCCATCCCCGTTTATGTCACAGATTTGGGTGCACACTGCCTTCTGGGCTCTGTCCTCCTTGACCCCTCAGGGGCAGTCCCACTCATCTGTCATTCAGTCATTGAGCATGTGAGCAGCGACAGTGCCAGGCTAGTGCTGAGGACCTGGGAGGGCAATCAGTGGGGCCTGACTGCCCTGCAGGTCCCACGGCAGCATCTCCAACCGCAGCAGAGGGGCAGACTCTAGGCAGAAGGCATCCAAGCATCCCGTTTCAGACCAGAGACCACACCCAGGGAACACACCATCCCACAGGGAAGCACTGATTTCTCTCTTGGGCAGTCAAAATGTGACAGTGCAAAGACCGATAAGATTCCTTTTAGGCACAATATACTTTCTGAAGACTAAATGAAACTCCTCATGCCAACAAGAAAGCTTCTGGGACAGGCCCTGACCTCCTGCTAGATGCACCATGGTTAGAGCTAAGGCACGGGTTGCACACTGAGTTACCTTGCTTTTCAGCAGAGGTTGTAAAATCATTGAATTCAGTGTCAGAGCTGGAAGGAACCTGAAGGGTTATGGCATAGACTTGAACCCAGGTCATCCCACGCTAAGGCAGTACTCCTGTCCCCAACACGGTTTCAACCAGCAAACTCAAAGGTAAAGCTCAAGTGCCTACCCCATAAAGCTCTATGAGAGCCTCAGAAATACTGGTCCCTTGTGCGCATCTCCCATGGGTGTGCTCTCAAGTGTGGCCACTCATAGCCCAAGGGAAGGGAAGGCACAGGGTGAGAATGTTTGAGAGAAGTCATGAATCGTAGGGTTGGGAAGCTGAAGGCACCTGGGCCTAGATGGACAGGTCTGGGACACAGAAGTGAGGTGAGGAGGGAGCACCTGTAAGTGGAGGAGGGACCAGCCTCAACAGCAAACACAGCCTCCTTCCGTCTTGCCTAGGTTGTGGCCTGCCCCTCGTTAACGCAATCCCAAGGGGCTGCAGAAGACGCGGGAAGTTGCTTTGGCTAAGAAGCGGTATTCATCCCATCTGCTCTATCAGTGTATATTCAGTACCAGGATTAGGCCAGGGGCTGAGGCGGTCCACATGTTCCTTTGCTGGGGAAACACCTGTTTGGTTTGGCCCCATCTGAGCCAGGCCCAGTGCAGGGCTGGAGATGTGCCTCGAGCACTGGAGTCTGCAGAGGCTCCACCTCTCAGCCCCTGAGGGCAGATCCACAGCCCCCAGTCACAGGCAGCTGCTGTGTCCTGGCAGAAACTCAGCTGACAGTTGGGGACAGGGGCGAGGACAAGGAGACTGAGAGACTTTGACCAAAGACTCAGGGACAGGAGGCTGGGGTGCTGTGGAGGGGAACTGGGTATCCTGGAGAGTAAGTTCAAAGTAAGGAATCTCAGCCCAACTAAAAGGGCCCCAAAGAACTTCCATTTATGGGAGGGAGCACACCATCTGTAAGACAGCACTTAGTTCCCACACTCCTTGTGCAGAGAGGCCCTCAGTAAATGGTAAATCACGCTTCACAGGTGAGGAACATGGCACTGAGGGACGGGCTCAGGATGATGCTTCACAAGGCAGGCAAGCAGGAAAGCCTGCACTGGCTGACTGGCAGGATCCCCACCTTCTCATAGGTTCCTCAATAAAGGGCTGAATGACCATCTCACCCTCGGTGCCATTGGCTAAGCTGTGATTGTTGGAGGTAAAGCCATGCCATGGATAAAGCTTGCCCGTAAAGACCTGGGTTCAAGTCCTGGCTCCATCTCTCACCACCAGCGGGACTTTGGACCAGTTATTTCACCTCTCTCAGCCTCAGCTTCCTCAGACGTAAAGTAACGAAGGCCACCTCCACAGAGCACAAGGACTGAATATGCTGGGCACAAGGAAGCTGTCCTCCCTCCTATTCTGTGCCTGACTAGAGCAGGGAAGTCCCTACGCTTGGTTAGAATTAATATGCTCATTGCTTAAAGGGTAATTTTTAACAGCCTCTTGTCCAGACTGATGTCTAAAGGCAGTTAAGAAGGGACACGATAGGACTGTAATAGTTTGGTATTGTCTTCAGACTTCTCTTGCAGGACTGTGTTAAATTCATGAACAGCCTTCACCTTATTTTCTCTCTCCAGAAAAGCAAAGCCTTTGGCTTGAGTGTGTCCTAGGATGAGCAAAACGAGATTAGAAACAAAAGCACAGGGAAGGGGGACCACTCCCTAAGAGCTGGTAGGAATTGGTCACCTGAGTCCTCAGCCCAGTGAACTCTCAGGAAGCTTCCAGAGGAACCTGTGCACAGGCCCCCCTACAGCAGTTACACGCTATACCTATTATAGCTCCCACGCTGTGCACACAGCATGATGCACTGCAGAGCACACAGTCACCCTATCCACAGACACACAGACAGGCTAACATGTACTTGTCCCCACACCCCACTCTTCTTAGGGGAGCAAGAACAGATGTCTTTGGCAGGGAAAGCATTTGACAAGATCCAACATCAATTTATGATAAAAACTCTCAATAAAATGAGTGTAGAAGGAAAGTACCTCAACATAATAAAGGCCATATATGACAAATCCACAGCCAACATCATACTCAATGGTGAAGAACTGCAAGCCATCCCTCTGAGAACAAGAACAAGACAAGGGTGCCCACTCTCCCCACTCCTATTTGACATAGCGCTGGGGGTTTTGGCCAGAGCAATTAGGCAAGAAAAAGAAATAAAAGGAATCCAAATTGGAAAGGAAGAAGTGAAACTTTCGCTGTTTGCGGATGACATGATTCTATATATATAGAAAACCCTAAAGAATCCACCAGAAAACTATTAGAAATAACCAACAACTACAGCAAAGTTGCAGGGTACAAAACCAACTTACAAAGATCAGTTGCATTTCTATACATTAATAATGAACTCAGAGAAAGAGAAATCAAGAATACAATCCCATTTACAATCGCAACAAAAAGAATAAAATATCTAGGGATAAATTTAACCAAGGAGGTGAAAGACCTATACACTGAAAACTATAAGATATTATTGAAAGAAATTGAAGATGACATAAAGAAATGGAAAGACATTTCATGCTCATGGATTGGAACAATAAACATAGTTAAAATATCCGTATTACCTAAAACAATCTACAGATTCAATGCAATCCCAATCAGAATCCCAATGACATTCTTCACAGAAATAGAACAAAGAATCCTAAATTTTATATGGAACAACAAAAGACTCCAAATAGCTAAAGCAATCCTGAGAAAAAAGAGCAAAGCAGGAGGCATCACAATCCCTGATTTCAAAATATACTACAAAGCTATAGTAATCAAAACAGCATGGTACTGGTACAAAAACAGATACAGAGATCAATGGAACAGAATTGACAGCCCAGAAATAAAACCACACATCTACAGACAGCTAATCTTTCACAAAGGAACCAAGAACATACAGTGGAGAAAGGAACGTCTCTTCAATAAATGGTGTTGGGAAAACTGGACAGCCACATGCAAAAGAATGGAAGTAGTCCATTATCTTACACCACACACAAGAATTAAATTAAAATGGATTACAGACTTGAATGTAAGACCTGAAACAATAAAACTCCTAGAAGAAAATATAGGGAGCACACTCTTTGACATCAGTCTTAGCAGCATCTTTTCAAATACCATGTCTACTCAGGCAAGGGAAACAAAAGAAAAAATAAGCAAATGGGACTTCATCAGACTAAAGAGCTTCTGCAAGGCAAAGGAAACCATGAACAAAATGAAAAGACAACCCACCAACTGGGAGAAAATATTTACAAATCATATATCCCACAAAGGATTAATCTCCATAATATATAAAGAATTCATACAACTCAACAACAACAACAAAACAACCTGAGCAAAAAATGAGCAGACATTTTTCCGAAGAAGAAATACAGATGGCCGACAGGCACAGGAAAAGATGTTCAACATCGCTAATCATTAGGGAAATGCAAATTAAAACTACAATGAGATATCACCTTACACCTGTCAGAAGGCTATAACTACCAAGACAAAAAATAAACGTTGGAGAGGATGTGGAGAAAAGGGAACCTTCATACACCGCTGGTAGGAAGGAAAACTGGTGCAGCCACTATGGAAAACAGCATGGAGATTTCTCAAAAAGTTAAAAATAGAAATACCATATGATCCAGCCATCCCACTACTGGGTATTTCTCCAAAGAACTTGAAATCAATGATCCAAAGAGATTTATGCACCCCTATGTTCATTGCAGCATTATCCACAATAGCCAATACGTGGAAGCAACCCAAGTGCCCATCAACTGATGATTGGATAAAGAAGATGTGGTAAATACACAATGGAGTACTACTCAGCCATAAAAAAGGACAAAGTCGTCCAATTTGCAACAACATACTTGGACCTTGAGAGTATGATGTTAAGCGAAATAAGCCAGACAGAGAAAGACAAACACCATACGATTTCACTCATATGTGGAAGATAAACAAACACACGGACAAAGAGAACAGATTAGTGGTTTCCAGAGGGGAAAAGGGTGGGGTGGGCGAAAGAGGTAAAGGGGCACATATGTTTGGTGATGGATAAAAATTAGACTACTGGTGGTGAGAACAATGCAGTGTATACAGAAACTGATATGTAATAATGTACACCTGAAATTACACAATGTTCTAAGCCAGTATGACCTCAATAAAATAAATGAAAAAGAAAAAGAACAGATGTCTTTAAACACCACTCTCCGACATTTAGGCCGCCCAGACACAGCCCCGCCTTCCTGAGAACAAGCTCACCCTTAGACGGCCAGGCCATCTAAAACTGTCTAAAACTCAGGGGTTGCCTTCTCCCTCACCCCAGAAAAATGACCAGAACAAAGCCTTCCACGTGCCAACTGGAGCACAGTCCTCTTGAAGGGTCCCATTTTGTTTTTCACGTGGGAGGAAGGCCCCTCTCCTCCTCACTTTCAGAGGCCGGGTTATGGGCGGGGCACGGGGTTGAGGAAAAAGACAAGGAGACAACAGGCCTCGTTCTGCTCTTCATCTTGCCTCTTCCCAGCTGTGTGGTCTTGGGTAGGTCACGTTTCCTCTCTGAGCCTCTGCTTCCTCATTAGCAAAATGAAGGGGCTGAACTTGGAATTTCAGGGTTGTCATGTGCCGTGTTAACTAACCGAAGCGGATGTTGAAAAGGAGTCAAAGTCACGCCGAGGTGCAGGAGCAGAGTGCTGAGAGACACAGTGCATGAGCCACAAGTTGCCACCCTGGACCAGATCATTTGAAAATCCCTTTTAACTCTATCATTCAACGATTCTAATGCTCACCAAACAGACTGGCAGTTCATTGGCCAAATGTACCAATGGTCATATTTCATTAGGGCCACATAATATTTTTAAATGGTTACATTAGTTACCAAAAATTTAGAATATGGAAATTTCACATAAAAGATACTCCCATGGCATCGGTAGGCTGGATGGGAATTGTAGTGCTCCTTTTCCAGGGGACAGGCACCATCTTTCTTAATTACCTCACTCCTTTGTTACTTCCCTAGCCCTGGGAGGCACTGGACCCCTGCCCTGACCCTCATATGCTCCCTTCCACACAGACAACACACTTGCCTTCATCAGGCGCGTTCTCGTCCCACACAGACCACATCTGGACGCTGAAGAAGGGTGCCCAGCAGGCAATATAGGCCAGCACAATGATGAAGGTCATCTTCACGGTTCGGATCTTGGCCCTTGAAATGGTGCTGATGCTGCTGACGCGGGATGGCAGCCCCTGCGTGGCCGCAGCGGGGGCAGATGGTGCAGCCCTGTCCCAATTCCTCCAGCCCCCTCTTTCTACCCTCCAGGCCCGCGTCTTGCCTTTTAGGTTCTTACAGATCTCGTGGCAGATGAGGCTGTAGCAGGTCGTGAGCATGGCCACGGGCAGGATGAAGATGGCCAGGGTGGTCCAGGTAATGTAGGCCCGTGGCCCCCAAGGGAAGCGGAAGTCTGCCCAGCAGTCCAGCACCCCGGTGCCCTGGATCACCTCCCGCAAAGAGAAAATGAAGACTTGAGGGAGGCTGAGGATGGCGGCTAGCAGCCAAGGAGCGGCAATGAGTGGGTAGGCCGACTGGCTGGGCTGCCGGAGGCTGCGCAGTGGGTGACAAACAGCCAGGTAGCGGTCCAGCGTCATGGCCAGCAGCATGTAGGTGGAGGCAAACATGCTCAGCACCTGCAGGTACTTGATGGTCCGGCAAAGGAGGTCAGGGCCCCAGAAACGGTAGGTGATGTCCCACAGCAGCTGGGGCAGCACCTGGAAGAGCGCCACCCCCAGGTCAGTGAGGGCCAGGTGCAGCACAAACAGGTGCATGCGCGAGAGCTTGCGGCCCAGCCGCCCCAGCATCAGCAGCACAGTCAGGTTGCCCCCTGTGGCCAGTACCAGGACGGTGGCCAGGACTCCTATCTCCACCTTGGCCAGCTCCTCATCCCGGCCCAGCCAGGGTGTTGTGGCATTGGGAGCAGAGAGGGTGCCCCAGGGAGTGGGGTTGGCAGCCCAAGGAGTCCCAGAATCCATGGTCAAAGTTGGCTGGGAGGAAAGGAGAGGAGGGGGAGGGATGGATGCAGAGTGTGGGTGAAAGGGCAGAGGGCTGATGGCTGAACTTCGGTAGAGAGGGAAAGGTTTAAGACGGAGAGAAAGGAGAAGGGCGAGGATGACAGGGAGAAAGCTGCAAGCAGGTGGAACTAGTTAAGAGGACGCGGCTAGAGAGGAGGAGGGAGAGTGAGATAAGGAAGAATATGCTGATGCCAGAGAGAGGAGGGTGAACCTAGGAAGGACGAGAAGGAGGGACCAGGGTGTCAGGAAGGGAAGAAGGGATGAGGCGGTGCAGAGTGAGTCCTTCGGAACGGAAGGAAGGCTGGGGGAGCTGCCACCACTCCCAGATCCACCCCAAATTCACTTTCTCCAAACTCTTCTAGAAGCAGAAAGCGTAAGTCCCTAAGCCTGCTTGGAGGCGCAGTCTGGGCCATCGGCGTCGCCCGCCGGCGGAAAGCCCCTCGAGCCGCGCGCCCAGGCCAGCGACAGGCGGCAGGGGGAGCGCCGGCCGCGCCGCTCCTGCCAAGCGGGTTTTATGGGCACGCAGCCCGAGCCTTGCGGCCCCTCGGCGCCGGTTGGCTCCTGCAGTGGAGGGCGGAGTGAGACTCAGACACCCAGCCGGCGGGAGGACCACGAGGCTGGCTGGGGACAGGCGGCAGGTCAGGGGAGGGAAAGGAGGAAGGACAGAGGGGGCGCTGGACCCGGGACAGGAGCGAGAGAAGCTCACCAGCTCGCTGACCGACCCACACGCAGAAAGACAGACAAACTCTTCTACGCTCTCACCCTCGAACCGTCGGACTGTCTCCCAAGGCAGGTGCATACCTAGGGGGCGGGGATGGGGTGACTCACCCACGCGGGGACCGTGGGGCTGGCAGCGTCGTAGGGCGCACCCCCTGGCAAAGGGTCCGATATCTGCAGGGGTGGCTAGGTGGGCGAGGAGGCGCCCCACACAGAGCCCTCTGCCCTTGGAGTGACGTCTGGCTGCAGACACTGGTGGGAGACTTGGAGCCACAGAGGGACCAAGTGAGGACAGGGTGTGTGTTGAGAGAGGGAATGGTGGTGACAGGAGAGAGGCGGGGGTGGAAGGAGCTAGACCCTGGAGCCCCGGTGCACTTGATGCAGGAGGCAGACGGGAGAAATTCCCAGGGCTTGTGTCCTCAGGGGACGTCTTACCAGCTGCCTCCCGGGAGTCTTCACACATAGTATCCTAAACACAGTCAACCACCTGTGAGGTAGAAAACTGAGGCCCAGAGAGGTTACTTGACTTGCTCTAGAAGATCACAGAGCAAGGAAGCAGTAGAGGCAAGCCTATAACTGGCGTGCGTGTTTCCAGAGCAGACTGGACTAACACCCAGGACGCACAGGCACAGGTGCCGACGGAAGTACAGATGGAAATAAACCACCACGGCCCGGAGGCAGCTGACAGCCCAGCAGAGAGGGCAGTGTGTGGAATTCGCTTTATATTAGTACATATACAAGGTGGATGATTGGGACCCTCTCCAGAGCAGATTAGAAATTCGTTAGGAGTGACAAGGCATGGTCCATGCCCCTCCAACAGGACAAGGTCCCTCATTGTATGGAGGTCCTCTTGCGTTGCCTTTTAATCAAACCAGACCCCCATTTACAGTGTCACCCACCTGCCCACGCATCCAGTTAGCATCACTTCTTGAAGCGTCTCCCTCCTAAACAGCCTAAAAATTCCTCTCCACTTCATCCCACTCCCACAGTTCAGACGCGCACTATTTCTCACCCAATACTGCAGCGTCCTCCTTCTGTGCTCTGCAGCCCGAGCTCCACCTTCTCAAGGATTTTGCTTTTCATGAATGACGATTTTAAGTCTCTCTTCTGGATCATTTCCATCCGCAGGCAAACAAACTCTAGTGCTATCCATTATAGGAAAAAATGATAACCTTCCTCAGAAGATACCCGCCTCCAGCTACTGCAGTCTCTTCCCCTTCACAGCAAGACTTCTCAGAAGGGCTCTCTGCGCTTCTCTCTACTTTGTTGTTCCCCCTAATTTCTTTATGTATTCATTAAAAGTATATATATATAAACATATGTCTTTAAAATATTACATATTACGTAAATGATATCGTACTATATATACCATTCTGGAACTTGCTTTTTAAATTCTATTTTATTTTTGAGACCTGTCCATGATGATACATTGGCTAGATCGGGTTCATTAATTTTAACTACTGCATAGTATTCAGGCATGTGAATTTAACACATTTTATTTATCCAGAACCCTACTTGGATAATTTAGGTTATTTTCAAGCTTTTTTTTCCTGTTAATTTTTTAAAAATGCTACAATGGATATTCTTATATGTGTGTCCTTGTGTTCATGTGTGAGAATTTCTCTCAGCTGTACATCCAGAAATATACCCTGGGTATTAATATCGTTGGGTCATACAGTGTATCAATTTTCAATTAGATAGAACCATATCTTAAATTTTGTCTCTAAAATCTCTTCCTCTTTTTCTTACTTTCAAAATGTTTTTCACAATTTTGAAACTGTGAAATTTGGTATCAGTTTATCTAGTTCTATAAAAAATTCTGTAGAGCTTTTGGTTGAAAGCATTGAATGTAGAGAATAATTTGGGGGAGAACTGACATATTTGTGATTTTATTCAGATCTAGTCTCATGTCCTTCAATAATGTTTTATGACTGTCTTCATAAAAGTCTTCCCATCTTTTGATAGATTTATTCCTGTCTACCTAATAGTTTCTGTTGAGATTATATACAGAATTTTGTTTTTTCACATTTTCTAATAACTAATTAGTTACTGCCAGAGTATGGGAACAATATTGACTTTTGATCTTGCGCTTATATTCAGCAATTGCGCTGTGCTCTCTTATGATTGGTAAATTATTTCGGCTTATCTCTGTATGTAACATTGTCTGCAAACAGCAGTCACTGTTTGTCTTTTGTTCCCAATCGCTTTAGCTCTTCTCTCCTTTTCCTGTCTTCTTGTGGTGGCTGAGACTGCTGCAGTATTGAAGAGCAGGCATCACTGACGTTCTGACTTCAACAAGAAAGTTGCTAATGTTTCACCATCGAGTATTATATTTATGGTATGTCTTCTTCAGTTTTTAGTTTTAAAATATACTTATTTTTTAACTTGCACATAGTATAAAAGGTCAAATGATTTTTATAGCGGTTGCTCTGACAGAAAAGCAATCCCGTAGTTTTTCAACTCCCTAGAGGTAATAATTTTTTAATTAAAGAAAATTTTAATCATATACAAAAGTAGAGAGAATAACATAAGGAAACCACATGTTTCCATCACACAGCTTTAACAACTATCGATAGATAGCCAATCTTGTTTCATCTATATCTTCATCCACTTCCCCTCTACCCCAAAATTATCTTGACACAAATGTCAAATGTCATATCATTTCATCTCTAAAATTTCAGATGTGTTACTAAGCTTGAGGAGTCTTAAATGTAACTATAACACCTTACCATCCCCCAAACTATTACCACTTTACTAACGTTATCAAATATTCAATCTGCATTCACAATTACTTTTTCCTTTTTTTTTAGTGTCATTCAGTTGATTCCAACTCCTAGTGACCCTGTGGACAGCAGATAAGAACCCTGCCCACTTCTTTTGCACCATCGTCTCACCTTCCAGCGCTGTGTCAAACAATGGTGTGCTGTTCATAGGGTTTTCATGGCTAATTCTTTTGTAAGTGGGTGGCCAGGTCCTTCCTCCTAGTCTGTCTTAGTCTGGAAGCTCCACTGAAACCTGTCCACCGTGGGGCACCCTGCTGGTGTTTGAAATACAGGTGGCTTAGCTTTCAGCATCACAGCAACACGCAGCCACCACTGTGTGACAACCGACAGACGGGTGGTGTGGTCTCTGACCAGGAAATGAACCCCGGCCGCAGCAGTGAGAGCGCGGAATCTTAACTACTAGACCGCGCGGGCTGGCCTCACCATTTCTTAATTGTCTAATAAAAATGTTTTATTGTCTTAAAATTTTTTTTTTTAAGATTTTATTTTATTTTTTTTTCCTTTTTCTCCCCAAAGCCCCCCGGTACATAGTTGTATATTCTTCGTTGTGGGTCCTTCTAGTTGTGGCATGTGGGACGCCGCCTCAGCGTGGTCTGATGAGCAGTGTCATGTCCGCGCCCAGGATTCGAACCAACGAAACACTGGGCCGCCTGCAGCGGAGCGCGCGAACTTAACCGCTCGGCCACGGGGCCAGCCCCTTAAAATTTTTAAACAGTTTTTTTGAATCCAGATTCAAATAAACTTCAAACATTGGCATTGGTTAATGTGTACCTTTAGTCTGCTTTTAGAGATTGCATTTCCATCTTTTGTTTCCTTTGTTCCTTGCAATTTTGTTTTTGATGAACCAGATTGTTTTATCCTGTAGAGTTTCCCACAATCTATATTTCGAGACATGCCCCCCTGGGAAGTTGTTTAGTAAGTTCCTCTGCTTGCTGAAGCCTGATCACATTCTGGGCAGAATCTTTTTCGGCAAGAGTACTTCAGAGGTGTTACTGGACGCTTCCATCCGGGATGTGTAATGTCTGATTGCCTAGCTTTGTGTGATTTGCAGTCATTGATAATTATTGCATAGCTCTATTAACTAAGCAGGTTTGAAAATTATTGTATTCTATTTCTTCATTGCTATTAATTTAAATAATTCTGTACAGATAATCTCCATCAACTATTTGGGTGGGTACAGTTTGTACAGGAAATGCAGAATGAGTGCTTAGTACCGTTCCATTATTAATAGTTTTCTTTTTCTAATAATTATTGATATCTCTAGCCAATTTTTCTGTGATGATTGACCTTTTTATTCTCTCTTTTAGAAAATTTATGTACTTTGGTTATTACCCCTGTCTGACATTTAAGTTGCAAATATTTTTTTCCCATTTTGTCTTTGATCTTTTTACTTGATTTATGGTAGTTCCTGACGGAGGCCACCATTTTTAACTCATTTAGTAGATTTATTTGCTGCTAACCTCCATATTTCTAAATAACAAACATATACTGTTATTTCGGAATTTTTTGGTTTTAAGCACTGTCTATTGGCCTTCCTCTTGGTAGAAGAGCATACAGTGCCCTTTGAACACAGACCCACTGCTCACATACATGCTTTCTGCACGACCATCTTCCAAAAATAGTAATGGCAATAGCGACTTGTGGTTCCCCATCTGAGACTGACTTTGTATGAACTAAAAGTTGAATCTTTAGGGAATAATAAAGATTTTTAAAGCCTCCTGTCAAATATTGAAAAATTTTAAAAAGACATGATTCATAGTCAAATAATTTAATCTAATCCTTTACAAAAGGATTCGCTTCTCTGGATTTAAATGTTGGTTTCTACATTACTAACTAGTGGACTAAGAGGCAGAGAAGTCAAAATTGAAATTGTTAGGTGACATTTCAATTAAAGAAGAAAGAATATATTCTCACACATTCAACTTGAACACAACGTTTTCAGGAATAGACCTATCACAAAAAATAAAACTTGTTTTTAGAATATCTATTTATCAGTATCTCTTCTCTTAATAATTGTCCATTTTGCCAAAAAGGTGAACCCCAAATCCTTCCTGCATTCTTGTTGGCCATTGAAAAAAATGAGGATGTGTGTCCGTCTTGTGCCACCCCATGACCTGGGCGGAAGAAAGGGGACGAGGGCGTCTTCCTCCAGCGGCCTCTGGGTGCCCGGCCTGCAGCGGCCTCTGCTTGGGACTCAGAACCCTCTCAGTTTGTTGAGTTACTTGTAAGAGCTGACGCTGCACAGAGATGCTGGTCCCTTCTTGACACACTCATCACCCACCAGGTGCTGGCCTTTCTGCCTGCCTGGGTAACCTCTGATTCCAGTTCCATAAATATGTAGATGGAGGAAGCAGTCTGGGGAGGATAAGCCATCAAGGGGACTAATGCATCTTTTATAGCTGGGAGCAGGCCTTGGTGTCACCACTGTCCTCTGTTAAGTTGATTTAACCCTGAGATTGATGGAGAGCCAGCGGGTAAGGGGAGTGGGTGTGGACGACGGGAGGGTGGCCTCCCGTCGGTGTTGATTTCAGGGACTCTTCAAAAGTCTCACTTTGCTCCTCTCGCCATAATTTATCTTGTACAGTCACAAGATGTTGGAGTTGAAAGGGACTTGTCTTTTGGTTCAGACCAAGAGGCTGAGGAGTGATGGAAAGAACCTCAGAGACCAACAAGTCCCATTCTCTCATTTTCCAGAAGAAAGTCCAACTGAAAGCCAAAGATGCAAGTGAGGTTCTCAGCATCACAGGTGCGGGAGGGGAGAGCCTGACCCGCCCGAAGTCTCCCTGGGTGCCCTTTCCTCTCCTTCGGAACAGCGCTCCCTCGGGGCACTGCTTCTCTAGCCTGCTGCACGGGAGACGCTCCTGACCAGTTGTACAAGGCACAGACCCCGCTGCAGAGGCTCTGATCCACCGCTGTGTGCCGAGTCTTAGCACTGCAGCTAGTAAAGCCGAGCAGTGCCGGCACGAAGCAGATGCTCCATAAACTCGTGTCAAATGTTAACTCAGAGCTAATGGGCACAAAGGAATAAACGCATTATCTCTGCCAGCTAATGTTGCCTTATTTTTTTCAAATTTATTGTGGAAACTTTTCGACATTCATAAAAGCAGAGAAAATAGTATAATAATTTGCAAAGTATATACTTTGCCTTTTGACAGAGGTGTTCTGGAGAGGAGATGAGAGAAGGGACCCTGCTGCTGCTCAGAATTCCAGGAGCCCCACAAGGCCAGGGTCAGGGGGCTTGTGTGCGGCGTCAGGGAGCCTCTCCAAGGCAGCCCACGGGACAGTGGCTGCGAGAGATGCAGGTGAAGGGACCCAGTGCCCAGGCTCCCAGCGGCCATGAAAAGAGCAGGCAGCTGAAGAGGAGTGGCCCTGAATACAGTGGATGCCCCTGCCCCGCCCAGGGCAGAGCCCGGCCCCAAGGAGGAGAGGCGGAGTGAGTGCCAGACAGCGTCCCTGGTCCCTGGCGCTGGGGCTGAGTTTCTCTGGGGTGCTGAGCTCTCCGACGTGGATTCTTAGAGCAGGAGGTCATCCTGGTTTGCTCAGGTAACACTGTCCTTGACTTCTTTGGAGGGACAGTTGAAATTTCCTCCATTAAGTATCATCAGTTCACAAGAAAGTTTTGGTTTTTCTTTTAAGCTCATTGTGGCTATCAGAAGTGCAATAAGTTTCCTTGGCGTTTAATGAAATGATGGCAGTGACTCACAGAGGTTAAACGCATAGCAGAGCTTGCTAGTTTCCGGGAAGGCTGGCCCCTAGCCGGCTTAGTGGGCTTGACTGTGGCTAGGAGCCTGGAGAGAACGGCCCTGGGGCAGGGAGGGGAGCTCTTTAGTCGATCCATAGAGCTGATGCGTGCAGGTGGGCAGCATGAGGTGGCCACGGTGTCCATTATTTGTCCCTGATGATTATCATATCCCCAGCTCTGACCAGGTTCTCGGCACATAGTGAGTGCTCAATAAATGTTTGTCGGAAGGATAAATGGAAGAGCTGGATAGAACGTGGGACCTAAAGGTGGGAAACCTACTTCTCCTCTTGGGACTCTCATGTAAACTGAGGTAGCTGGACTGGTTGGTGTGTAAGGTCCCTGCAGCTCCTCTTTTGTGGTTCTGTGACGGTTTGGTTGCACAATACCCTCCCCTACGCGGAGCTGTTGGGGCTAAATGTCACCCCTCTCCGGAGATGTTTACAATAGGCCTTCTGAAGAGCAGCGCCAACCAGGGAGGAGCTCTCATTCTGGAAATTCAGAGCTAAAGGGGCCAGGAAATTCACAGTCACGGACATGATTAGTTTTGTGGGGACAGATTCTGAGCCAGAGTCCCAGTCAGCAGCCGGTATCAGCGACCGCACCACAGGCGATGTCTGGACATCGTGAGCAGGACCAGGCTCCAGACCGTGGTGGGGACGTGAGGTGGGGGAACCCATCCTGAAAGGCAACACCCTCTCTGAGAGCCTCCCACACTGGCCCACACCCACGTGCCCTTCTAAATTCACATCTTCTCTTTAACATATTTCTACCTTCAGCATCTGGGTGTCCTGACTGCCCCCATGCCACGAGAGTCATCGTAGAGCCAAAAACATATTTTTGAAGGGCCAACTTAAAATGGAATTGTCAGTCAGTTTCTACAGTGAAGTTTTGATGAAAAGAAGGAAGATACTCTGGGCAAAGGATCACACAGGAGGGTGGATCTGAGTGAACGGTGTGTTGCAGAGACGCACAGATTGATTTTGTTTGTTTGGCTTTTAGTACCTACGCGGGTCCCAGCACGGTACGGACACTATCTCAATTTCTCACTGCAACCCTGGAAAGCTATGTTTAAATTATAACAGTTACTAGATATACACTATATGTTATAATAAAACTATTTTATTATGCTTTTTTCTTTCTTAATGGTCTGAGATGATTCAGAGAGGTTATGTGACTGGCCCAAGGCTCCACACAGCCAGTCAGTGAGGAAGCAGGATTCCAAGTCTTTTCCAGAATAGACTCCAGAACTCAGTCTTTCTGCCATCGTGTGCTGCTCTTGGGTACTTGGAAGATATGCCATAAAAAGATGGCAGCATCAACATTGCCTACTTAATAAAAACAATATGGTGATAACAACTCATATATACACGCCCTTTGGAGTTGAAAAATTGCTCTGATCTTAATTATCTCTTTGACTCTCTCCATAGTTCTCCAGGGGGTATTCCAGTCTCAATTTTACAGAGAAGGATATTGAGGTTCAGAGGAGCTAATTGCTGGGCCAGAATCACACAGAACATAAAGACTCATATGGAGGACTAAGGTAAAAGCTCTTTGGGGTCTTCACAAGGAGTATAAAGGGATTCTGAGAGCAAAACTTTTGAGACCACTGCTGTAAGCCAATCCTTCTCAGCTTTCCATTTCTGCCTCTTTTTTTCCACTCACGCAGAATTGAGATGCAGAAACCATAGACTCGCAGAGCTTTAAACATGAAGGGGCTCTCAAGACTTATTTAGCCCATTGGTTTCAGAGTGGAGCCTGAGAGCTCCCCAAGGAGCACCAGGGACTGACTGCCTTGGGGGCGAAGGGAAGCCCAGAGGCCGTGGCTGGGGGACCCTCAAGAAAAATTATTTGTAAAACTGGCACGAGAGCCTCTCTTACAAGGAATTGCCTTTGCTTAGGAAAACACCTAACAAACTGCAGGGAGATAGATGTGAGACCCTGCTGGTAAACAAGGAAGAGATGGTTAAACCACTAGCAAACAGGACTGGGAAAGTGAAGAAGAGTTGGAGAGAGGAGTGGGGGCAGGGAGGGCTGGTGCTGCGGCTGCAGGCTGGCGCCGAGGCAGCAGAAACGACTTCACAGGGAGGTATCATCTCAGCTGTCTGCTCTAATGGCCCTCTGAGGTACACGCGTCCTCCCTGGCCCCTACAGTCCCTGCACACAGCTGCCTGGTATGAGGACATTTGGGATGGCGGGGAGGGGATTGAAAAAAGGTTGCACTCTACATTTTGGTCAATACTGAGGCAGAGATGAAGGAAAAACTGTAAGATGCAGCATGCGCATTTAGCAGAGCCAGACGTTGGAGCCCAGGTGACTAGGAGTAAGCAAGGGCTACTGGACCTCAGACGGTATGTGGCGTGGGGGCTCAGGCGACCTTCTCCAGACCCTGAGGAGCAGGTGACCTGGTTGCTCCCTAAACAAGTGCAGCAGTCCCCAAGCAGTCTCCTCGTCTCTAAACTCCCCCCAGGTGATCCCACTTTTTCTGCTGCCGGATTATTTATCCTGTTCCTTTCACAACTCCTCCCTGTGCACACAGCCACATGGCTTCCTCCTAATGGAATCAAATCAAAGCTCTTAAGCCTGGCCTCACACACCACTGTCCCTGAACCTTCCGCTTTGGTCAGGCTCCCACGACCCCCACATCCACATTGCTGCCTTTGTCTCCACACCGTGGCTTTGCTGTTTCCTCCCCTGAAAATGCTGTTGGCCTCCTCTTGACTTATCCCAGTTCTACCAGGCCTGAAGGCTCCCCTCCGCGGCCGCTTTGAACAGCAGGGAAGTCTCTGCTTCCCAACCTCACAGAGCAGGTAAACTTGGTCTTCCTGGGAACTTGGTCGCGCTCACTTTTCCGTGCCTTCCCAACGAGGCTGTGAATGCACTACTTGATGCAGAGAACTGTTGCTAGCTGGCTCTCGTGTCTTAAATAACCGATGAGCACATGTCCCAGGATTTCTGAATTTTACATATTCTGCTTCTTGCAAAATTTATCTCAGATCATGCATCCTCATTTAGGGTTCAGGAAATACAGACTCTGTGCTAGCAGTGCAACTCAAAAAATGTGTGTAACGGGGATCGCAACTGTGTACCCATTACAAATCTGGGCCTGGTGGGCCGGGCGGGGACTGGTAGGCTGGAGGCTGCACTTGTGTCAGGCCTTCATGCAGCGTTAATGACTAGACTCACTGGGGCTGATGGCTGTGTGCAGGGCTCTGACCTGAGATGCTGGGGATCCATGGCCTTCTCCCAACCTCTCAGACGTTGTCTTAGGTGGGAAAGGAATGCGTCAAGGGAGGAAAGGATGAGAGTGGGCATGTGGGCGAGAGACTCACAAAGCGGCATAGCATGGTGGCCCCAGAAGCCAGCTGGGCGGGGATCCTCAGGAGAAGAATGACCTGAAAGAGCAAATCAAACGACAGAGCCCTGCCACCACATGTGGCTAGAGGACGCAGAGCAGAGGCCTCTGGCTGGGGTCCTTAGAACAGATCCTCACGCTGGGCAGCACTCAGCGGGGTGCCTGTGGAAGCAGAACAGAGAAGTGAGCATGCCTCCTGGGAGGCAGGAGCAGCATCCCTGGCCCTCAGCCCAGCGTGTCGGTCTTGTGATGGGAGAGCCTAGGGGGCGGTGGGGAGATGCCAAACCAGGGGTCCAGGAGCTGCTTGGAGAAAATGGGGAACCTCAGAGAGGGACGTCACCAGGTGACCAGAGGGGCTGTGGTTCAGAAGCACAGGTGAGGGGGGCACCCTACGAGGAGCAGAGATTTCAAGCCTGGGATCACAGCAACGTTGCTGACGGGTGGTCCGAGCCAGAGAGCTCCTCATGTTTTTTTTTTTTGGAGATTTGTAATATTGATCAGTTAAATGGAATCAGTGCACGAAAAAGTGTCAATCGCCTTGAATAACTCATCTTTGGCTGGTAATGACGTGAACAGATTATAGGGCCCCTGGGCTCCTCAAGGCCTGTTTGGGGTACTGATACCCGTGCAAGGTGAGGCTGCCCGTGAACACGGGGAACAGAAGGGTCGTTGCCTGCCCTTTAGGAAGAGGCTTGACTGAGTTGTTCTTCCCTCCCAGGCCCTTTCCCCCGGAGCTTCATCACAGACGTGCCGAGGGGTTAACTCTACAATGCGCAGTTACCTTCTCATGCCCTGTTTTCTTCCCGGTTGCCCTCCTTGAGTCCTCAGGATGCAATGGAAGCTAGGCAGGCGATTTCCTTATCTATAAAATGCGGATGCTTCGTAACCCCTTGCAGGTTTTTATGAAGATTAGAGATTACCTGTGCATGTGCCTAACAGATCTTAGAACATAGTAAGTGTTCAATGAAACGCACAGCATGTTATTTCTAATGCTGCTGCTCTTCTCTGCTGCTCCTCCTGGCTCTGCTTCCTTTTCTCTTTTTAGAAAATGAGCATACAGGTGGAAACCCAAGATTTAAAACACATTTCTGTTAGCTGTAGCTTCTTTTCTTATTCTTTCGTGGAGGGGTAATGATGGTGTGAGGAGGCAGAGATGGAAGACTTCAGCGAGCTAAGCCCTCGGGTGAGACCTGGCCGTCGCTGACAGTGCCATCCGCCTCCACGCTATCGCCTCGCTAATCCCCCAGGTGTGCGGTGGAAGCCATTTATAAGCCCCTCTCTCCTCGTTTCTCCTCCATTTTTTAAAATCACTTCTGCATGAAACTAATTCATCAATACTCCACCAGCTGCTGGGGTGAAGGAAATGGGAAACGTAATCTTTTCAGGGAAGGTGAAATAGAGGTGAATTAATTTAAGAACACCTAAACTCAACTTTACCCATGTCTTAGGTCCATGCCAGATTTAAAAGACAATCCTCCCCAATTTGTAGTCTACAGACCTCCAGCACCGCAATCTTCTGGGGTTCTTGTCTGGAAATGAAAGGCAGACTCCCGCGCCTCCCCCAGGCCTACCAGATCAGTCTTTGGTGGCGAAAACCCCGGAGTTAGATTTTAAATAAGCTCCCCATCAAAATTTGAGAATCAACTAGAACATAGGAAATATAAAGGAGTGTAATTTATGTCTTTAGGAAGCTCACAGTAAGGCGGAGATGATAAAAAAGCAGGAAGGTGATAAATCACTGTGTGCTTTAGAGCGACCCTCTGGCAACAGTGCGCAGGACGGGCGTGAGAGGGAAGCTGCAGGCGGGAGGTTTGTTCAGAGGTGCTGGCAGTAAGCCTAGCATGAGATAAGACCTAGGGGTGCTGAAAAGGGAGGAACAGATGCCACACGTCAACCCCCGTCATAGAGGTGGTTTTTTATTGCAGGCAGTCACCAATTCTTTTTGGAAGTTGGAAGGCTATAGATGATAAACAAATAAAAAGTATGAAATAGTTAGAAAACATTGATTCCATTTATGCCAGCAGAGCCCTCCGTGCTGGAGAGGTGACGGTCTGCCTTTTGTGAGTGTAATCCAAAATAAAACAACACTGAAGGCTCAAATGAATGCTGAAATTTAAAACCTTTCTAGACTCTCCAATTGCAGTTTTCTGGGTAAATTCACTACAGTTGCCCTTCTCTTATCTTTTTGGTTCCTCTGCTTTGCTGAGCCCTAAGCATGGGCTTAGTCTTTCTTTGAAGTTATCGGACCAGCTCAGGGGGCAGGGTGGGTGGAGATAAATTAGAAGGTACTTTGCGGGGGCTGGGGGGTTGGTGGTGAGCATCGAGCCAGATTTCAGGTGGGATAAGAACATGGACTAAAAGTAAGGAACAAAGTCGTTGTGGGAAGAGAGACTGACGGGGGCGGAGGAACTGCAGCCTCTGGACAAAGGTGAAGTCAGCCCAAACTGTTCTAGAATCTAGCAAAATGAGCTGCATCAGAAATGTGAGTGTCCCTCCAGAGTGGGGACGGGCTGTCTTTGTTCTTGTGTTCCACTGCAGTCATCGTCGGGGGCACGGGGCTCTGAGACCTCAGAAGAATGCACCCCTTGACTTAGGGGAAAGGGCCAGAAAATGCCACTGGCTAAAATGAAGTCAAATGACCATCAGAAAATGGATGTACTTGGCCATCTTTAGACACTGATCTTAGGGGATGCTTTTCCACGTGAAGCCAATGAGTCTGAACGGGAGATTTAAACACAGATCAGTACCTGAAAGGCTCTGATAAATCCTGTAGTTTTATGTTTTTCTTGCCTATTTTATTTTAGTTATTTATTTTCGGTGAGGAAGATTGGCCCTGAGCTAACATCTTTGCCAGTCTTCCTCTGCTTTGTGTGTGGGACGCAGCCACAGCCTGACTTGATGAGCAGTGTGTAGGTCCAATGCTTGGGATCCAAACCCACGAACCCCAGGCTACCAAAGCAGAGCATGCGAACTTAACCACTGTGCCACTGGGCCGGCCCCCTTCTTTTATTTTTTTAGCCAGCATTTTCTAAAACATTTTATTATGACATCCTTTAAAAATAGAAGGGAGAATTTGCAAACTAACTGACTGACTGAATCTGGCCCTGACATGTTTTGTTTGTTTAGTGGAGCATTTAAAAATTTTTTGAATTGGTTGCCAACATTAAAAAATCAGGTGATTTCCCCTAAAAATCCAGATTAACAACTTCTCTTGAAAAAAGATCAGATCTGGCAACTTCGGGACCTCGTTCCCATATGGCCACAGTCTGCTGCAGCTGAGCAGCTGTCATTGGAGAGGGGCCATGCCCTCTCCAGGTCACCAGAGGCTGGGCCTCACCTCATCGCCTCATCTGCTGGCCATCAGCTGCCAACCGTCCTCACACCTGTGCTATTTTTCGCTTACAGTAAAGAGCATTAGTAAACGTATTTATATTCAAGCTGCTGTTGAAATTGTTCTTTTATTCAGCCTGCTTCACCCCTGTATGTTACATACCTCGTCCCTGTCGCACTGAACTTGGTGAGCCCTGTTGTAACATCTATTAACATCACTCAGAACCAGCTGCCAAAGTGCGTTCCCCGCCGGTCCCACCTCCACGTTTGGTATAGAAATCCAGAAGCAGTACTTCAGAGAGTCTTGGGCCAAGGTGCTTCCCAGATGGCCTTTCAGTTCCCTACCCTCCCCCAGAATCTGAAGACAACCTCAGGGAAGCACGGTAGGACTGTCAGTGATGTGGAGAAAGTTGGAATCTTTTGAGATGATGTCATGTGAGTAACAGAAGAACAGACGTCTGGAAAGAAGCGTGTGACGAGGAAGGGTCCACTCAAGGGCATCCAGGTGGAGGCGGCCTGATGGGGGCGCTTCCTCCCAAGGGCATCCAGGTGGAGGCGGCCTGATGGGGGCGCTTCCTCCGCCTCTTCCGCCGCCTGAGCAAGAGCTCCTTCACAGCCGCCCCCTCCCTCTGGGCTGATTCTGTGCTCACCAGCCAACCTCCTGGTTATAAATTCCATTCTGCGAAATGTGTGTCTGGAAAAGCAGGAATGAATATTCTGTCACTAGACAACCATGCTTGTTCTTGCTCATTGGTAAACTGGCCTCCTGCTTGTGTCTTGCGAGGTGCGGTTAGCACAGGCCTCAGAGCCCAGGTCTGCAGCCGCGGACTGCGGGTCTGTGTCCCGGGCTGCAGCAGGTTTCTTTGCTCCTGAGCTCGCACTGTCCCGGGGAGAGCTCACTGCCCTCTGACCCTGATTAGCGCCTTGCGATGCACCTGACCCAGGAGCATTCTGTAAACACTTGTGGAAAGAATTTCAAATGGAAGCATTTCAGCAGATGCCAGGTGACCCGCCCCCCCCCCCCCCCCCCCCCCCCCCCCCCCCGCCATCAGAGATGCCTGAGGGGGTCCTTGCTCTGCTTGGGAGGCTGTGCTTCTTGATTTGAGAAGTCCCTTCCCTCTCAGATTCTACAGCTCAGCTTCCTAGGCTGGCTGGTGGCAGAGGGCAGAGCAAGGAGAAGGGAAAACAGCACTGGCATTCAGCCAGTGGGCAGTCTAAGGTGAGTTTCTGAAGCCAAAGGGTGATATTGCCCCAGCAGGCATTCATAGGCTTCCTGGTGACAAGAGGCGCTCTCCTAGGATGCCTGGGTCCTTGGGAGCGGGACGGGAGGTCGGGGAGGGAAGAAGGAACGTGTTGATCAGCTCAGTTTTCCTCTGAGGCAGCAGATGCCAGGTTAGAGCTGGGCAGACGGGATGGGGGTCTGCCATAGGAAGAGGGGATCTCGCCTACTCGGGGAAGACAGGCAGGAGGGGCCCACAGCCGGGGAGGATGTGCTTGGGGCCAGCCTTGCCGCTAATATTAGAAAATGTTGTACATCCTTTGCCTAAGGAGAGTTTGAGAGTCTAGCTTGGTGTCCTGCCGGCACCCATGGATGGTGAGTGAACAGCAAGGATGCAGCCGACCCCCACTCCCTCTGGGCCTTTCTCTAAGCTGGCCCCTGAGGCCTCAGAGGAAAACCGTGTGGGTAGACCTGTCCCTACTCTGATGCCTCTGACTACCACAGCGTTGAGCATCGCTTCTGCATTGTTCAGAGAATACTGTAATGAACCCCACATTCCCACCACCCAGATGTTTTTCTAATTAGCTGCATTTTTTTTAGGAAGATCGGCCCTGAGCTAACATCTGTTGCCAATCTTCCCTCCCTTTATTTTTCTCCCCAAAGCCCCAGTACATAGTTGTATATCCTACTTGTAGGTCTTTCTAGTTCTTCTGTGTAGGACGCTGCCTCAGCATGGCATGATGAGCGGTGTGTAGGTCTGCGCCCAGGATCCGAATTAGTGAACCCCGTGCAGCTGAAGCGGAGTGCGCAAACTTAACCACTTGGCCACACGGTCGGACCCCCGCCACCTAGATTTAACAGCATTTTCATTTTTCCGTATTTGCTTCTTTATTAATGCAAATTCTAGATATTACAGAATACAAAGCTTTAAAAAATAAGGATATTTTCTCACATAACCATAATACTTAACACATCTAACAAAATGAACAATGATGCCTTCATATCATCTAATACCCAGTCCATATTCAAATTTCCCCAGCTGTCCCAATAATGAGTTTGTATGGTTTGTTTGTCAGCAGCAAAGCTTTTGAAACAGTGTTGCCAGCAGCCTCAAGCTTCTGCGCAAATGTCTCAGAGACCAGGAAGGGAGAGGCTGAGGGGCAGGCCCAGGCCCCACTCCTGCTTCAGCCAGAGCAGGCTTTATTACCAGGAGCCAAAGGAGTTTTCTGTTAAGAAAGAAAAAGAGATGAAAATCATTTCCAGGAGGTGTTACTTCTCTCATACTTTTAAAGAGAATGCGTGGAGGTGTCGCTGCCTTAAGTCAAAGGGATAGCTTCCCAGTGGAGGCGGGGGTAGAGGGAATCCAGGCGCAGGCAGGGACGTTTGGCCGAATCAGGGGGCTACAAAAGCAGAGGTTTTATTCCTGCTGGATGTGAGCCCGGACTGACAAAAGCAGACCTTGCCAGCACGGGGAACACTTTGGGTCCACGCTGTCGTTTCTCCCCTGCGTGCTGACACCTCTAACTCTCTGCCTCCTCCCTTTCTGGGTACCTAGATCCCAGCCTACGAATCTCGCCTCGTTCTTGCTCATTTGTCAGGCAGATTGGCGCACTCTGAGGCCAGTGAATTTCGAGACCCTCCCCTGCTCAGTTTATGCTTTCAGCTTTGCCAGGAACATGCTAACGAACCTGACCTCAGAGGAATGGCTTCCAAAACCCTAATAATTACACTTTGGCATTACTAAAAGATGATTAACACGGGATCAATAACACGCACCTCTGAGTAGCAAAGCCAGAGATACTCCATCACAGACGCGACCCAGAAGCAGTCTGAGCCGGCAAGGGGCGCAGCTCTCGTTACCAGAGTGGGTAACAAGACAAGTGAGCCTAGGGAATTCTGACCTGTGCAGGGAGCCTCCACAATCACAGCCTCAATGACAGCTCGAGACTTTCTCCTCCTTCAGGACCTGTGCCCAGTCTAACACGCCAAAATGCTCTGTGTGCTCTGGAGCTTCCTGAAGCTATATTTCAACGGATGATATTTGTCTGTCTTGTCTTCCTGTTCAACTGCAGAATCATAAGCTCCATAACGATGGTGACAATGTCCACTTTATATACACATACACATATCAAGAAACACAGGTTTATCCACTAACATGCAGATTATACACAAATAAACGCAGCTTGGGCAGAGAAAAAACTGGAGAACATTGGAAGTGAGTTGTCCTCTCCCAACACCAGTATTTTTGTAATTTTCAGTAGGGGCTGATGAAACTCTAGCTTGCCCTTGAATCTCACTAATGTTTATGAGTATCTGCTAAATACCGGGTTCTCTTTGGATATAAGACATGCATAAACTGTGGCCCCTCCCCTGGGACGCTCATGATTTAGTTGGTGGCACAAACCTGCCGGTGAGAAAGATGAAGTCCTGCAAGACGGCACATGCTCTGCTCTCCATCTATGCAAACGTGGCCCAGCCTTCAACGTCCAAGTCAATCTGCCCCTCACACTACATTCATCCTTCATTCCTCTGCTCAGCTAGCCTTTACTGAAGACCTACTGAGTGCCAAGTGCAATGTGCAGGAAGCGGAGAGAGAGCAGCGGAGGAGACAGCCACAGGTCCTGCTGTGGTACTTCAGCCAACCTTGCAAAGTTATCTAACTGCTGCATATGTAACAAAATGGCAGGCTCCTGGAAGGCAGTGATTACACCTTAAGTTCTTTTGTCATCCTCTCGACAGCTAGAATTTGGTCACAGAACTTACTGAATAAAGTTTAAAGGGCTGAGTTGCATGGAATTTTTCAGTAAACATGAAAAGGAATAGATTATTATAGTAAACTCTTAACACAGAGAAATCTGAAAACACTAAGAGCTCTTGCCCACCCTTCAAAACACAGCTCAGATGTCACCTCCTCCATGATGCCTTCCCTCACTTACTCAGGCAGGTTTACTTCCTTTCTTCTTTCTGAGTTCCTACTGCCTGGGGAAGACCTCTGTAGACAACATTTAGCACAGTTGCTGTAATCAGTTTACCTAGGTTTCCCCATAGACAAGCAGCTGGGTGTTTGGGGAAAGGGGAGCAGTTCCACAGTCTGCCCAGGGAGACGGCTCCATGGTGTTTCCTGGATGGAGGGTGAGCAGGGCATGCACACGCCCAGCAGGCTTTTCCCTGATAGGATGGCAGACATGCAAATAAACACTGGCAAAATTACCGCTCCATGTAAATATATGACAGTCCTCCCCACCCTCTCCTTCCTGCGAATATAAGAATAAAGTCTTCTAGGGGGAGGGGAAGATGGGAGGTTGTAGTCAAGGGTACAAAGTTTCATTTATACAAGATGAACGAGTCCTAGAGACCTACTGTGCAGCGTACATCCTATAGTTAACAAGACTGCACTGTGCGCTGAAAATGTTGCTAAGACAGGAGACCTCGTGTTAAGAGATCTTATCACACACACAAAATAACAACCAAAAATCTTTGGAGGGGACAGATGTGTTTACGGCACCGAGTGTGCTGATGGTCTCACGAGTGCATAATTATCTCCAAATTCATCAAGTTGAATACATCAAATATGTACAGTTTCTTAAATGTCAGTTGTATCTCAATAAAGTAGTTTTAAAAAAAGAAGGACCAAAGAGTTCCAGGCCTTTGTGAGAGGGAGCTGGTCTGATTGGAGACTGCAGATTTGGAGATTGGGCTCGCCCACCAGAAGGAGACAGGGCACTTGGGTGGCACTCTCCAAAATGAGGAAAATAGCCGTAGTAGATAACATTGGCTGTCAGGAGAAGGGGGCGACATCTCAAAAGAACCAACAGTAAAGGACAGGGAAAAAGATATCTGAGAAGGTGGGCGTCTGAGGGAGAGGGTCTGGCAGCCCAGCCAGTGGTTTGGCTGACAGCCTCCAGTGAGGGGAAAGGTGTGCAGTGAGCTGCGGGCGCAGAGACCTAAGGTCAGGAGCCGGCAGTCAGACAACAGTGCCCAGAGGAGCAGGAGGGACAAAGCAGGACCCTGACTCCAGAATAACAACCCAGGCAGGAATCCAACCCTGGAGACAGGGAGGGGACTCGGGCATTGCAGTTGGAGAGGAGGGCCCTGTGTTATAGTGGTTTGAGAGCACAGCCTCTAGAGTCAGATGGACAAGCTCAAACCTCCGCCAAGTGACTGAACAAGCTCCTGAAGCTCTCTCGCTCTCAGCTCATGGTCCCAGAAGGTGAGGCTCAGATGAGGCTGTAGAAAGGGATGAGATAATGCACAAAAAGGGCTTGGGACAAGGCCTGGCACGTAATAGATGCTGACATAGTAATTGCAGTAGTAACGGTAGATGTGGAGGGGTTACAGGAGTGGAAGAAATCGTGGTGGCGCTGCTGGTGGCGGTAATTATAATGAGGAACTTGTGAAGGGTCTGATTGCTGGCATTGAGGTAGCTGTGAGTTGGCATTGAACTTGAAGTCAGGACACCAGATACCGAATTCCAGTCCTGCTTTTGCTGAGTGCTAGACATGTGATCCTGTCCACTCGATCAACTTCTCTGAGCCTCAGTTTCGTCAGCTGTCACATGGAAGTGTTCACAGGCTGTGCCCTCCTCCAAGAGCTCCTGTGAGGCTCTCCTCAGACCCAGGCTGACCGCTCTCGACACAGCCGCTGCGCCTAATTAGACGCTTGATGAATGTCGCCCCAATCTGACGGTCAGGACTCGCCAAGATTGTCACAGGACTAATTGCCCTGAGGAACTCAAGGGTGGGCTCAGAAGCGTTTAACTGTTTAAGAGATGCAATCGCCAACCACCCTGGGCCAGAGCAAGCCCCACCACAAGAGCTACCCCCGTGACCTCTGCTTCACTTTTAAGGCTAAGATCTCTCCAGGAGGAGCTCGGGCTGTACCCTGCAGTGTATGTGGAAGCAGGTTTTCCAACTGAGCCTGCGCAAGCAAATACCCACCTCTCCCTTTTGAATATTCATTCTCCATCCGAAATAAATGTCCCTGCTTCCCTTTGTTGGGGGACGCCATGACTTTGGAAATGATTCCGCGTGGCCTCCTATTTGCTGCAAATCCACCCTACTCCGTGAGACAACTACTTCTGGTGGAGATTCTGATTGAACTCGCCAGGACGGAACCCACTTCTGTTTCTGTAACATGACCTGATGCTGGGTCACGTTTCCTTGCCTCGGGCAGGTCGAGGTCCAGAGTTTGGGCCTGGCTGGACTTGCCGGCGTGCTTCAGTGGTCTCAGCTGAGGGACTGTGGCTTTGGGCGAGGGAGGGCAGCAGAGAATTAAGCAGGCCACCAGCCTTCCCCCTGGTCATAAACCACCTCCCGAGGGCCCTGGCCGTGGCCGTTGGAGAGCTTACGCTCACTCTGGAAACTGGTCTTTGAGTTGAGGAGCGGGGTTCTTTCTTTGACTTCCTTGGGCATTTAGGTTTTAAATTTATTCATGAATGTTGGTTTGGGAGGAAGTCTGGAGTAGATGATGACCCAGGTTTGTGATTTTAAACTGAAGCCAGATTTCTGGGCTTTCGTGTAATGTACCCAGCGAACTGGAAAATCAAATAGTGAACACATTTTGAAGAGATTTAAAGATAGAAGTCCTGATTCTCAGATGAGGCCTTTGTGACCTTCAAATGATGTCATCATTTTGTTGCCTGTAAAAGAACTGGACGGAGAGTTCTATTTCCACTCTTTTCCAAACCATTTATGTAGCTAGGAAGGGGTAGTGGGTCTCTAAGAATTGTTTCTTAACCACCTTGGCGCCTTCCTTTGAGAAACGAAGCCAGATGATCCACGCAGAGCCTCAGTGAGGTGGCTCTGAGGAAGGCCAGCAGTGCTGGCCTTCTGCAGATGTCTGAAATGGGAGCCAGGGTGACCAGGTGTATCTGGCATCCGAACGTCTGTGCCCCGGGACTGAGGGGAGCTGTTATGTGGACATTGGATCAAATTAACGTTTTAAAGCCCACTGACACGTTTGTCACACTGTATTCAACTTGTCTGTGGATCTGGTGTTTGAGAGGAAAGCATTCAGAAGAATAGGGGCCACCTGTTCTTGTGGATCAGCCTGGGATTTCCTGGGATGTGAGACTGCCAGTAAAACTGGGAGAGTCCCCCACACACTGGGATGATGGCCGCCTGCTAAAGAGCACCCCCATTTTCCCAGCGCTGAATCCAACAAAAGGAGACCAGACGAGAAGAGTAGTGACAGCACAGGCCCTTTGAAAGCAGCGGCTCTCCAACGTTAGCCTGAATCAGAATCGCCGCGGGCCCATTAGAGCAGGGTCTGGGTTCCCCGCCAGAGCGCCTGACTCAGGAGGTCTGGGTGGGACCCGAGAACTTGCATCTCTGACCAGTTCCCACGTAATGTGATGCTGCTCAGGAGCTGCATTCAGGAGCCTCTGCTCCAAAACATCGTTCTTAGCTGCACATTGGAATCACCTGAGGATTTAAAAAAATATTGGCGCTTGGGTGTCACCCTCAGACATTCAGCTTTAATTGCTACGGGGATTTTTAAACCTCCCTGGGTGATTCTAATGTGCAACACACTTCGAGACCACTCTAAAGGGCTCCGCTCCTCCTGAAGTGCTCCGACCTGAATTTATTTCCTGACATTCATTTATTTGACATTAACACTTATTTGTTAAGCAACTACTATGTGCCATTCACTGGGCCAGAGGCTGGGTGGCTGAAATAGACTTGATCCTCCCTCAAGGAGCTTATTCTTTGAGGGAAACATAGCAGAAACCGGTAAACAAGAAGTGACGTACAATTAAAAACCGTGACAGGAGTCCTGGTGAGAAAGAGCAGGGAGTGAGGGCTGAGAGAGAATAGGGGCATGCAGGGGGAGCTCTCTTGGACGGAGAAATCATTGCGGATGTCTCAAAGATGACATTGAAGCTGAAACAGCCATGCCGAGCGCGGGGAGAGGACTGTGACTGCCAGTCTCACAGAGTGGAGGTGGCTGGCTTGCATGTCCTTTGCGTCCTTGCGGCTGATCCACCAGATATTGAGTTACGCACATCAATTTAACACCTCCACCTCTCCTTGGTGTGGGCTGGAGGCTGTTCTAACGAGGGCCCAGCTTTACAGTTCCCTGCTAGATGAGCTGGAGGTTCCAGGGCTGCCAGCCAAGCAGGGAAGTCCAACGCCAGGCCCCGTGGCCCAGGGACCTGGGCGTCTCAGGTGCATGGCCATCTGCAGTGGCCCTTTGCATTATGAGGGGATTTTAATCTATTGCCCAGGTGGAGGGTTGGATTACATGGTTCCGGCAGATAACCAGAGACCCAGGGTGGGGAGGGCAGCAGCAGGGACAATCTGTGGAGAGGCCTGTCCTAAGTAAGCAGGTGCCAACTCCCTCAGGGCAAGAGAAGGGGCCTCTCTCTCGACGAATATATATAAACTCTCTGTCCCCGGGAGAAATTGCAGAATGCGTTTGAGCTGAAACTAAATCCTTCTAAAGAGTAAGCGAACATGCCGCCTACAGCCTTGCAGAGCCAAGAACTTCCACCCTGTCCTAAGTGCTTGCAGGCGAAGGGGAGAGGGGCGGGCCTTGCTTCGCAGGTTCACGGTCAGGGAACCAGGCTCAGCGGAGGGGCAGGACTGCACGAGGCTCGGAGGATGGGCAGCTGGGATCAGATGCCCAGGCTCCTGCTCACCGCCTATCCTAGTCGCCAGGACACTGCCTCCCTTGGGGATAACTCTGTGAGGAAGGACTTTGTGCTGGGGCCTGAGGGAGGCAGGATGGGGTGAAATGAGTGAAGATGGGCCTGAAATATGGGTCTCAATCATGTACTCAATAAACATTTACGAAGGGCACAGGGCCAGGCGCTGGGAACAAGGGATCCAACTCCAGGTGAGGGAACCAGAGAGTCGCTACTGGGTGCAAGTGCCGCGGTTTACCTGTCTCCGTGTTATCAGGGCCTGGTGCGCAGCGGACACTCAGCACACAGTTATCGCAAGAGGCGATTTAAGGACGCAGTGAATTCACTAAGTAGCCCTGCTTATCCACAGCCGCTGCGTGCCTGTTTTTTAAACACATTAAAGTGTTTCCTCCACAGGGGACTCTGCATAGGGGCTGTCTGGGAAGGAAGGTGCCAGACAGAATGGGTGGGATGATGAGGACTTGGGGAGAAAAAAAATGAGAGGAGGATCAAAGAAAATAGAATGAAGAGAAAGAAAGAAATATAGAAACTCAGGTGCAGAAAGCAACAGGAGAAATGCAATCAGAGGACCACCTGCTCTGGAGTCGACACCCAAACACCAGATTCGGCAGACGGAAGAGAGGAGCGGGTGACGCACACGTGTGTCAGAGACTCATCGACCGTCACAGGACACAAACAGATCATTTCTAAAATTGAAAAGTCAAGACAAAGTGCTAGAAGTTTTTGAATAGAAAAAAATATCTATTTTTCAGATATATGAAGGACAAAGAGTTCAAAGTGGCTGTCCTTGAGGGAAAGGACAGGAAATGCTCTCAAGATGTCCCCCACTCTGAGGTTAGTCTACCAGCCTAACCCTCTCCTCTGCACGGATCCAGGGGCAGCCAGGTCTGAGTGCCCTGGGCAACCAACCCCATCCAAACAGTGAGGAGGGGTGTAAAATGAAAGTTTTACAAGAGCTGTAAAATAGAGACCAAGGCAGGCCTTTGAAAAGAGAGAGATGGTGAGGCACCCCGGGCCAGCAAGGCCAGCTTTCAAAATCAAGATCTTTTAAACTGGTATTTAATTTTCCAAGTTGAATGGGAAACTTCAACTAAATGAAAAATATCTTCCTTGGGCAACAGCTGAAATAATGGAGGAAACCACAGGAGGGAGGAGGGGTCAGGGTAGGATCAAAACCAATCTTCCGGTTGCTCCTTGCTCGGATGGCCCAGTTTGCCCCAGAATGATTGGTCCTCTCACAGCTTGAGGACAACAGTGGGAGGCCCTTAATAGTGAGAAGCACAAAATAGAGGCAGAGAACAGAATGCCAGGCTGGAAACGGTCAGAGCCACCATCTTGTCTGACTCTCTCTTTGCATGAAACGGAAGGTGGTGAAGTTCAGTACAGACGAGCAATCTGTCCAAGGACACAGAAGCAGACAGGGCAGAGCTTTGGGTGTTCTGACCTGCTCTAATCCTCTTTTCTCTCACTGCACCAAGGGAGAGAGGCAAGACAAGCAGAACTAGGGTCTGGTACCGTGAACGCTGGCTGGAAATCACGAGACCTGGATTCCAGCTGCAGATCCAGTGAAAACCAATTGCTTAAACGGGAAAGTCACTTAACCTTGAGCCTGAATTTGCTCATTTGTGGGCTAGATGACATTCCATGAGGTTCTGATTTCACTCCCAGAAAGCTACATTCCAAGCTTGGAAAGAGATTTCATACTCGTGTCATGCCCAGAAGGCCTAATTCCATATTTAGAGGGCCAGATTCCACAACTAGAGAGCCAGATTCTATGCCTGGAGTGGCAGGATTCACCCCAGGAGATACTGTCCAAGCCTAGAAAGTCAGGTTCCATACTTGAACGGCCAAGGTCCGTGTCTATAGAGCCAGGTTTTATGTGGAGGACGAGATTATATGCCTGAAAAGGCAGAATTAACACCTAGTAAAATTAAATCAATGCCTGAAAGTCCAGATTTCATGAATGGAGTGAAGGTTCCATGCCTGGGAGACCAGGTCTCATGCTCATAGAACTACCTTCTGTGACTCAAATACCAGGTTCCATGTCTGGAGTTCCAGGTTCCACACTTATTAGGCCATTTTCCATGATTGGACATTGATTTCCACACATAGAGTGCCAGATTCCAAGCTTGCAAATTAAGATCTTGCTTGTGGAGTACCAAATTCCATGCTGGTAGGGCAAGGTTTGATTTTCTTGAGAAGCAAATTTCTTTCTTTCTTTTTTTTTTGGTGGGGGGGGGGAAGATTAGCTCTGAGCTAACTGCTGCCAATCCTCTTTTTGCTGAGGAAGACTGGCCCTGAGCTAACATCCATGCCCATCTTCCTCTACTTTATATGTGGGACACCTACCACAGCATGGTGTGCCAAGTCCGCACCTGGGATCTGAACCAGCGAACCTTGAAGCAGAATGTGTGAACTTAACCACTGCGCCACTGGGTCGGCCCCGAGGAGCAAATTTCTATTATTGAAATCCTAGATTTCATATCTGGAGTGACATATCCCACACTTGTAAGGACATGCTCCATACTTGGAGACTGAGATTCTGTACATGAGGTGCCAGTTTCCGTGTTTGCAGCGCTAGGTTCTATTCTTGGAGATTGAGATTCCATACATAGAATTCCATGTTCTGTGCTTGTAAGGGTGGGTTTCATATGGAGGGCCCAATTATGTGCCCAGAAAGGCAGATTTTACACCTAGAATACCAAAATAATGCCTGAAAGTCCAGTCGCCTGTGGGTTGAGAGGTCAGTACCATTGGGAGTGGGAATGCTGCTGCCACTGCTGATGGAGACAACTCTTCCTCTGGCAAAGAAGACTCCTCAGAATTTAGGGGCTCGATGTCCCCAGCTTCATCAGGATCTTCCTATGAGTTCCCATTCCAACTTGTAGGATTCCATTCTTTCCCAATCAATGCCTTCACCTTAACAGTAGACACCCTGTTAAGCTGGGAGTTCAACTTGCGTTGTCATTCAGCCAGTCTCAGCATGACAGTCTGCGTTTGACTTTCAGCAACGTCCGTCTTGTGGTTACGGGAGGTGAGGTGCTCTTTCAGGGCACACATAGACGCTCTTAGGTCATTTCTGTGGTGCTCGAGCTAGGAATTCGAATCCCTGAGCTCATTTTTTCTTTCCCCACTTTGTCCAGCAACATTAGGAGCAACCAACCAATGTCATTATATTCACTAGTTTTCCAAAAATGCTCCTAAGTATCGTGGACACAGTTATCTGGCTGCTTGCTTCTTGTAAGTGGTTGATTAGGAGTACCCAGCGCAGACATTCCACGTCTGTCTATAAATAGTTTACGCCGTGGACTATCAGTGCTCTGCTGGAGCACTGTCTTTACATTTAGTCAGATTAGAGAGCCAATTCCAGAAACGTCAGAACCCATTCAGAAGACTTATCTTCAAAATTCAGTTCCTCTAGAACTGCTCTGGGTTCCAAAATCTGTATTAGTCAAGGTTGTCCGGAGAAACAGAACCAGAGAACAGAATCCTACTGGACCTTTCTGTATATAGCCAGTGTAGACATAGCTATAGAGAGATTTATTATGAGGAATTGGCTCACATGATTATGGAGGCTGAGAAGTCCCACCGTCTGCCGTCTGCAAGCTGGAGACCAAGGGAAGTCAGTGGTGTAATTCAGTCTGAGTTTGAAGGCCTGAGAACCAGGGGACCCGATGGTGTAAATCTCAATCCAAGGGCAAGAAAAGAGGAGATGAGATTTTCCAGCTCAGGCAGTGAGGCAGGAAGAAAGGGGCAGATTCCTCCTTCCTCCACCTTTAGCTCTATTCAGGCGCTCAATGGACGATGCCCACCCATATTGGGGAGGGTGATGTATTTTATTGAATCTACCAATTCAGATGCTGATCTCATCTGGAGATATCCTCCCAGACACACCTAGAAGTTGTGTTTTATCTGGGCACCCCATGGCCAAGTTAGCACATAAAATTAACCATCACAGGGGCCGGCCCTGTGGCCAAGCGGTTAAGTTCATGCACTCCACTTCGGTGGCCCAGGGTTTCACGTGTTCAGATCCTGGGCATGGACATGGCACCGCTCATCAGGCCATGCTGAGGCAGCGTCCCACATCCCACAACTAGAAGGACCCACAACTAAAAATATACAGCTATGTACTGGGGGGCTTTGGGGAGAAAAAAGGAAAAATTAAAATACATATATCAAAAAAAAAATTAACCATCATAGGTTCCATACCTCAGGTGCCAGATTCAGCGCTAGTAGGGCAGGTTGCATGCTCACAGACTGAGATTCCACTCATATACTCCTAGCTTCCATGTCTTTCAGAACCAACTTCTTTGGCAGAAACCCCTGATTCCATGTCTGAAGTGCCAGTTTCCATACTTATAAGGCCTTGTTAATACTGAGAGGTTGAGATTCCACACATGGGGTGCCATGTTGAATGCTTGTAGGACAAAATTCCATGCTTTTAGGTACAGCTCCTATGCTTGGAGCTTGAGATTCCACAAATGCAGTACCAGGTTCCATGCTTGTACTGCAAGGCTAGATGCTTGATTGTTGAACTCCATACATGGGGAGCCAGATTCCATGCTTAGAAATTGAGATGTCATACCTGAAGTCCTAGGCTCCATACCTGCATGACCACGTTCCATCTTGGACTTCAGATTCCACACATGGGGTGCCAGATCCGTGCTTTTAGGGTCAAATGCCATGTCTTGGATAGAAACTTCTATAATTGAAACACCATTTTCCGTGTCTAAGGTGGCAAGTCCCACATTTGTAAAACCATGTGCCACGCATGGAGCTAGACATTTTATGCATTGGATGCCAGGTTCCATTTCTAGAGATTAAGATTCCATACATGGAGTGTCAGTTCCCCCTGCATGGGAGACCAGGTTCCTAGTCTTGGAGCGCCAACATCTATGATGAAAATGCCAGTCTCCATGTCTGCAGTGTCAGATTCCACACTTTTAAGGTCACGTTCCATGCTGGATATTGAAATTCCAAACACGAGGTGCTAGGTTCTATGCTTGCAGGCTGTAATTCCATGTTGGAGATTGAGATTCCACACATGGAGTACCATATCCCATGCTTGTAAGGCCAGATTCCATGCTTGGATATTGAGATTTCATACACTGCGTCCCAGGTTCCATGGCTGAGATAACAGATTCCATGAAAGGAAAACTAATTTCTATTAATGACATGAAAATTCTATGTCTGGAGTTCCAGGTTCCAGCCTCCTAAGGCTGTGTTCCAGGCCTGGAGATTTTGATTCTGACACGGATTGCCAGGATCGAAGCCTGTACGGCTAGGTTCCGTTTTTGGAGACAGAGATTCCAGTCATGGAGTGCCAGGTTCTATGCCTAGAAGTAAAGTTTTATAAACGGAGGGTCAAGCAATAGCTTTGGAGTTTACTTTCCACACTCAGAAAGCCAGGATTTACCCACGGATGGTAAAGAGTCAGAAGGAGAGTCAGATTCTCCTTCTATAGATCAGGATTCATGACTTTCTCAGCACTATTTCTTGCCTAGAAATCCAAATTCCATACTTGGAATGTCAGATTCCAGGCCTAATGTCCAGATCACGTAATTGGGGAGCTAGGTGATTGCTTTAGAATTCAGGTTCTATAGAACGTATTTCATGACTACAAGGCCCTATTTCATGTCTAGAAGTCCAGATTACGTACTTGGAAGGCAAGATTCTAGGCCTAGATGCCCAGGTTCAATATTTGGTGTGCTAGATGACAGTCAAGTTCCACCTGAAGGCCACAGAAAGCCAGATTCTAAAATGAGGGAGAAAGATTTTACACAGTCTAGTAATTCACGGCGTGCCTGAAGGACCAGTTTCACGTCTACATGGCCTGGAGGCGCACGCGCAAACATTGATTCTACACCTAGTGCGCGAGGTTACATCCCTAGTAGACCAGTTTCCCTGCACGGATAACCCAAATCCTATGAATGAAATACCAGGTGCCACTTCTGGAATTCCAGCTTCCACACTTGCATGGCTATGTTTCATGCTCGGACATTAAAATTCCACACAGGGAGGTCCAGCTGCCGTTCTTGTAGGGGAGTCTCCGTGCTTGGAGATTGAGATTCCACATATGGAATACCAGATTCCAGTTTTATGAATTGAGGTTCAAATAATTACTTTGAGATCTGCAGCTCAGAAAGCCAGTTTTTTCCCCCATTTTCAGCCAAGTTACTTACTTGGAGAACCAGATTCTACTTCTAGAGATCAGTTCCCATGAATGTGAGGCCTTGTATTCTGCCTAAAATTCTAGGTTCTGTGCTTGGAAGGCAAGATTCTATGTTAAGATGGCTAGGTTCTATATCCAGTGGACCACATGAGATGCCTTGAGGTTCAGGTTCCAACTCAGAAGGCCAGTTGTAAGCTTGGAGAGAGAGATTTTACACAGGTTCCCATGGCATGCCTGGAAGGCCTAATTCCATGCTTAAAGGGTCAGGATCTACATATAGAAGTAAAAGTTCAAATCCTGGAGTGCCAGATTTTATGACTAGAGAGGCAGGCTCACACTTGGAGAGATTCTTCATGGCTGGAATTCAGAATCCATGTTGGGGGGCCAAGTTCCACGTTTGAAAGGCACATTCTACACAGGGTAGACAAGTATGCATGCTTAGATGTCTAGTTTCATGCCTGCAGGTCCAAGTTCCATGACTGTAGGGTTGGGTCTGTGGGCCACCATATTATATGCCTGAAAAGGCAGACTGTACATCTAGAACACATAAATCAATACCTGAAATTCCAGGTTTCATACGGGGAGTGCTACAGTCCATGTTATGGGGGCCATTTCATGCTTAGAGATTGAGAATGCTTTCACAGTATGTCAGCTTCCAAGACTGTGGCGCCAGGTTCCATTCTTGGATATTGTGATTCTGTACATAGAGTGCCAACTTCCATGCCTGGGGGACAACGTTTCACATCGTAGGCAGCCAACTTCTATGCCCGAGACACCAGGCTTAATGTGTGGAGTGCCAGATTCCACATTTATTAAGCCATGGTCCACACGGGAAGATTGAGATTCCACCATTGTGTGCCTTTCCATTCCTGGAAGTTTAGGTTACACACTTAAGGATAGAGATCCCTATATGGGCTGCCAGGTCCTGTGCCTGTGGGGCCAGAATCCATTCTGGAAATTGAGATTTCACACATGGAGCACCAGATTCCATGCTTGTAGGGCCAGCTTCCATGCTTGGATCTCGGGATTTCACACATAGAGTGCCAGTTTCCATGCCTGCAGGCACAGTTTTATGAATGAAGGGTCAATTGGGTGACTGTGGGGCCACCTCTGCACACTCAGAAATTCAGATTTTACCCACAGATGGCTAAGTTCCCCAAGTGGAGAGCCATGTTGGACTCCTACGGATCAGGTTGCATGACTGCAAGTCCCTGTATCATCCCTAGGAATATAGATTCCAGGTCTGAAAGGTCAGATTCCGGGCCCAGATGGCAGGTCCCACACCTGCTGAGCCAGATGACATGACTGTGGTTCAGGTTCCACCCACAGAAGGCCATGATCCAAGAACTAAGAAAGAGATTTCACAAAGGTAGTCACTCATGGCATGCCTAGAAGGCCGATTTCCGTATATGGAAGCCCTGGATCCACATATAGAAGCCCAAGTTCCACGCCTAGAGTCGTATTTTATGCCTGGAGAGGTTCACACCTGCAGAGTTATTCCGTGTCTGGAAAGTCAGCTTCCGTACTTGGAGAGCCATGATCCATGTTTGAAGGGACACAGTTTTCACCTGTTTTGCAAGTTTTCATGCTTAGAGAGCTAGGCTCTGTGCTCGGAGGTCCAAGTCCCTACTGTCCAGCGGGCTCTCGTGTGCAGGATCAGAGTGTACACTTGGAAAGCAGAGTTAACACCTAGAAGAGCTAGGTCAGTGCCTGAAAGTCCAGATTTCATGAAGCAGTGTCAGAGTCCATGCTTGGAGATCAAGATTCGTATATAGATTGTCAGTTTCCAGCCTTGAACAGAACAGACTCCATGTCTTGGACTTTTAAGAGAATTAATTTCCAATTTCCTTACTTCTAAAAGTACTCTTTCTTAAAATTAATCTGCCTTATAGCATGTCTGAAGTCAAGGTGCTATACTGGCTCACCTTTTCCACCTCCCCTTTCACAATTGCTATTCTCCATTTCATTAAAAATGAATGAATGGAGGCCAGCCTGGTAGTGTAGTGGTTAAGTTCATGTGCTATGCTTCAGGGGCCCAGGGTTCGCAGGTTCGGATCCTGGGCATGGGCCTACACACCACTCATCAAGCCATGCTGTGGCAGCATCCCACATACAAAAAAAAAAAAAATAGAGGAAGATTGGCATAGATGTTATCTCAGGGCCAATCTTTCTCATCCGAAAAAAAAAAAAATGAATGAATGAATGAGTAACACTCTTCCTAAACGTAATTATGGTGCGTTGCACTAGGGTGAAACAACCTCGAGGGTGATAATGGGGCAATTCAATATATTGTAGTTAGGGAAGCCTCCTTTATTCAAGCGTCGTAATCCTACACTGGGACTGCATGTCTTTTTCTGTCTTATCCATATTTCTGATAAGGGCAAAGCATAGTACAGAGACAAGATATTTCAGGATGTCCTGAATTCATGGATGTTGCAGAGTGAAGTGGCAGGAGTGATGGTAAATTTTGTTTAATGATCTTGCCTCTTCCAGCCCCTGGTTATTGTCAAAGAATGCATTAAGGGGAAGTTCTGTGAGAGCAAAGCAGAGGGACAAGATATTGAATTTAGCAGAGCCATTTCATCCAGGTGACAAACTCATGGCAAGGCAAGAGTGTGCCTTATCCACCTTCCTCCCTGCCTCCCCTGCTCCCTCTCTCTCTCTTTTTCTTTACTTTTATCTGTCTTCCTGTGCAGCTTAGAATTAAATACAAAATTTGTGGAAAGCGTATTGGAGGGGATGGCCTGGTGGCATAGTGGTTAAGTTTGCACACTCTACTTCGGCAGCCTGGGGTTCACAGAGTCGGACCCCAGGCACAGACCTACACACCTCTCAACAAGCCACGCTGTGGTGATGACCCACATACAAAATAGAGGAAGACTGGCACAGATGTTAGCTCAGGGCCAATCTTCCTCACACACACACACAAAAAGTACGTAGAACAGCAGTATGCTGCAAAACTTCACCTGCATTTACCGACGTCTCAGTTGAGTATTTGGCATTGTTTCAAAAAGGAGAAGACGAGAAGTCCCAGATTTACTTCAACAGGTCAACATTAGATCTTCAAGTTAGGAAAAGATATTGAAAGTAGGTAGAGGCACTCTATATTTCCTCAAATACTCATTCCGTCGTGTGGAAGAAATCTTCATTCATTTTAGCCATGAGATTATCAATATCATAGACCCACATTCAGTTTTCACTTGGTTGCAACCTCCTGCTGTTCCTCATCAACCACGACTCCACTGGTGAAGTCATTTGTACTGTGTACTTATTAGATTTAGATTAACTTAGAGATATGCTGTGAATTCAACAGTAAATAATGCACTTAAGATAATAATTACCATATTTTTTGTAAGCACCACACTTACCAGTGGCTCAATATGTTCTTTTCCTTTTGCTGTTTATTTCCACCAGGTAGATTAAACTGCGCTCTTAACAGTAGAACGTTTACCTATGTGGAACAAAATGTTCCAAAAACGCAATCTAGCATGTAATGACTTGACCACTTTAGAAAACCAGCTTCATTCGATTCATTTTTGAAACACATAAATTAAAATGTTTAAAAATAATTATATAGGGGCCTGTCCAGTGGCATAGTGGTCAAGTTTGCACACTCAGCTTCAACTGCCCAGGGTTTGCAGGTTCAGATCCCAGATGCAGACCTAGACTGCTCTTCGAGCCATGCTGTGGTGGCACCCCATATAAAATAGAGGAAGATTGGTGCAGATGTTAGCTCTGGGCCAATCTTCTTCACACACACACAAACTCATTATATTAAAGGATATGAAGTCGTTTGCACAATCTCAAGGAGAATGAACCAGAAAACCAAATTGAGAGTCTGGGCAGCCAGCACCAATCCTGCTGCTGCTGTCGCTGGCACTGGACGGGCCCCACACTGGGCTGGACGCCATGCCAAGCCCTTGCCTCTGTTTGGTCTGGAAGCTGGATGTCTCTCTGCCACCTCTGAGGTCTTGGATTCCACTCAAAGCCCCACCTTTATGGCATTGTCTTCCACACCGAAATCATGTGCAGGAGCACTGATGCGGGAGCCTGAGCCACATGCCTGTGCCCTAGCTTCAAGGGAAGCTGGGAAAATGTGGCTATTTTCAAAAGACAGACTCACTAGATGGGAGATTTCCCAAATATAAAAAGAGTGCTCAAAGCATACAGATGGCTAAAAAGAATGACAAATGCTACTACACAAAGTATGTAATAATGACATGATTTTAAGTACAAATATTTTATTACATCAGCACATGATCAAGGATTGCACTATAATGTTCATTTTACCATAATACTTTACTATAACATTGAAAGAATTTCCTGCTTTTCCCCATTCAACAAATGATGCATGCTCCTTAACTTACTTTAAATTGATTGCATAAAAGGGAATGATTAGTCAACAAATAAGTCTTAAAAAGGCATATTCCACAATGTTTGGTTTGGAGTTTGCATATTAAAATACCCATTGAAATTCAAGGCTTGATATTTTATTCTTCAATTCTGTATTTGAGAGACTGATCTACTTCTACAGAATTTTAAAAAATGAAGTAGCCAACAATCCCACTTTAAGGATGGAAAGCCCTGGGACGAGATGACAAACCTGCTGAGTGTCATGAGCCACTGGTTACAAAACACTGCTTTACTCTCTAGGAGATACTTGACTCTCAACTTCCTATTGCTTCCTGAATCGGCTTGTGACACAAACACAATTGGAATAGCAGCAGCTAATCCCACACTTGCCCTGCTGCCTGAGGTCCAGCTTATCTGTCGTCCCTCCACCCCACCTTTGCCTGCTTGCTGTTGGAATCATATTACATGCTTGAACTGATCAGTGATTGGATGGCCAGGGCCATTTTGAGTAGCTGCCTTCCAACCCTCCAAAAAAATAATAAACAAAACTGAAAACCAGAGGACTCTCCAGAGCAAGAAATCCACACTGGCTCCAGAGCGCCCCCCACAGACTGGAACTGGAACCCAAGATGCCTGTGCTGCAGGGTCAAGTGCAAGGAGGCTCAGCAGGACCCTATAGCAGCCTATCTCCTTCGGCTTTTCATTTACTGGGAATGAAGACACTTTACACCCACAATGTGTCATCTGCCAAAAAGTGCTTATAAGTAGCAGCCTGGCCCAACTTACATCAATGGATAGATCATCCAGACAGAAAGTCAACAAGGAAATAGTGGCTTTAAATGATAAACTAGACCATATGGACTTTATAGATATATATATGTAGAACACTCCACCCCAAAACAGCAGAATACACATTCTTCTCAAGTGTACATGGAACATTCTCAAAGATAGACCATATGTTGGGAAACAAGGCAAACCTCAATAAATTTAAGAAGATTGAAATCATATCAAGCATCTTTTCCAACCACAATGCTATGAAACTAGAAATCAACTACAAGAAAAAAGCTGGGAAGAGGATAAAGATGTAGAGACTAAACAACATGCTACTGAACAACCAATGGATCATTGGAGAAATTAAAGGAGAAATAAAAAAATATCTGGAGACAAATGAAAATGAAAATAGGCCATACCAACTCTTATGGGATGCAGCAAAAGTGGTCCTAAGAGGGAAATTCATAGCAATACAGGCCCACCTTAACAAACAAGAAAAATCTCAAATACGCAATCTTAAACTACATCTAACAGAATTAGAAAAAGAAGAAAAAACAAAGCCCAAAGTCAACAGAAGGAGGGAAATAATAAAAATTAGAGCAGAAATAAAGGAAATTGAAACAAAAAAGATGGTAGAAAGGATCAATGAAACAAAGAGCTTGTTCTTTGAGAGGATAAACAAAATTGACAAATCCTCAGCCAGACTCACTAAGAAAAAAAGAGAGAAGGCTCAAATAAATAAAATTAGAAATGAAAAAGGAGAAATTACAACAGATACCACAGAAATACAAAGAATTATAAGAGAATTTTATGAAAAACTACATGCCAACAAATTGGGCAATCTAGAAGAAATGGATAAATTCTTAGACTCTTACAACCTCCCAAAACTGAATCAAGAAAAAAACGCAGAATCTGAATAGTCCAATCACAAGTAAAGAGATTGAAACAGTAATCAAAAACCTCCCCAAAAATAAAAGTCCAGGGCCAGATGGCTTCTCTGGAGAATTCTACCAAACAGTCAAAGAAGATTTAATACCTATCCTTTTCAAACTATTCCAAAAAACTGAGGAAGACAGAATACTCCCTAACATTCTACTAGGCCAATACCACCCTGGTACCAAAGCCAGACAAGGACAACACAAAGAAGGAAAATTACAGGCCAATAAAAATCCTCAACAAAATATTGGTAAACCAAATACAGTAATACACGAAAAAGATCATACACCATGATCAAGTGGGATTTATACCAGGGACACAGGGATGGTTCAACATCTGCAAATCAATCAATGTGATACACCACATTAACAAAATGAGGAATAAAAACCACATGATCACATCCATAGACACAGAGAAAGCATTTGACAAGATCCAACATTGATTTATGATAAAAACTCTCAATAAAATGGGTATAGAAGGAAAGTACCTCAACATAATAAAAGCTGGATATCACAAACCCACAGCCAACATCATATTCAATGGGGAAAAACTGAACACCATCCCTCTGAGAACAGGAACAAGACAAGGGGGCCCACTCTCACCACTCTTATTCAATATAGTACTGGAGGCTTTGGTGAGAACAATTAGGCAAGAGCAAGGAATAAAAGGAATCCAAATATGCAATGAAGAAGTGAAACTCTCACTGTTTGCAGATGACATGATTTTATATATAGAAAACCCTAAAGAATTCATCAGAAAACTATTAGAAATAATCAACAGCTACAGTAAAGTTGCAGGGTACAAAATCAACTTACAAAAATCAGTTGCATTTGTATACTCTAATAATGAACTTACAGAAAGAGAACTCAAGAGCACAGTCCTATTTACAATCACCACAAGCAGAACAAAATATGTAGGAATAAATTTAACCAAGGAGGTGAAAGACCTATGCAGTGAAAACTATAAGACATTACTGAGGGGCTGGCCCGGTGGCACAGCGGTTAAGTATGCATATTCCGCTTCTCAGTGGCCCAGGGTCCGCCGGTTCGGATCCTGGGTGCCGACATGGTGGTAAAAGCCATGCTGTGGTAGGCGTCCCACGTATAAAGTAGAGGAAGATGGGCATGGATGTTAGCTCAGGGCCAGTCTTCCTCAGCAAAAAGAGGAAGATTGGCAGTAGTTAGCTCAGGGCTAATCTTCCTAAAAAAAAAAAAAAGACGTTACTGAAAGAAATTGATGATGACATAAAGAAATGGAAAGACATTCCATGCACGTGGACTGGAAGAATAAACATAGTTAAAATGTCCATACTACCTGAGGCAATCCCAATCAGAATCCCAATGACATTCTTCACAGAAATAGGACAAAGAATCCTAAAATTCACATGGGGCAACAAAAGACCCTGAATATCTAAAGCAATCTTGAGAAAAAAGAACAAAACTGGAGGCATCACAATCCCTGATTTCAAAATATACTACAAAGCAATAGTAATCAAAACAGTATGGTACTGGTACAAAAACAGGCGCACAGATCAATGGAACAGAATTGAAAGCCCAGAAATAAAACCACTCATCTATGGTCAGCTAATCTTCAACAAAGGTGCCGAGAACATACAGTGGAGAAATGAAAGTCTCTTCAATAAATGGTGTTGGGAAAACTGGACAGCCACATGCAAAAGAATGAAAGTAGACCATTATCTTTGGCCATTCACAAAAATCAACTCAAAATGGATCAAAGACTTGAAGGTAAGACCTGAAGCCATAAAACTCCTGGAAGAAAATACAGGCAGTACACTCTTTGACTTCGATCTTAGAAGGATCTTTTCAAATACCATGTCTACTCAGACAAGGCAAACAAAAGAAAAAACAAACAAATGGGACTTCATCAGACTAAAGAGCTTCTGCAAGGCAAAGGAAACCAGGATCAAAACAAAGAGACAACCCACCAACTGGGAGAAAATATTTGCAAATCATATATCCGACAAGGGCTTAATTTCCATAATGTATAAACAATTCACACAACTGAAAAACAAAAAACAAACAACCCAATCAAAACATGGGCAGAGGATGTGAACAGACATTTTTTCAAAGAAGAGACACAGATGGCCAATAGGCATGTGAAAAGATGTTCAACATCACTAATCATCAGGGAAATGCAAATCAAAACTACACTGAGATGTCACCTTACACCCATTAAAATGGCTATAATCACCAAGACAAAAAATAACAAATGTTGGAGAGGATGTGGAGAAAAGGGAACCCTCATACAGGGCTGGTGGGAATGCAAGCTAGTGCAGTCACTATGGAAGACAGTATGGAGATTCCTCAAAAAATTAAAAATAGAAATACTATATGGCTCAGCTATCCCACTACTGAATATTTATCCTAAGAACTTGAAATCAATAATTCAAAGCGGCATATGCACCCCATGTTCATTGCAGCACTAGCAAGACAGAGAAGGACACACGCCATATGATTTCACTATATGTGAAAGATAAACTAACACACGGACAAAGAGAACAGATTAGTGGTTACCAGGGGGACGGGGGTTGGGGGGTGGGCACAGGGGGTGAAGGGGAGCATTTGTATGGTGACTGAGAAATAATAACGTACAACTGAAATTTTACAATGTTATACACATTACGACCTCAATAAAAAAAAATAGCAGACTGAAACCTTTTAGCTTATTTGCTTATTTAGAAACAAAACAGTTGGGACCTTATCTTTATTTAACGCATATGGTATTCCAGTTGTAACCAGCAACCTTTCAGTTAAAAGAAAATGACAGCAGCTTTTGCTTTCAACCAACCCATAAAATGAAGACAAGGAATAGATTAAATACTGAAATAGGGACTTAATCTCTTAGCAGCCTTGTAGGAGCTGCAAGTGGAGGCTCCGGGGGCCAGCCCTGTGGCTGAGTGGTTGGGTTCGAGTGGTTGGGTTCGCACGCTCCACTTCAGCGGCCCAGGGTTTCACTTGTTTGGATCCTGGGCGCGAACCTTGGACTGCTCATCAAGCCATGCTGAGGGGGTGTCCCACAGAGCAGAACTAGAAGGACCTACAACTAGAATATACAACTATGTACTAGGGGTCTCTGGGGAGAAGAAGAAATAAAAAGAAAAAGATTGGCAACAGATGTTAGCCCAGGGCCAATTTAAAAAAGAGAAAAAAGAAGTGGGGGCTCCTGCTATTGAATAGACACCTCATTTTTTTTGGCTGAGGAAGATTCACCTTGAGCTAACACCCGTTGCCAATCTTCCTCTTTTAGTGTGTGAGCCGCTGCCACAGCATGGCCACTGACAAGTTGTGTAGGTCTGTGCCCAGGGAACCAAACCCAGGCCTCTGAAGCAGAGCACACCAAACTTAAGCGCTAGGCCACCGGGGCTGGCCCTGAATGGACACCTCTTTGAGGAGATGGATGACACATGTTAGCAAGGATTCCCCCCTTTTTCTACCACTTCTCCTCAAAAGGTCTCCAACCCAGACCAGCCAGTGCCTGTGGTGGTGTAGACGGTGCCTAAAGAGGCTGAGAGGGCTTCACTGGCTTCAGTCACCAAGTCATAGCTCCTGTGTGGGGATGTGTCTGCCATGTGGGTGGGACATGGCCCTGAGCATCCCCATCGTGCCCCAAGCCGACCACATTTACAGCTCATCCCAAGGGTGGCTGGAGGCTTTACAAAGCTAGACAGGCTGTCCCAGCCTATTTTGGTCTCTCTACTCTTTCAATTCCTACTTATCAACCATACCAACAATCTTGGCGCTTGACTGTATGCTGCCTTGCCCTGTTAATTAATTGTTTCATGTGTGTATGTCTTGCCTCCCTTCGAGAGAATTAATCTATTGCGGCTGTATTATGCATTTACTATTGTCTTATGAAATTATTGTTCTATTGTGAACTGGCAATGGGCAGGCATTATCTCATATGATCCTCATAGAATGTTCCAGAGGTGGTGTCACCCAGGGAGTTCCCCAAAACATTTTCCACGTCTAACGTTTTGTTTTTAAGCGTGCTTGCTTATAGGAATCAAGGGAGAACAATGCCAGGTGGCCAAACAGCAGAACCAGTCCAAACCAGAAAGGTCCAAGACAGCAATGGTGTGCCATGAGCAGAAGAAAACGTGTGCAAAACTGCTCCAAGCAAAAAGGGAAGATCTGCGTATGCCCCAAAAGCCCCGCCCCAAGCGATGAGGTGGAGACCCCTCCCCCTTCACATCCCATAAGAAACCCCTGCGCACCTTCCCTTGGGGAGAAGGTCTCTCAGAGCGCGAGCTCCGCCTCCTCCATTTGTTGATCAACAAATAACGTTTCTGCTCTGCTCTTCCGAACCCGGTCTCCTTCTGTTGGCATGAGCAGCTCAGAGCAAAAGGACCCACTTGGGGGTCATCATCGGTCCCTTAGGGCTCGGTCATAGTGAGAGAGCAGGTATTCCAGACCTAGAAGGGTTAGCTCCTTCCTGGGGCTCTGTCAGGGATGGTGTGACAGCCCTCTGAATTGCTTGAGGCAGAATGTGGTGTCCTAGTTTAGAAAATATTAAAATTGATTGGGAAGGACTTCAAATCAAAAGAAAGCTTGTGTTTTTATAAAAACAGTTGCGTTGTATTTATCCAGGAAAAGAACAAGATGCCAATTAGACCAGTTACTGGGGGTCAGGAAGACAAGATGGCTGCTGGCTGTCCCCTGGCTGAGAAACTGCTGGCAAAGGCATCAGACCAGGTGCCACGAAGTTAAAGAGTCCTTCAACATTATCTTAGGACCGAAGCTCAATCTTTGGGAATTTTACAGCTTATATACTCTGTGTATGAACTCACTTGATTTTCCTTTTGCTCTCTTCTGGTACCAAGTAAGTAACAACGTCTTGGAAAATGTCTGCCTGTGCTAAGGGGACCCAAGGAAAGGGGGTTTGCCCAAGGCCAGGTGAGAGCTCTAAGGAGGGAGCCCTGTACTCTGGAGCAATGTGTGTCTGTTGACGTAGAAGACGATTCCTTCACTTCCCAATGGAGTCCTAGGCTCTGGGAGGACAACAATGCCCTCCACTTGTTGAATGAATAAGCATCCAAGCCTCTGAGCCAAAATTGACCGAACTGGAATAACCAAGGCCAGAGTTGTTCCATAATGATTTTCAAATTGTGTTCTTGGAGAAAAAATATTACCAACTCTGCTGCTGCTTTTTTTTTTCTGAGGAAGATTAGCTCTGAGTTAACATCCGCCACCAATCCTCCTCTTTTTGCTGAGGAAGATTGGCCCTGAAATAACATCTGTGCCCATCTTTCTCTACTTTATATGTGGGATGGCTGCCACAGCATGGCACAGCACGGCTTGATAAGCGGCATGTAGGTCTGCACCCGCGATTTGAACTGGTGAACCCCGGGCCGCCAAAGCAGAATGTGTGAACTTAACCACTGCGCCACCGGGCTGGCCCCTGCCTAACTCTTCTTTTATAATGAAGTTAGGAAATGAAATTTCTGAAACAAAAGGGTAAATGTTAGAAATAAGGAAGGATTTCATGTTAATGAAAGGGATGAAGACACTGGAATGGGAAACATTCTTCCCTGAGAGAGTTTAAAATTAGAAGATCTGTACAAAGCTGATATCTTGAAGAAGGAAAAAAAAAAGGAATTTCACACCTGCCTGGCACGGACTTGGCGTAGTCTCGTCCAAGACTGGAGGATGGAACTTTCCCCTCGGTGCCCACGGAAGGTCTAGCTGACAAGAAGACACGAAACTGACCTCTAGTCTGAGTTTTCCTTCTTTCTAAGAATATCATCTTGAACAAACACTTAACTCTTCTTTAACTTTTTTTCTTAATGGTAAAATAAAAATAGCAGTCACTGCCCTGGTTCCTCAAAGGATCGTCTGGAGGTCACTGGTCAATGAACCGTTTGTGAAAGATCTTTGAACATGGTAGAGTTCGTTAAACTTGATAGTGGTGTTATTATCATTATTATTATTGACTTCTTTTTAACCTGGGACTTGTTGCCTCCTTCTCTCTGTCTCTTAACCATAAATCCTGGTTCCTGCTCTATCAGGTTCCAAGTGTAGCTGGAGCCCAGCACGTAAGCCTTCTCTGCACTCACTCAGCTGATTCAGACAGGTCTGGACCTGCGGGGTGGGGGTGGGGGGTGTCTGGGTGCAGGGGAGCGGGGGCCTGCCAGGCAGCTATTTCCATAACACAGAGGAATCTGTGGGAGGGATGAAGGTTGGACATGGGGTGCTGGTTTTCAACCTTCTCAAGCTCTTCAAGGAGAACCCAGATTAAGAGGTAACCAGTCAGCTGGACAGCTGCCTTTGCTGTCAGTCTGTCAAGAGCTAAGGGGGGAAAGGTCACCAGGGCTCTAAAGTGTCACTGGAAATACAAATTGAGGAGGAAATGATTTTTTATCAGCAGTCCTCTCATGCAGAGTCCCGAATGGGGTTGGAATGAACACCTTGATAAGCCCCTCAGTGATAGGGTTGAAGGTGAGACCCACTGCACCTTCTGAGGTGACAATAGGTGTTCCTGCTAAGAGGGGTGATCAGGTTAACTCCAAGGCTGTTGTTGGAGAGGGTCTGCAGGTTGGGGCCAGAGCCAAACATCCTTGGATTTGCAGGCTTTACAGTCGGTGGTCCTCCCTCTTTGCCTTTCTTCCATTGGACATCAAGGAAATATTGAAAGAAAATACATCCCAGTGTCTGCAGGTCTCAGTCTGGTCCAGCCCCAAAGCAGTGTGCTGACTGGGATGGCATTCTCTCTGAGCACAGGGATGTAGAAGGCGTCAACTCCTGGGGGATGAGATAGGATCAGAGAGGAGTGGCTAATGGCAATTGCATCTAGAAACAGTGGTACTAGGGCAGGCTCATGCTCTCCTTCCCCTTGGACAAGCGTTTAGTCATTGGAAGCGTGCATAAAATGAATGAAAAAAAGCTGCAGCCCGAGCCATGCTTTCTCTCCCTCTTCTTCTGGCTAACACCAATTCAACCTTTAGAGTTCTGATTAGATCCTGCTTCTTCCAGGAAGCCTTCTCTGACTTCGCAAGTCTGAGTCAGGTGCTGCACCTCTGTGCTCTGACAGATGCTGCTTCCCCTCACAGCGTTTACACCGTGTGTCGTCACTGCCTGGTTACAGTGCCTTTTCCTTTGCTGGTCTGTAAGCCCCACAGGGTAGAGACCAAGCCTGGAGTTCACTGTTCTACCCTCGGTGCCAATCACAGTACCTGGGACACCGTGGACACTCAATAAGTACCTGTTGTTTGAATGAAATAATAAAGGCTCAAGAATAGTGCACTTAGGAAAGGCAAGGAGAGAAACTTTCCTGGTGGAGCGTGGCTCCCTAAGGCCAAGCATTGGCACAGAGGCTGACAGACAGGATAGTAGCTCGTGGATCTTGGGGGGCAGCGATGGCTTCAGAGAGTCCAACAGGTTAGGAGCAGACAGGACACCAAACCAGCCCTGTCAAAGTCAGGAGCCACATGAAAGCGTGACCGAAGACGGCAGCTGCGAGACATCCAAGGAGTATCTGCCTCTCCTCCCCTTTAAGCCATATAGTTGGTGGAGGACAAGGCCCCAAACCGTTGTTCTTCCAATATTCTGCTCCCCTACTGGATTGCCAGGCTGCTATGCCTGGAGAGATGCCAGTTACACCTGGCCAAACCGCCCGTGGCCTGGGCTCATGTTCTCATCATCACTCGTCTGCACCGTTGCTTCAGACAGCTTACCAGTCACCCTCGTCTGTTTGGGCCATGGACCCCTGGAGAATCCCATGCAATCTCTGAACCTTGCCACTGAAAACACCACATGGGCACATAGGCACAGCACTTTACATATAATATACAACCCTGTGAAGCTCATCCACAGACCTCAGCTCTCCTCCTAATCCTTTCTAAACTGGTCCCCATATTGCAGTCAGAGTGAACTTAGAATTTTTATTATATCTGTTGGATGCTTATTGTTTTCAGGAAAAACTCCAAGGCCCCTGGTACGGTGCTTGACACCTTTCCCGTACTCCTCACGCCCACTTGGCCCACCTTTTTATGCCAGCCATTGCTGCAGCAACCAGCTGTGCACAAATGTAACCTGAGATCAGCCTTCTCAGCTGGCCGGCCCTGCTTCCTGTGCCAGGCTTCTCTGCCAATGCCCTCAGTGGGGCACACCTGTGGGAACATGCTCACCTACCCTGTGCGTGTATAGCCTGGAAGCATGAGGGAATTACCACCCCGTGGGACAGCTCTTGACCAATGAGAGATACTCCCTCTTTCATCTCTCGGGCAGACAACTCTGACCCCTGCGGGATCGGGGCCCAGTGGCTTACCGCAGTGACCGTAAGCGCCCTCGGCCTGATTTGCCCTCCTTTCCTGTTTCATCTTCCCAGTATCTCACTCCAGTTCCTTGGGAACTTCCCAAGATAGACTACCTGAACACAAGCCGTTTTTCAGGCTCTGCCTTTGGGGGGACCCCAGGCTCAGACAGACGACATAAAGGTCCTGCATGGTCTGGCCCCTGCCTACCTTTCAAACCTCATCTTCTGCAGCTCTAACCTCCACACAGTAATCGTTGACTGTGTCGTACTGTTGAGCTTTTCACACCTCGTCTGAGATATGCTGCTGCTCTTCCTTGGGATGAATTCTCTACCCGTCCTTCAAGCTGTAGCTTATGTTGCCTCTCCAAGGAAAACGTCTGTAAAAACTTCTCTCCGATTTGTGCTACCTGCCCTTCCTCTGGGGTCTCATAGTCCTGAGCGTCCCTCTTCACAGTGCTTAGCACACTGTGCTGTAAATATCCTTGTGCCTGTCTCCCTCCTTCACTGGGTTGGGAGCTTTTGGAGACATAGCCAGTGAGTTTTATCTGTTTATCTTTCTCAGGCCTAGGACAGTGCCTGGACCCCAAATTGGAACGCAGTAGTTGTTTGTTGGCTGACAGATTGAATGAATGATGTATGAGATTTCCGAATCGATCCTGGAGCAGGCAATATTTGGCTCTTTGTAAAAGTTGGACCCGAATGAAGCCAAAGGGAAAGTCCGTGGGCTCTAATCGCTGTCGCCTGCAGAGATGGGGTCCCAGCCTGACTGGCCAAGGGTGCAGGGCAGGCCTCTTCGGTGGGATGGCCAGTAAAAACCTGGGCTGGGGACACTTTTCCCTAATGGGCCTCCTGGGACTTTGCATGTGCCGCTGTGGGGAGCTGACCCCGCACAGAATCTGTCAATGCCATCTCCTTTTCAGGTTCTGCTTCATAAAAAAAATTCAAGAAGTCTCTTCTTCAGGTCTTGCTTGAGAGGATCCATTTGGGAGCGAAATTTGACAGGTTTCAAAGATGCAGGACATTTGTCTCCTTCACCACTTATTCGCTGGATGACTTTAGGCAAGTCACCTAAACTCTCTGGGCTTCAATGTCCCCTTGCACGTGTAAGCCAAATGTTCCTGGACCTCCCATGCCCATGGGTACCACTGAGTCCACATTAACACACGTGCTAGAATGTGCCGACTGCTTGGCCTCCAGCCGCATAAGCACAGGCTCTAGAGCCATGCTTCCATCTCCCTCGTCATTTCTGGGCCAATAGGTCTCTCACATGTGCTCACACTCTACTGACAAACTATTTGGGGAGAATCCCTGGCCACTGTCACTGCTGATGTCCGACAGTAGGAGGCACCCTCCCACCTCTTCTCTGCCACTGCCCAGTGGGGCCACTGGTGGTACTGCTGAGTTCTAGGAGAAACAGGAAGAATGCCTGCCCCCTCCCTTTGACTGTGCTTGGTCACCTGGGCCTTAAGACAGCATTGCTTGTCCCTGAGGGCCCCACACTTTCTTCCATCAAACCAGGGAGGGGCTGGGCTGGGGGACTAGGCAGCACACTATTCCACTTTCCCTTTGTTTTCTTCTTCCCACCAACTCCAAGACACCTGCCCTGGGACTTCTTCCATTCTTACACACACACACACACACACACACACACACACACCTCTTGCCCGTCAGATCACACAAAGAGATGCCGGAGAGAGGGGCAGTCGCATGCTCCACATGCCCAGTGGACATCTAGGCTTTGGTAGGACAATCCTGCTAAGAGATAATAAAACCTACCTTATGTGGTTGTTGTGAGAATGAGAAATTGTATGCAGAGTACCTATCTTGCGACAAATACAATGAATTAAGATCTAGTATGTATAAAGAACTAAAAGTCCATGAGAAAAAAGACAACCAAATATAGAAAATAGCAAAAGATATAAAGAAGCACTGATTGAAAACACAAGTAACTAATAAATGTATGAAAATATATTCTCGATCTTACTAAGTAATCAGGGAAATAGAAATTAAAGCGATGAGATAGCATTTTCACTTATGAAACTGGCCAGACTAAAGCTGGAGAGAAAATGTGCATGTTGCTGTGGATAAATGGGAAGTGTGAATCTGTTGGTGGAGGTGTAAATTGGACAACTTTTTGAAGATAATGATTTAGCAGTCAGTATCTACTAAATTGAAAAATATGGATGCTTCTGCCTCACCCAGTTAACTTCCAGGTATGTATCCTGGAGAGATACTCAGAAATGGATCCAAAAAGACATGCTCCCTGTCACACTGTTTGTAAAAGTGAAAAATAGTGATTACCATTGATAGGAGAAAGGGTTAATAAACCATCATTCCTAAAGGCAAGGAAACCCTATGCAGACTGGATGGATTTAAGTGGCATGGAAGGATGTCCAAAACATAGTCTAAGGTGAAAAAGCAAGCAATGAAACAATATGCGCAGAATGATGCCCATTTTTTCTTGCGGAAAAAAAGCCCAAGGATTCATCACCCAAGAGGCCATCCCAGCTAGCTAGCATAACATCCCCCGGAGTGTGATTTCCTTGAAGACAGGACCAGACCTTTCACATTTTTGACCTTCACAGCCTTCACAAACCTGGTACGTAATGAACACTAACCAAATGCCTGTAAAAGGCAAGAAGGATGAGAGACAGGGAGGAAGCGAAGAAATGGATCCATGAGCTATCCTAGCACCTGAGGTCTGATTACAAAAAGAAAAAGTTTATATGGACCTTTTCCTAGCGACAAAGCTTTAGTCGAACACCCTGATGATGCACTTTCAAGGGATCAGACCCTTTAGGTAGAAAACATAAAAACATGGACATAAAGAAGAGACCGAAACATATAAGCCTTGCATCAGGGGAAACCTTCTCAGAAGGGAACTCTTGCCTAGTCAACCATGTTGTAGCAGGCCTCTTTTCCAAAGTCGTTTGTGGCCTAGGGACAGCAGGTGGCAGTAGAATCAAGCTTTTTGGTGGTAGAAGCTTCTGGAGCTTCAAATGGTTTTCAGAAGACAAGCAGCTTTTAGTGAAAACCTTTCATCTAAAAACCTAAACTCAGCACAAGAAGAAAAACAAAAAACAGAGCGAGCCTCAGCCACTCCGGATCCAGATGTCATTCGCTGCCTGCCATCCACAGGGCCACAGCCTCTCCTGCCTGGAGTCCTGGGATTTCTACCAACAGCGGCAGGAAAGGGACCTGGGATCTGCCTCTCCTTGAACAGCAATGTGAGCGGGTTTCTGCCCCGATGGGGCCTGTGTCCCATTTTGAAGCTGATTCACCAGGAAACAGGCTTTGGTCACTGGAGAGGTCCACCCAAATTCAGAGCAGATTTACACGTGATGGAAGGGCTTTTTTAAAAAGAGATTTTGCAGACAATAAAAAAAATGAACTACTGACACACACCGCAACAGGCATGAACCTCAAAACATCACGCTCAGTGAAAGAAGACAGTCACAAAAGTCTGCATAATGCGTGACACCGTTAATAGGAAATGTTCAGAATAGGCAAATCTAGAGGCAGAAAATAGATTCGTGGTCGTCTAGGGCTGGGGAGGCGGTGACGGGGGAGCACTGCTAATGAGTACAAGGTTTCTTTTGGGGATGATGAAAATGTCCCCAAATTAGATTATGTTCATGGTTGCATAACTCTATAAATACACTAAAAACTATTGAATTGTATACTTTAAATGGGTGAACTTTATGGTATGGAAATTATCTCAAAAAGCTGGTTAAAAAAAGAGACAGATGGGAAAGCAGACTTTGATCACTAATACATTTCAAGTGAAAATAAACCTCAAATTATTACCGGAGAGAGAGACAGAGGCAGCAACAGGGAGAGAAAGAGGCTCTGCAGCTGCCTCGGAAAAGAATTGGAGGTCAGATAAAAACAGGACTGGGGCCAGCCCGGTGGCACAGCTGTTAAGTGTGCACATTCGCTTCGGCGGCCTGGGGTTCGCCGGTTCGGATCCCGGGTGTGGACATGGCACCACTTGGCACGCCATGCTGTGATAGCCATCCCATGTATAAAGTAGAGGAAGACGGGCACGGATGCTAGCTCAGGGCCAGTCTTCCTCAGCAAAAAGAGGACGATTGGCAGTAGTTAGCTCAGGGCTAATCTTCCTCAAAAATAAAAGAAAGGAACATGACTGGTACAGTGGTAGATTTGACTTTTTGTTCAGATTGTGCCATGTTAATGGTACAGCATGCTTCCTGCTTCAGTCACACAGTTTCTCTCCTTACGTGGATAGCAGAGTGACTGGAGGAGGTGGGCAGCCATCTCGTTATTTAGAGGAGTGTGCTCTTCCTGGAAAGGAGACAGCATAGGCCAGGAGAACAACGAAAATCTGAAGTCACACAGAGCTGTCTCAATCCCAGATCCTCCTCTTCTCAGCTACGAGGCCTCAGTTTCTTTTCCGTATCCACATTTCAAGTCTGAGTAAGAATTATTTAACATGAAACATGAACATGCACAGCCCATAGTAATCATGGAATTTGTGTTATTTTCCCAGAATGTCCATCTTTACCAGCAAGATGACATTCGATCTCCAAACCCAGCTGCGACACGCTTTGCTATTGGTGCAACTCTAAAGGTCTCCTCTGCTGCCCCTACCCGGCTCACAGGTTCATTGTCCATCAGCAACCTTTTTATCACGCTTACAGTGATGCAAAGACCCTGAGCATAGAAGATTAGGTCAATGACAACATTGTGCTGGGAAGAATCTGAGTAGGAGGAAACCCCTCTCCCTGGCTAGCTGAAGCAAGAGATTGGAGTCAGTGGCTCCCGTCTGCAACATGACCCTGGAGGACAGCAGCACAATGGAAACCCTGCCCCCACCAGAACAACAGCTCCTGTATTAGAGAATGGAGATGTTATCAGAAGCATTTCTAGGAACTATGGAATATCAGGCTAAATGTCAACACATTAGCCAGCATTGCATTTAAATTCACGCAGATTTTTAACTCTGTAGGCATCCTAGTAGCTTTGGAGGGGAAAATTGTACTCTGCTCATTGTATAATGGGTGAGAAAATGGGCTAAGGATCCAGGCTGCCTTATTTCAAAACTTGGCTCTGCCTCCTGTGAAACCAGGGCAACTACTCAACCTCTCTGTGCCTGTTTCCTCACATATCAATCAAGAGAATACTAGTGTCTGTCTTATAAGGCTGTTGTAAGGGTTCTGTGAGTTGGTGTAAAGTGCTTGGCCCATAGTAAGCACTCAATAAATGCCTGCATTCAACAAATGTCTGTTGAATATAGTTGTGGCTCAGTATGTGCCTCTGATTTTGATTTGGGAATACTACAGTTAACAAAACAGATGTCGTTGGTGCTCTCATGGAGCTTACTTCCTGATGGGAAGAGGCAAATAGCAACAAAAAATACGTGTATATTGCTGTCATCTGAATTGTGTCTCCCCCCCGCCACCCACCCAGTTCCCATGATGAAGCCCTAACCTCCAGGGCAATGATGTTTGGAGGTGGAGCCTTTGGGAGGTAATCAGGGTTAGAGGAGGTCATGAGAGTGGGGCCCTCATGATGGGATTAGCACCCTTATGAGAAGAGGAAGAGACACCAGAACTCTCTCTCCACCATGTGAGGACACAGCAAGAAGGCAGCTGTCTACAAGCCAGGAAGAGAGCTCTGGTCAGGAAATGAATCTGCCAGCACCTTGATCTTGAACCTCTAGCCTCCAGTGCTGAGAAATAAATGTCTGCTGTTTAGGCCCCCCAGACTATGGTATTTTGTTATAGCAGCCTGAGCAGACAAACGCAGTTTTATATGTATATATGTATTTGAAGCGGGAACGTTGCAGAGGTACCTAGCTGGTTTTACCGGTGGAAAGATCCCTATACCAAACTACAGCAAGGAGTGGGCATCCCCATGTTAACAATGGTACCTTCCCTCAGTGGTGCAGCCGTGGAGAAGCCACGTGATGCCCTGTATCTTAGATCCCTGTATCTGTAAAATGAACTAGATTATCCCTGAAATGTTTGTCCTGCCCATCTTATGGGTAAACACCTTGTAGGTAAATTGTACACACAGGTGTGCTAATGCCTAGGGTGGCCTTGGAGTAGATACTGATGATCTCAATTGTACTTTTCAAATGGAAGATTAATTAAATGCCTAAATTTGGATTTGGCTTCCTAGTTAGCAATGTTTCCTTCCTGGGAAAGAAATAGTGTGTGTCAGACAGAACAGCTCCTTCAGATCATTTTTTCCCTCTTCCTTGATTTATTGTGAGCTCCGACTGTGCAGTTCTGGAGTCTCTTCCTCCCCAGATAACAGCCGAGAGAACAGCGCTTACAGTTTCCTTCAGGTTCTTTTGACAAATGGCTGATGTCTGATTGATCTAGTCTCATTTCCCCTGTTACTGTCGCAGAAAACTGTAGAGAGTGTAAAAGCTGTTGAAAATGTAAGAGGATCATTTTAAAATTATTCAGACATTTTGTGAAATTTGATTTTTCTCCTTCTCTCATCTCTGAATGCTTTCACTGGGGTGTCTTGGATGTAAAAAATTTATTCAAGTTCTTTTGCTCTTGAATTCTCCAATTCTCTGAGCAGGTGACAGCCCCTAGGAACGTACCCGAGGAAGCATCTTGTCACTTCCATCCGTTGATCCCTGCATGCCTCCCACCTCCACAGACACCAAAGGAAACAAGCGGCTCCTCCCGTTCGCGCTGGTGCAGAGGAACTGAGCAAGGGGCAACCACGGGGAACTCAGAGCAGATCATATAACGAAACCGGCAGGCAGCTCGCGATGGCGGAATATTTTTTCCTGGTGATCAGACTAGAAGAATCTTCATAAAACTGACAGATATGTTATTTTCACTTCTGAACTGTTCATTTTATAATAGACTGTTCCTTAAAAAGGAAATAGAAATGATATTTTTGAAATATAAAGAACATGCTCAAACTCATTGTTAAGATAATTGCAAAGAAAAATTACAAGAGGATGTTTAGCTGATTGGCAAAAAAAAAGTGAATAACCTCCTCTGTTGGCATTTTCACTTAAAGGTGGGAGTACACTTTGCTGTCTGGAGGGCCGCTTGCCAATATCTATCAAGTTTACAGTGCACAAAACCTTGGCTTCAGTAACTCCACTTGTAAGAATTTATCCCACAGATATTCCAGACATATGCTTAAAGATGTAGGAACAAAAGTATTTATTACAGAATTATTTGTGAGAGTAAAAAATAGAAACTGAGAGATCATGAAGAAGACCAGTTAAATAAGTTCGCAGCTAGACTACATCCATATACTGCGATACTATTAAAGAGCCATCCTGGGCCAGCCCCAGTGTCCTAGTGGTTAAGTTGGGCGCACTCTGCCTTGGCAGCCCCGGTTTGGTTCTTGGGCATGGACTTGCACCACTTGTCTGTCAGTGGCCATGCTGTGGTGGCAACTCACATACAAAAAGAGGGAGATTGCCAGTGGATGTTAGCTCTGGGCGAATCTTCCTCACCAAAAAAAAAAAAAAAAAAAAAGCAATTCCCATGATGTATTGCTAAGGGGGCAAAGGCACAATAACATATGTAAATAATTCCATTGTATGATATACTGAAGCTAGTGACACAGGCCACATCTGGGGAAGGAAATGAGGAACCATTTTTCATTGTACACCCCAATATTTCACTGTATACCTTTTCTTTTTCTTTTCTTTTTTTTTTTTTTGAGGAAGATTAGCCTGAGCTAACACCCGCCACCAATCCTCCTCTTTTTGTTGAGGAAGATTGGCCCTGAGCTAACGTCTGTGCCCATCTTCCTCTACTTTATACGTGGGACACCTGCCACAGCATGGCCACAGCATGACTTGATGAGTGGTGTGTAGGTCTGCGCTGGGGTCTGGGCCTGTGAACCCCCAGGCCACCAAACTGGAGTGTGCGAACTTAACTGCTACGCCACCAGGCTGGTCCCTGTATACCTTTTTCAAACTTCGGATTTTGTATCATCTGTAGGTATTACTTTTGTGTGCGTGTGTGAGGAAGGTTATCCCTGAGCTAACATCCTCTCCATCTTCCCCTATTTTATGTGGGACGCCACCACAGTGTGGCCTGACAAGCAGTGCTATATCCGTGTCCGGGATCAGAACCTGTGGACCCTGGGCCGCGGAAGTGGAGCACGTGAACTCAACCACTACACCACCAGGCCAGCTCTCAACATATTCTAAAAATTAATTAAAATTTCAACAGCCACAATCGTGACACAAAAAGTCTGTAAGAATAATTGCTTACATGCATTGAATTTTGCTGTATGTCAAGCACTGATTTTCCAAACACTTTGCATGCATTATTTGATTTGATTCAACCATGACCTTGCAAGGTAGATACTATTATTATATCCATTTCTTAGAGGTGGAAAATTGTGGCAGAGAGAGACTGAATAACTTGCCCAGGGATTCACATCTAGTCAGTGGCAGAGCTGAGATTTGAACCCAGGCAGCCTGTTTCCAGAGACCCGGCTGTTAGCCACCATACTCCACGACTCCTGCGTGATCTCAGAGCTCCATAATGACCTCTTGCTCATATTGCAGCCAATATGAAACTTAGATAACAAACTGACATGTGGAAGAAACAGCTCATTTCTCTATTTTCTTTGAATCAACTTAAGTCTAATTTTGAGTACCCTTCTAGCTTTGTTGGCAGAAAACATAATCTCAGTCATGATTGGGGCTCCCCCCTCCAAGGGTTGTGCAAGGTCCCAGGGTCTTACTTGTCCCTGAAGCCTGGCAGAGACCCCACCAGTTGTCAGCCCATACTGGTTACCACAGAGACGTCCACTGACCCCACTCAACGCTCTGCTGCCACAGAGTGCAGTGCTCCCTGCTCTCACCCTCAGACTGCAAACTTCTTTATATCTTGGGAAATTTTCTCCTTCGTTTTTCCTGCTACCTTCAAAGGCATCGAGAACATTCTCTTTAATGAGCTCAGGTTTTATCTAAAGACAGCAAGATCATTCTGCAAAAAAAATCTCTAAGGTGAGAAATTGCTTAGGGCCTATCTAACTTCTTTAGGTCAAAGGGGAAGAGAAAATATAGGAAGAAGACAAAGGAATTCATATCTCAATAAATTATCCTGCCACAGAGTGAAACCCATGAAGAACAGAATAATTTTGGATTTGGAATTCACCTCCTTCATCATTTCCCTCTGCAAGTGTTTGGACTTGTGTGGTTCTGGAAGGATGATTGTAATAAATAAATAAAACTTCCACTGGTAGCAGATTTGGACTAAAACATGGGACAGTTAACACCTGCAGTTTGAATGCAAAGGCACACAGCATCCACTTTGCAAAAGGGACAAAAACCCGATGGGGAAATGAGGATAGCCCCCGTTATACCTTAAAAGTCCTCAAATAAACATTAGTGGAGTTCTCGGCCCCTGCTCAGCTAACCAACCCATAAATGCAGAAAAGAAGACAAGATTGAATCCAAGGAAGAAAGTGTTAGAATCCAAGGCCCAGAAATCAAAGAGCACGTATTTAAGTAGACACCAGGCAGATCCCAGAACTTTAGGATGGTTAGAGCAGGCAGGAAAAAGGAGATGTATGATCTAAGCCTAGGATCTTTCGACTACAGGAGGCTGGGTAAGAGGTCTGCTCCAAATTCCATCTGCCACCAATGAAAGCAGAAAGGAAATGTGCAAGGCGAGCCAAGCCGCGGAGAGAGAGTCCAAGATGGGTGTGCCTCCCGGGTGTTTAGCAATCTTGTCCAGCTCAGCAAATCTGTGTTTCTTTATTCTTTGGGCTACTACCTGTTTTAATGAGCAGGGAACATTTGATCTTAAGCAGTTTCGGAAACCCAATTTTCCCCCAGCCTCTGTCTAAGTTTTGTAGAGGGAAAGGAAGATCGGCAGTCCTGGTCATATTTGCGTGTGATCGCCCCTGGTCAGCTAATTCCTGGTCCTTAGCTCCACCTGGTGGATTTCCAGGCTAGACAGGCTCTGAAAAGAGACCAGTGATGAGAAGGGTGTACTTTTGCTGATAAATCTGGACTTCCATCAGTTTCTTTATAGACAATACCTTGTTCTACTCCAATCTGTCCTTGTTCATATTGAATGAGTGCTCTCATTTATTTCCATTAAAGCCAAAGGTGTAGCTGTGAGTTGCAGAATCTAATGCATTCCTTTTCTCTCTTCTTAATAACTGAACAGCATTATACCATCAGGAAACTAACATCAGCACAGAAAAGCATATTCCACTCATAATTATTTCCTCTGATGGTCAAACTCAATCAAAGCTCAATAGGGTCATTTAATTAACTAATGGCCTAGCTCCTTGCTCCTCATGGGGCTCCTTTGAGTAATAACTGGTTAAACAGTCATAGGAGTTTTTCAAGAAATTTCACATTCAATTATAAAAACAGATGAAAGAACATTATAAAGCATGGCAAGCTAAGGATTTCAGGTACAAAGGGATTCAGAGTTGATTCTTACACAAAATCCACATGTGGAGATAAGAATTAGTATCAGTGTAGGTTTAAGCCAATAGGGTACACAAAACAAATTCAACACTCTACACTTGTTTGCTAGCCTGCTGTGCCCCGTCAGTCACGAGACTTAAAATCACTAAAATCATTGCTCTTTATTCCTTATCTAGAGTCAATGTTTAATTGCTGTTACGGACTGAATTGTGTCCCCCCACCAATTCATACGCTAAATTCCTAATCCCCAGAACTTCATCATGTGACCTTGTTTGGAGACATGGTCTTTACAGAGGAAACCAAGTCAAATGAGGCCATTAGGGTGGGCCCTCATCCAACAGGCCTGGGGTCCTTATAAAAAGGAGAATTTGGAGACAGACATGCGTAAAGGAAGAATACAATGTGAAGATGAAGACAACTGTCTATCAAAAGCCAAGGGGAGCGCCTGGAACCCATCCTTCCCGCAGCCCTCAGAAGGAACTGGCCTTCCCAACATCTTGATTTCAGACTTCTAGCTTCCAAGAAATGTGACACAATAGATTTCTGTCATTTAACGCCCCTCAGTTTGTGGTCCTTTGTTAAGACAGCCCTAGCAAACTCACATAATTGCCTCCGGAAAATGAATAAGAAGCTCTCTGCAAAAATACAATTAATCCATAGAATGCTAGAGTTGGAAGGGATCTCAGAAAACATATTTCTCAATCCGCCTGTTTTGAAATAAGATGCTGAAGTCACATAGCCAGTTGGTGACCTAGTCATGCTTTTAGCTCAACCTTCAGTCCATCCACGTTCTATCTTAGTCTGCAGGCTATTTCAAAGATGGTGGCCAAATCAGCCTATGATGTTGATTAGATCCAAAACTTTGTCAGAAGGAATTTCCTGGGGGACAATATGTAAGCATAGGCCCTTTCTAAGTATTTGCTAATGGAAACATGAGCTAAATAGAGAATTAATCGCTGTCTGCATGCCAGCCAAAAGATTGATACTCAGTGGAACAGCGAGACAGGTAACTTCACCTCTGACTGGGTCACTAGGATCCATCACGCCTCTAGAGAAGGACTTGGTTGTGGTGAAAATCTGGTTCTGGCTGGAGGGCTGTCCCCATCCCACTGAGGATGATTCACCAGAGTGACTCAATCTATGGGTTAGAAGCTCAGGTTCATGTGAGCAGGGTGGGGGCTGGGGGAACAGAGCCTGAGTGATGCTTCATGGCGGGTGCAAAGACTGTTATAATAGTAAGCACGCTGTTGGTTAAAGTATGTGACACAAGTAATTGCTAGAGATCCCAAACCAGCTATCACTTAGGATTATGGAGATCTGATCTAATATCAGACAGAAAGCCCAGTTTCAACTCTGCAGCAGAGGCCTTTGAGAAGTGTTCAGGAGTAATTGGCATTTAATCAATGCAATCATTATCACAGCACATGGCTCCTGCGGCTTCAGGCCCCCTTGCGACCACTGAACTGTAAAAGGGAGAATATGTCCGTGTAACTTTACCACCACCAACATTTGATTCACAGCCCCAGACTAGGCCCAAGCGGAAATGCATTCACATGTTCATGTTTTTGTATTGAGAAGCACAGGTTCACCGGCACTGAGAACTCCGTCTTGTATCAATGGTGATATAAACAGTGATGGGCATGTTCCCTTTAGAGAGGCCTAGTCAGCATTAATTTTGATAGACAGGAGAGTGAAAGCTATAGCAGGCTGCTAAGCATTTGATTTTCATCTAATCTTCTCTAAACCTTCCATGAAACATTGGGAAGAAAACGACTGTTCTTCACTCCCTGGGATATGGAAGGAGCATATGCTGCTTATAATTAAGGGACAAAGAAGTATTGACTCTGCTCTTGGTTTTCCTTCAAAAAGTGTTACCATTGGGCATTAAACTGGATATTTACAGGGGAATATACTTTTCTTGGGTGGTAGACGCTATTTTTAGGCCTATACTCTCTCTCTTTTTCCTATCAGGAGTTCAGGTTTGCTTTCACCCATTTTGTAAAAGGCAACTAGAAAAAAGAGAAGGCTCAATCTCCCCTCTCAGCATCTTACGAGTCTTCAACGCATGACCAACGAGAGGAAGCAGGGAGAAAGAAAAGAGTATCCTTGAATTTAAGGACCCACAGAATGTTTTCTTAGACGATGGTAGTCTATTTCAGTGTTTTTCAAAGGGTACTCCCAAATTACCCACTTCAGAATGACCTAAAGAGCTTGTTAACAACACAGAGTGCCAGATGTCCTTGTGTGTTCTGAATCAGAATTGACGGGAGAAGGACCCTGGAATCTACGTTGTTAACAAGTGTCTCCTATATACACGAACATGGATTCAACTCATCTTCCCTACGTCTCCACATTGCTGGGCTCCGAGGCTCAATCTCTTTACCTACACTTAGGCCCTTGATTACACCATGTCTCAGGCCCTCGAACGTTTTTATATGCAAATAGCTGTCAAATTTATATCTGGGGCTGGCCCAGTGGCACAGCAGTTAAGTTCGCATGTTCCACTTCTTGGCGGCCCGGGGTTCTCTGGTTCCCATCCCCGGTGCAGGCATGGCACCGCTTGGCAGCCATGCTGTGGTAGGCATCCCACGTATAAAATAGAGGAAGATGGGCACGGATGTTAGCTCAGAGCCAGCCTTCCTCAGCAAAAAGAGGAGGATTGGCAATAGATGTTAGCTCAGGGCTAATCTTCCTATATAAAAAAAAAAGAAAAAAGAAAAAAAGTTATATCTGTAGCCCATACCTCTTCCCCCAAACTCCAGAATCCTATATCTAACTTCCTGAATAATGGCTAATAGGCATATTCAAAAACAAACTCTTTAATTTTCTCTCTGAACTTGTTCTTCCTCATCTCGGGAAATGGCACCACTGTTCACCCCAAAGCCTTGGAATCGTTCTTGGCTCCATCCCTGACATCCTCCTCACTTTCTCTCATCCTCACTTCCAACCCGTTAGAGACTGTGAGCTCTTTCAAAATATGCTCCAGAAAACGAAAAACGACCCCGATCCTGTCTATTCCCTGGGCTCCTGCAGCAGCCTACTGCTGGGGCCCTCTGCTTCCTTTCTACATCAGTCAGAGTTCAGTTGCAGATAACAGAAACCACTCTAGCTCTTTGAAGCAGACAGGGACTTAGCACAGTTGTGGTAGATTGACGCCACAACAAGCCTTTCCATCCCACACACCTTTGTGCAATGTGACTTTGCCACAACTCCCAAAGAGAAATGGAATCTATTTTTCCCATGTCTTGAATCTGGGCCAGTTCTCTGATGAACTTTGATCCACAGAATGAGGGAGCAGTGATGTACGACCCCTAGACGTGGCCATAAGAGGCGTTTGCAGCTTCCGTTTCACCCTCCTCGAGGGCAGCCTGCTTATAAAGCAGCTGAGGCTTCATTATTGAACAATGAGAGACCACACAGAGGGACAGGGCTCAGACTTTTAGGCATCCCCGCCAAGATCTCAGACATGTGAGGTGAGCCATCTGGGACCTTCCAGCCTTGCATAGCTGACAGCTAAATGCAACGACGCATGTGAACCCAGGTGAGAGCGGCAGAAGAAGCACCTAGCCAATCTAAGGTTCGGGGGTGCTCATTACACAGCAACAGATCATTGACATTTCAGTAAAATTAGGCCTTACAACCGCTCGGAGGGCTGTAGGGGTAGGCTCTAGGCTAGGCCTCCAGGAATGGCTCCCAGAATAATTCTGCGGAACTGGCCTGCCAGAGGAACTGCTACTTCTGCCATAATCTAGAAGCTAAGGATCAGGAAGCCATCAACCACTTTCTAGCTCCAGAAACACATGGCCTCAGCCATGATCTGGGAATCAGGGTTCACTACAAGCTCTGTTGGCTGCAGGGCCATACCACGGTCATTTAACGTTAGTAAAATGGATAACTAATGTGCTGTCACCACCTTTTCCCCACTGAAGTTAGTTCTGAATTCAAGACTCATACAAGTGCATATGACTGGCCAAAAGTAAATTACGTCTGAACTTATAGCTCCAAGAGTCTGGGAAATGTAGTTTTTAGCTTTTTAGCCTATGCTCTGCTGAAAGACACAGAGGAGGAATTCTTAAACATATTGTGTTCACTGTTATAGCACCTAAAATAATGCCTGCACATGATATGTTCATTAAACATTTGTTAAATGATTGAACTAGAGCTGGATAAAGGAAAGGCACAATTTAGAGATGACTGTTTCTAGTTAGCCTAGAGTATGACAGTCTATATGCCTAAAACTGTTTCTGTCATTCCCCTTTATGAATACATCCTGGAGTATCAACAAAGATTTAGAATTCACGATTTTTTTTTAGCCTAGTACTCACCATCTTTACTATCACTGTACAACCGTCTCGAGTCAAACACATTGGGTCTTTTTTTGGTAATACATTTTCATTAAAAAGATGACTTTGGGAGGATAAGTTTTTTTTTTTTTTTGAGGAAGATTGGCCCTGAGCTAACATCTGCTGCCAAGCCTCTTTTTTTTTTTTTTTTTTTGCTGAGGAAGACTGGCCCTGAGTTAACATCCGTGCCCATCCTCCTCTACTTTACACGTGCGACTCCTGCCACAGCATGGCCTGACAAGCAGTGCATAGGTCCACACCCAGGATCTGAACTGGTGAACCCTGGGTCACTGAAGTGGAACATGCGAACTTAACTGTTGCGCCACCAGGCTGGCCCCAGGAAGAAGTTTTTGAAGGGCAAGCTCTTCAGGCTTTCCTGCTTCCCATGACTTTGGCCTCCATCTCTCTTTGAGGGTTTGTTCTTCAGGATACTGACAGCTTGATTTCTCTGGGTAACATTATGAAAAGGAAATTAGCTCAGTATGTCTTCTACTGAATTCCATCTGTAGCTCAATGTTTTAAGGTATTTGTGAACAAGGCTACAGAGCAATTTTGATAAGACAAGGCAATGTTCCAGTCTCTGAGAATATTTATCCCAAGAAACCATTTTTTTTAAATAGCACCAAACGGCCTGAAAATCCACCCACGCATGAGCAATCTCCTGCAATATACAGAAAGCTTTTCAGGTGTCACAGCCGTAATAGCAGGTGGCTCCTTCGGGTAGAAAAATTATGGCAAGGATATAGAGACAGAAAACAAACTGTTTTGATATTCTGGGTACAGCTTTTCCCAAGTGAATCATTCCCATATGCCTACTCTTACCATGGGCCCCTTTCCAGAGGAAGTGGGTTGTGTGAAGGGAGGCATAAAGATGCATGATGGTGGGCAAACTTCGATGGGGCCCATATTTAGCAGATCCAATTAATCTTTAGATATTTGACAACCCACTCTTCTATAGGTCTCAAAAGATAAAATCTGAATACAGATTTGATACCTGTTTTTCTCCCCTCATAATAAATACATAATCTTGTTATGAAGATTCAGCGGTGCTCATTTGAGGCAAGACTGCTTCTGAAATTTCCTATAAGTAGATTTTAAATACAAGCTTATAAGGAAGGTTGAGACTAGAGAAATTTGCAAAAGGTAGTCATTGAATTCACTTTTTTATTATGTAATATTTGAGACATGTAAGATGTTTAAAGAACTGGTATTTACTCTTTAGTGAACTTCTACTGCTCGTAAGATAAAAATCTGGACTAGTAAAAAAGACTTTGTTTCCAGACAGAAGTGCAGCAAAGCTGGAAAATAAGAGTCTTGCGTAGTTTTTTTCTTTCTCCAAAGTGCATAAGACTAGCATTTTTACCATGTACAGCTACGCCAAATCACCCTTACTGAAAAGAGAGATGCTGTTGTCACCTCTTAATTTAAAACGAAAATCGACCCAGGTCTCGTAAGGAGAGATGTAGACGGGAAGATTACTAATGGAAAACTTGACTTTAGAGGAAAGACAACTACACTGAAAAATAAAAAAGACACGTAGTCATTAAGCTAATTAATTCTGGCCCCTCCAACTCTTAGAGTGCTGTCATTTACTAGCTGTGTGACGTCAGACGAGTTCTTGAACCTCTCTACACCTCAGTTTCCTGAACGGTGTGTGGTGAGGATAATAAGAGTATCTACGTCTTAGGGTGGGTACACGCACAGCCCTTACAACAGTGCCTGGCGCAGTTTGCCGTTGTTAGTGCCTTGGAGTCAGTTCCAGCTCCCAGCGCCGCTGTGGACAGCAGAGCGGAGCCCTGCCAGGTCTCTTCGCGCCCTCCTCTCACCTTCCAGTGCCGTATCGGACAAAGCTCCACTGCTGTTCATAGGGTTTTCATGGCATACAGTAAACCCTCAATAAATTAGCTCACTTTCTTCCTCCTCCTCAACAGAATGTTAGCTCCACATGAAAGCAGGGACTCTGTCTGACTTAGTTCGGTATCCTCACCTTCTATTTTGCCCATGGTAGGCACTCAATAAATATTTGTGGAATGGATTAATTAATGAAAGTAGCTGGGCTCTGAGGCTGAAAGTGAAAGAGAATTTGTCCTAAGTTTTATAGGCAGTGAGGGAAAAATAGACCTCAGGTTTAAGGTAGCTTAGGGAGGTAGGAAAGAACCCTAAACGAAGATGAGAAGACTCACGTTTATATTCTCCTAACTCTCTGGGTGTTGGGACTAAGGTTTTCTTCCCTAATTTGTAAAACAGGAATAACCCCCAAGGTTATTCTAAGGATTAAGTTAAGGAATATATAAGCTCACAATAAACTCTAAAGGGACATACAGACACATGATATTATTCATTTTTATCTCGGTAAGTTTATCCATTGGATGACAACAGAATGATTCTTTGAGAGTCTTGGAAGAAAGAATCTTCAGCTAAAGATTTAAGTACTAAAAATATTCAACCCCAGAGGTACCACAGACATAGACTAATTTTTTCCATCTGTGCAGTTTAGGGTAGTTTTGGCATACACTCAATACCAGGCAAGAAAGAAACTATGGTTTAGGCTGCTTTTAAAGTCAAAAAAAAAAAAAAAAAAGAGGCAGAAAAGGAAACTATTTCCTTTTATAAGCAAGAATGTTAAAATAGGGAAGGGCTTCATGGAGCAATTCTCCACCGAAGCGAGCGGATTTGATCCCCCTCCTCTCCCACCTTCCCCCCTCCCCGTGTATGTTCTGGTGGGTTAGTGGCTTTATATATCATGATTTATGCATTATGGACACTTCCATGTCACCAAAGACAAGCGATCGATTATTCTTTATCAGCCACGTGTGACTCAGGTCGAAGGAGCTAGTTACGAATCCCTAGATTAGCAATATTTGAAGACCTGGTTTTCAGAGCCAGGGACTGCTCAGAATACTGCAGCTTTAAGATCAGGCCTCACCCCAGAGGCCTCGGAAGAGCCTGAGTTTGAGGTTGGGAAACTGACTTGAGGAAAAAGATAAAGGAGCAAAAAAGCCATAGTGGGTGAGCTGATGACTCACTGCCACTTCCCTGAACTTCCAGAACGATAAGATGGAAGAGGGAAAAAAGGCAGTCCAGGAAAGACAAGAAGTCCAGGGGACTTAAAGACCTGTATGTGTTCTGAGGGTAAAGGCAACAAATGGAATTTCCACGGTCAAGTGTTAAATGCATCAAAGAAAGGACCCTAGGAAAAGTAAACTTGCTTTCACTTCACCATCAGAGCTAGCATCCTAAAGCTGATTATCTTATTCTCCTGCTGAAAAACCTCAATCTCTCCACATTGCTACTGGAGTAAATCTAAACTTACAATGGCATAGAATATTCTTCACAACCTTCCTTGTTAGCTTCATCTTTTAATTAATTCTTACTACATATCTTGGAAGGTTTAGGGGACCACTTATAGTTTACCAAATAAACCAGATACTTTTAAACTTGGGTCCATTTGTTTACACTATTCTCTCTGCCTGTAACTCTCACCCCAGCTGGCCAACCCCTAACTGCTTCAAAGGCCGGCTCCAGTATCTTTTCTCCTCTGAAGCTTTCTCAACTCTCACTCCTACTACTCAGAATTTGCTGTTCTGTCGTCTATGGCGTCACTGACCTTCAGGCATGCCTTTGTTAATCACTTAACCTGATGAATTAGATAGACTCGTAGGGGTCAATCCTCTCCCCAGCTCACTGCAGACTCCATGAAGGCAAGTGTGAGCCTGTCATCATGCACTTCTTGGCACACCATAGGAGCATCATCTGGGTTTGTTCAGTTGAATCAAATATTAGAAGAGGACCAAAGCATAATGGATTTTAGGCCTAGGAATTATGCTAGGACTAGAAAGTGTATGCTAAGTCCACATACGTGATTCTGCTTTTGGTCTTACCAGAGAGCATGTAATTCGCTTTTATTAAAGAAGTGTCATGAATATATCTCTCTAGATAAAACACTATTAATCCATTTTGGCTTATTATTGGCCTCCCCATAACCCAGTTAGCCAAAAGGTAGCTGAGTAACTTGACGTCTTCTCCAGCTGGAGTGGAATCACATTTGGGGCTTGCTTCAACCAGTGCACCTGTCCTGCTTGGGCTCTTCAAAGAGCCCCTCAGTCAACCATAGCCTTTGAAGGCACGAGCAGAAAGGAAACCAGATGAACTCTGTTGAACTTCAAACTTGCCATATTCCCTACTCTAGCATTAAACTTTTCTTCTCTAATTGAACAAGTTAACTGAAGAAGTACATAATGTAGTATCAATTTATTTTTTTAATCTTATCCATTATGCCACTTTGTTCCAGAAAGTCTTTAAGAGTGGTTAGAGAAAAAATGCCAAATCCCAAACCAAATTGTTCCATTTATCCCTTTGGTTCTTTTGGTGACCTTCTGTCAGTACTGACGATCAGTGTGAAAGACTTTTGGAAAAGTTTTCCTGGTACTAATAACAGCATTTCCTGAAGCATCTTATATCCTGGTTCACAACAAATGATCTGTCAACGCCCATAGGCCACTTTTACCCCCAGATCCAGCATGGATTTGTTCAACCTTGAAATCAGTCACTTAGGCCCTCACCTGGGTACACAACAAGGTAGCTAGTTACCCAGCATGTGTCCTGGCTAAATAAAATCACAGCTGCTTCCCGTCTGAAGTGCTCAGCGGTACAGCACAAAGATTAAGAGCAGGAGCTCTGGAGTCTGTCTGTCTGAGTTTGAATCTGGCCACAACTCTGACCAATTATGTGATCTTGGACAAGCTACTTAACCTCTCTATGCCTCACCTGTCTTATCGTAAAAAAGCAGTAATAATGGTACTTACCTCACGGGTTTGTTGTGTGGAATTAGTGAATTAATTACGTAAAGCACTTAGAACAGTGGCTGGCACATGGTAAGAATCAATAAATGATAGCTCTTACATTCTATATTTTCATATTTTTAGTTAAAACAAGTGGGTACAATAAGAAATATTTTTCTCTATATTTTTAGGTAAGAAAAGTGGGTATAATAAAAAATTAAAGGCAGGCTGGTCATTTTTAGAAGAAACTTTATTTACAAAACCGTAACTCAGTCTGCTTTGGTATTGCTATTGACAAAATGCCTACAGCTGAGATCTTAGCTAAGGCGCTACATTGCTTTTAGCTTTACATAAAACCAGAATCCGCCACTATCCCAGTTTCCTATTCCTGTGTGGCTCTGAATGCAGCTTTACAAAAGCAAAAATCTTTATAACGTACAGCGGCTTAAGTGAACCACTTTAGGTTTTTTCCCTTCTGTTTAAGGGTTGGGACTGAGACTACTCATCCAAAAGTTGCTATTTACAGAGAACGTCCAGGAGAATGGGGTAAGAAAGATGGAGGTTTATTTGGTTTTCATAATACAAGATCCATATGACTTAAGAAGAATGTTAAATAAATAATATTGCTAAATAGTATATATTGATAATTTCCCAACAAATTCATTTATCTAACACCATGTTGAGGAATCAAGAGGACTCCTGTATACATTTTCAAGTTTTAATTTTTTCTATTTGCTGATTCACAAAATCTTGCTCCATATTAAAGTAGTTATCACCAATATGATATATGATAAGCAGTACTCATGGAAACTAACAGCCCATTTTTAAAAATTCCCTGTTGAGCTTTAATTCCCAGTTGAGTTTCACATATGTATGCGTGGTTACATGCAAGTGTGGGTACTAATGCCCCTTATTCAAGAATGTAAAATTAATAATATCTGGCATCTAATGTAAGAAAAACTCCCCTAGATTGGGAGATAGCTGAGTGACACGTGAAAGAATCTTCTTCTATCTGATTTTTTAGAATACACCTATACTGGGCAGAGGGATGGAGAGACAGGACGAAGTAGAAGTGAAAGAAGAGAACTACATTGGCTCAGATTAAACTCAGGTAATTAATATGAGACAGCAAATAAATAAAACAACAAATGCCCCATTTTTGTTTTCCAAAAAGAGAAGTCACTGGCAAATCCTTACTAACAATTTTAAAGTTGATCTATTAATATATATGTTAAATAGGAAAAAGTTTGAATATCATATATATATCATAATTCCATTCATCTAATACACTCCTCTGCTGACACATCTAACATGTCTTCATCTGTATTCTCTTCTATCTCTGGCAAGTTGCCCCAAAGTAGGAAGTTTGTACCTGAAAATAAAAGGTCATAGAATTATTTGGTGCTGACTACTGTTACAACTCAGAAAATGATACAGGAAACATTATAGGTTAAGATTCTGATATTAAACCATAGTGTTAGCAGTAAAGAGAAAAGCTATTTAAGAATGTACCACAAATAAAATTATCTAATATTATTAATCTAGAACAGAAACATTCTTTAAACTCTTTAAGTCAGGGCTTGAATTCTAGAATCTTTGAACTCAAAAGGATTTCAGGAGTCCATTTATTCAAACCCTGCCTCTAGCTACGTTATACCATAGTCACTCTATACTGATAATTCTCAAATCTAATGATTCTTAAGAATGGAGATCTCACAAGACCCTTTTAGATTAAGTATCTCTGGAGGGTGCAGCGAAAAGGCCTCAAGAAGTCTCCTTATCTCCCCAACAAGTTTGGAAGTAGCTGGTACCTCATTTGATTTTAAAAAAGTAAGGTTTTGGAGCCAGTAATCCTGGATATAGGTGGATTTTAGGCTAGAGGGTATCAAGATAGTACTGCAAACTTTAGAACCAGGTTGTAGTGTCAATATAATAGGCAAAACAACAATCTAAAACCTCACTGTGAAAGGACAGTCAGATTTCATATCGAAGAATCCTGCACTGGTATATAGTACAAGACCACATGTACGGTGAAGGACAATGAGATGGTTTATTCTGGGCACATACTATATTACAACTTGGAAATGCTAAATTGAAAAAAAAATACCATTATTAACTGACCTCTAGCAGAACCAATAAAGTTCAACAAGAAAACGAATCTCAAGCTGTCCCGTCATCAATGTGGGCGCAAGGAGGACTCAGCAACTCCACTCACATGGTGGAGTGGCATGAGCCAGGGCTTGGAGATTTGGTTTGAAACCAGTTTCCACCACTCCCGGTACACCATGGATGTACTTACTACTTTTACTACAAATGTATGCAACCACAGACGATGTATATTATTGTTTTGTGTATTTAACTTTTTTACAGTGAGGTATTATATACTACACGTATCTTTTCCAGTTTGCTTTTTCATTCAATATTATGTTTTTGAGATTTACCTAGGTCCACATATGTAGGCTCAGCTCATTTAGTTCATTTCTTTTCATTTTTTTAGACTATTCCTCTGTATGAATTAAAAAAATACATATATATTGCAAATATGCCCTATCACTCATCCTCTCCTCTAACTGCCCACTTCGCACAGGTGCCCAAGGAGACACGTACAAGGACGTGCACTATTGCACTGTTGAAACAGTGGAAACCATCAACTATCTCCCTTGGGTGAGATACTAGAATCTAATCAGGCAAGAAGTTAGCATCTATTTTATACTGGTGGGGATATAGATGTTGATCATATTATTTTCTGTAATTTTTTTTGTGTTTGAATTGTTTATAATAAAAAATATTTTTCCCCAAGAATGAATGATGTTCTGCTTCTGGTAACATGGCATTGGAGAGGTGACAAGACAGTCAGGAATTACTAGGCCAAAATCCAAGGGACAATTAGAACCCACAAAGTTGAATAGAGTGTTGAAGTCAATTGCCCTTGGGGACATCTGCCAGTCTGAGGGATTCTGAATTGTTCCCCAAGCTTCGTCAGGAAACCAGGTCTACATGTGAAGGCTAGCCTAGAACATAGACTTCTTGGGCCCTTTGTGTCTAAACATTCTAGAATTTTATTAAAGCTTGTGAATGTATTCCTTTGATGCTGTTGATTCAGGTGCCTCAAGGACAGTTCCAAGGCCATGAGAAACCCTGTTTCATACCAACCATCTAGAAAACGTTGCTTTAAATCACAATATTAGGGTTACAAAGAAGTTTGATATTCTTGGAGTCAATGCTTAGAGACGTGAGTAGCTCGGCACAATTGGTTCAAAGGAGGAAAAATAAACTAAAAGATTGGATCTGACAGAAGCAGCACCTTCCTTTCTCTGTTAGGAAGGGAGGAAGGAAATCCTGTGATACATCTGTTTCTCATGGATTAGATTCAATGCAAATGGAAGAATGCTGGGCTTTTATCTTTGAAAAATTGACCAATATTAAAAAGTAAATCAAAATGGAAAAATCTCCACCCTGTGTTTTGAATTCTTTGAAGCAGGAAAAATAGTATCAAAGCAGAAACTTCCTTTAATGTGTCCCATGAGCAGCACAAATATAAGACTGGAGGCCTAAATTAGGAGGCTCTATCTCAGTTAGGGGAGTTCAGATAATGGCCTTCCTCAAAAACGGCCTTCTTAACCTTCTACAGTCTTCAATTAAAGTCCCCAAATGAAGGGTTAAGAGCCACAATTGAATGCCAGGTGATAAAAAAATTCGGAGTCTATAAAATCCCAAGCATAATTGGAGGGTTCAAAGACCCTGACAACGTAGCTTACAAATTCATGAACTTTTGGTCTGTGAAGGCAAATCATACTCTTAAAAAAAGGAATATATTTTAAGTTCTGAAAAGGACTAAAGCATACATTTAAAAACCTGAGAGTGTTAGTGCCAACTTGGATTGTCAAATTCTGTAAACTGGTTCTGTAAACTAAAGCTTAGTAAATTTCAGTTCCCACCAAAAAAGTCCCACTGAAAGTCAACTTGGTCTGTTGTGTAAATAGATATTGGACATTGAGAAGATGTGTCCTGTAACAAAATCGAACAGCTCCAGACAATCTAAAAATATATTATATAAATATCCCTTAAGAATTGGCTGTTTATTTTCCTACTAAATAATTGGTATAACATATTGGTATTAAATATTTCTCTTGACTAAAATTCCATCATAATTTATTAATATAGATGTCAAAATGTCTATTTTTTTCCTGAAGCAATATCACCAAATACAGACGTTATCTAGTCATCCCCCTCCCTACTCCCCACAGCGCCTGCCTCCCTTCCTTGCCTTTCTTACACTTACACACACACACACACACACACACACACACACACACACACACACACACACACAATTGACTATCAAATCTAAAATCTTCCAAAATTCCCTGGGGTCATAATATGTATCAAGACAGCAACTTAAAACAATTGAAATATTAATTTAAGAAGGCCATGATATCTAGCCAAGTTTGAGGCTCACATACAATGATGAAAATAGAAATGGCAATGAATTTTGGCTAGTAGTTTCCATAAGTGAATGTTTGGGATAAAAGTATTGAAGTTTTACTCTAGTGGATCCAACCCAGGTAAGAAGGTCTCAGAGAGAATCCTGAAATAATCTACTGGGAGTTTCACTCAGGTATTGATAGACAAATGTCAAGGGAATGTCTGAGTCAATTGTCTCTTACCGGTAGAGTCTAGTCTGTTAATGTCATAAACTGCCTGGCTGTGAAACATCCAGAAGTGTCCGTTGTTGCAGGAAAGAAGGCAGGAACAACATGGAACAATCACATGATAACCTACAATGTTCCCACTAAAAAAAAAAGTAAATATTATTAGGTACCATCTAATACCTAGGTACCAAGTAATAACTGCCATGTAAGCATTTCCATGTGCTAATGTAAGTAGACAGATCATATAAAGACCTCATTTCCTCCGAACAACCTCCATTGCTGGGATCTTTGGGATGGGAGTTACTCTGATAATTGTTACAGTTCTGTCAAGTGGGAAAATAGTCTTTAAGTGAAATAATACTAACACATTCTCCATTTCTTTGCTAGTATTATTTTATGCATTCTTCCTTCAGAAGCTAGCTTTTAGATGCCACAAGGTTGTGATTTGTTCTGTAAAGCACCCAAAATTGATGTGCTGTACAGACAAAATATATTAAATAAACTTAGATCTGTGGGCAAAAGGCTGGTGCTATCCCCAGCGGCAAGTTGGGTTCTTACATGTTATAGTTCCATGCCAGCACCTAAAAACTGTTTCAACAGATGGAGGAGTAGGAAGACAGCATGAGCCCCTGCAAACCAAACGCAAGCTGGCTCCTCTAATTTTAGTTTCAGTGTTTTTGAAGGAATTCAGAAATCAAGCAAATCCACAGAGAAATCTAGAGAAAGTTGCAATAGTTTTTCCCGTCTTCAGGATTATTCATCTGATTATAAGTACCTCACTCTTCTACAGATTTTTTTTCCAATCTGGTCACTATTAAATAGGTGAATATCCAGGAATATTTTAGCTAGTTTAAAAAGTAGCTAGTACTTTTTAAAAAAATGACAATATGAACTGCTTATACCTTGAGTCGTAAAATTTCTTCTTATAGTTTGTTCCCGCCCTGTGAAATGTGGGAGTCAGTCATTTTTGTGAGGCCCTAGAAAAATACTATAAAAGGTACCAGCCCACCTAAAATACGTCTTCTAATCATAATCTGCCTGAAAGGCAAACAAATGAAAAGTGAGACTTGTTCTTGGACTAGGACTTACAGTTATTTATAAGACTATATTGTGAGAGTAAATTCTATGTCTTTAATTACTACCCATATTCATTCAATGATTCAAGCACTCATTCAACTAATGTTTATTGAGCATCTACTATGTGTCAGGTATTGTTCCAGGTGCCAGGAACACAGCAATGGACAAAGTCCTTATTCTCATGGAGTTAACATTCTAGGAGGGACACATCAGATCATTTGCTCCCTTGTTAAAACCACTTCAACAGCTTCTCATTGGCCAAAAATGAAAACAAAAAAACTTTCATACCAAGGTCTAGATCTGCGCTATCCAAAATGTGGCTATTGAGTGCTTGAAATTTGGCTAGCCTGAACTGCACTGTGCTGTAAGTACAAACATACACCAGATTTCAACGACCAAGAGTAAAAAAGAGAATGTGAAATATTTCATTAATAATTTTTTATGTTAGTTACATGTTGAAATGATAATATTTGGGATATATTGGGTTAAATAAAATATATGATACAAATTAATTTCACCTGTTTCTTTTCACTTTTTAAAGTGTGGTCACTATTACACATGTGGCTTGCAGCTTTCTGTTAAGCAACGCTGCTCTAGATTATCCAGCTTCTCACTACACCCCTACACTACTCACACTACTCTCCCCCAATGCTCACGTCTCGGCCACACTAGCCATCATCTTTTTATTCCTTGAAGACGTTAAGCTTCTTCTTGCCTTTGGAGCAATTCCCACTCTATTCAATGTCTTATTTATTTAAATATCTTATTGATTGATTGACTGTCTTCCCACTAGAATATATTGTTCAAAGGCTAGTGGATTTTGTCTTGTTTATTGCTTTGTTTCCAGCCCCTATAACAATGACTAGCACATGTTAGGACCTCAATATATAGTCTGAATGAATGAAATGAAACAGTCATTAGCACACAAGAAGAGTTTGCTAATTTAAATTATTGGAATTATAATTTATACTCCAAATCCCATTTAAATGAGGAAATTTCAACTTCCTTCTCTCTAAAATGGGACTAATAACACTCAAATCTGTCTACCTCTCAAAAGATAATAGTAATAGTTTTCATCTGTGTTGTAATTTATAGTTTATCAAGCCTTTTAACATTCATAATTCATTTAATCTTCACAACTCTATAAGATAAACACAAAAGATTTTTTTAATTTCTATCTTAAGAAGTTTTTATCTTCTTAAGATATAAATTAAGTAAGAAAACAGAGGCTCTGAGGTGTAGAGGTGTGAGGGGCTTACTCAAGATCACACAGAGAATAAGGGCAGGCTAGGGCTCAAAGTGGATTTTTATGACTGTAAATCCAAGTGTTTCTTCCCCTTAAACTACACTGCCTTTTCCTGAAAATTAAAGCAGATATTTGTCAATGCACTTTGAAACATTGCAAAATCATATACAAATGTAAAATGTCACAAGACCCATTTAAAAAATAGCTCTAAATAACAAATGGTTTTCCGAAGGCTCATTGCCTGGGTCGTAACCAGCGCTCGATGCAGCCCACTGAACCCTTCTCTGTGCTTGGGTGTCGACATCCATCTCCCAGACCCAGCGCCACCTAGAAGACTGCCACCAATTACCATTTTAAACATGCGATGTCCTTCAGTTTACATTTGCAGATTTCAGTGAAATAGCATCTTCCAATGAAGTCTACTGCACTGGAGAGGGAAAAGTGTAGAGACAGTCAAATGTGCCTTTTAAAAAACTGTGGTAAAAAACATATAACATAAAATTTACTAACGACCGTTTTTAAACGTACAGTTAAGTGTTAAATGTATTCACATTGTTGTGCAACGAACCTCCAGACCTTTTTCTTCCTGCAAAACCGAAACCCTATACCTATTAAACAACAACTCCCCGTTTCCCTCTTTCCCCAGCCCCTGGAAATCACCATTCTACTTTCTGTTTCTATGAATTTGACTACTTTAGATACTACATATAAGAGGAATCAGACAGTATTTGCCTTTTTGTGATTGGCCTATTTCACTTAGCCTATTGTCCTCAGGGTCCATCCATGTTATAGCATGTGACAGGATATCCTTGTTTTTTAAGGCTGAATAATATTTCATTTTATGCATATACCACATTTTGTTTATTCATTCATCTGCTGATGGACATTTGGGCTGCTTCCACTTCTTGGTGGGCAAATATCTCTTCTAGATCCTGCACTGAATTCTTTTGGATATATACCCAGGGGTGGGATTGCTGGATCGTATGATAATTCTAATTTCTTTCTTTCTTCTGTTTTTATTTTTGCTTGAAGAAGATGGGCCCCGAGCCAACATCTGTGCCAATCTTCCTCTATTTTGTACGTGGGACGCAGCCACAGCATGGCTTGACAAGTGGTGTCTAGGTCCACGCTTGGGATCCAAACTGACAAACCCTGGGCCACTGAAGCAGAGTGCCCGAACTTAACCACTACGCCACTGAGCCAGCCACTAATTTCAATCTTTCGAGGAACTGCCATGCTATTTTCCACAGCAGCAGCAGCACTTTGCATTCCCACCAACAGTGCCCAAAGGCTCCAACTTTTCCAGATGCTTGCCCTCAGACGCACTTTTGACTGTGAGTTGGCATGAATTTTGGAGACCCAGAGAGCTGAAAGAGACTCTAAAGTAGACTACAGCATATTTTGTTACAGCCAGTTAATGTTTGTGAGATCACCATAAATATGACACGCCTTCCATTGAAAAAACCTTATGTGTTCACTGGTTCACGCACATCTTGGCACACTGATGCACGACCGTTAGGACCCCTGCAAGGAGGAGGAGACACCAGGAAAGATCTGACTGCGTTCTAGCCTCCGTCTCAGCCCTCCTTATGACTGTCCTTCTATTTACAACTTCTGCACAGGCCAAAGGTTAACATGGAAAGTTTGTGTATGCGCACTAAAAAGCAAAAGCGCTAGACAAGGCATGGACTTTTGCAATAACGGGTTCTAGACCTGCTGCCTGGTGCTTTTTCTTCTTGCAGCACACACGCACTCAGAGGAACTTGACACGTTAACCCGTTTATCTCCGCAGTGAATGAGAGCCTTTGGCTTTGCCACCAGGCACCACCACACTTCACCAAGTCAGAAAAGATTTCGAGGGAGGAAGAGTCCAGAGCTTTGAGTATATTTAAAAAATGTTTAAAGTTTCTACTATTATCATGAAATCCGCTTTAAAGGGTTACGGCTCTTAGCCTGCCCCTCTGGTCTGTGTCCAAAGAACAGCTGTCCATCCATATTTTGGATAAGCAATCACTCTTTGCTTAGTGATAAGGTTTCAATAAAGAGCTAAATCTTGAAAATCATGGAAGGTACACACAGGCTGGCTACGAAAAGAGAAAGCACCTTTTAGAACAAGGAAACGCTATATTGGAGTCAAGTAAAATGGTTCTTTTTCCAAATAGGTAGCAAATTCTTAAGGACTCTACACCCGAACACGGACTTTAAAAGGATTTAATTATGCAAACGACCGCACAATACCCAAAGTAGAGTGTGGGAGATAGACTGCGTCAGGGCTAAGTCTGGTTCCTCCCCTGAAAACCTGCGTCTCTCGTTCAGGAGAGAGATCCGGGGGAAGGAGCGGGGCCGCGGCCGGACACCGGATCTGATCCCACGCCCCGGAGCAGATCACGACGGGGAACCGCACGCTGTCGCTGTGAAACGGAGTCGGGGTCGGGGGCCCGACGGTGGCGGCCACAGGGCTGCAGCCGGCCCGCGCGTCCCCTCGGCGCCGACCGCCCCGGCCACACCGCAGGCTCGTCCTGACGCCCGCCCGCCCAGCTACCGCCCCGGGGGTCACCGACGGAGGGGAGTGGCTGGAACACCACGACGACCGCCCCCTGCCTCCCAGAGGCCGGGCGGCCGCCGCGGGACTTACTCGGTGGGCGGGATGTCGGTGGAGAAGAGGTCCACGTCGGTGTCGGCCAGCAGCACGGCCTTCATGCCCCTGGCGCTGAGCACCTGCGCGCAGAACCTGCAGCGCAGGACGCACACGCGGCGCTCCCGGAACCCGCGGCTGCCGGCCGACATGGCGCCGCGCGGGGCCGGCCTCGCGGCCCGCGGACGGGGCAGGGGACGCGCTCCCTTCGGTCTTCCCGGGGGAGGGCGAACGCGTATTGACTGAGCGCGAGCGGGGAGCGGCCAGCTCGGCTTTCCCGGCTCTTGGGAGGGAGCGGGGCCGGGCCGCTCCGCACTGCGCGGCTCGCCCGCGCGGCCTCGGGTGCGGGCTGCCGCTCTCGCGGGCCTCCCTCGGGGCGCCCCGACTCCAGCTGGACCGCGGCCCGAGCGTCCGCCACGCCCGCCCGTCCCTCGGTTCTCCTCGGGCTCCCGGCCCCGCCTCCGCTCGCCGCCGCCCGCAGCCCCCCGGCCGCGGCGGGGCTCCGCGCGCTTCCCCTCACGTCCCTCCCCTCAGGTCTCTCCCCGGGCGGCCGCGGCGGTGGCGCGCGGCACAGAGGTCGCGTTTTGGGCTCAGGCGCGTTGGGGTCTCTGTCAGCGAACAGGTCGCTTTTCGTCCCTCTTCCGCTCTCTCTGCCTTTCCGACCGGCAGGCAGTTTGAATTGCCAGCGCCGCGCAGCGATTGGGAGAACTAGAGCTCGCCCACGGCCCGCATTGGCAGGCTCCGGAGCCTCCCTCTGACGAGACCTCAGCGGCAGGGAGCCTGCACTCCCCGCCCCAGTAACGGTGCCGAGACCAGCTCGGCTCTCCGATTGGCTGAGCTTGGCCCCGCCCTCGATCTCATTGGCCGGAGCCGGGAGGTCCGGGCGAACCCTAACTCCCGCCCTAGTGACAGCAGCAAGGCACGCCCTTTGCACTTCTTATTGGAAGAAGTTCTACAGTCCCCGCCGGCCTCTACTCTCTATTGGCTAAAATTCTCCGCAACGCCCCTCCGCTCTACCCCGGTCCAATTGGTCGTGCCTTCTCTCAAGAGTTTGTGTTTGGTTACTGGTTCCGTCTTAATCCCGCCCATCAATTCCACTTTAGGGTTCGGCTGCCCGGGGAGGAGCTCGCTCTGTGGCCACGCCTCGGGGGTGCTGGTCACGCCTCCAAGTTTCACCAGCCCCTCCTCCTCATTCCTGGCTTCTGGGATAGGCTGTTCCTATTGGCTACAGGCCCCATCGGTCGATAGAAAGCGGGCGGTGATTGGCAAGGGGGTGGGCTCTGCTTCCCGGCGGGGTCTTGCGGAGTTGGCGGAGGCTCCTCAGGGGACTAGGGGACCGATCTGCGTAGAAGCGGGTGGCGGGGAAGAGAGGGGAGGAGACCTCTGAGTGGGAAGCGGAGCCGGGGGCCTGGGACCCGTCGCGTCAGAGCCAGGTAAAGGCTCCTTCCCTCTCCCCTTTTTCCTTCCCTGCCGCCGGGCTGGAGCCCCGACTGAACAAACCCAGTTCGGGGCGGGAAGGAGAGAGCGCGGATGCTGCTGGCGGAATCCCTCAGACCCCCTCCCCCCGACCTGCGCCAAATCTCCCCGCACAGCCCATAATACTTCTCCGGACTGCATCTCTCCGCCCTTCCCGCACAGCCCGGACGCTGCTTTGGCTCCGTGCCGCCGCGCAGCCCGCACCCAGGCCCCTCTCCAGGTCCTGTGCACACGGGCAGCCTTGGTCCACTTTTGGGCAGCCGTCGTAGGCATCGCCCGTCACCACCGGCTGCCCTCTTCCCCTGTCTCCACGCCCTGGCGGACGGCGGGTTACAGTCCTGGACCCAGAAGGATGGGTGTTCCGCTCTGCTTCCGGGGCTCTTCCCGGTCCCGGCCCCCGACTCGCCCCGAAGGGCTCCTCTGCACGCTCTCGGTTCCCAGACCCATATCTGGGTCTCCAGAGTTGCTAACATCCTTGTGCTCCATGTAACATCGCGGCCCACGGTAGTCTCTTAGCTCCCCCTCACCCCTAGGTAATGCTCCCTTGCCCTCTCCCGCCCCCACAGCTTGTGCAGAGTCTCAGTTATCCCCGGCTCCCGTGCAGCCCCGGGACCCCACCTCGCAGCCCCTCCCCGCTTCCTGCCCGCCTGCGCTCCAGGCCGCCTCGGCTCCCTCTTCCTCCCTGGGCGCTGCCGTTCCTTGGGCGCGGGAAGTGGAAGACACAGCGGGAGCCCCCTTCTCCCAGCGTGGAGAGGGAAAGGGGCGACCGAGGCGGAGGGTCGCGCCTGCGGCACGCCGGGGAGCCAGACCCCGGCTCTGCGCTCCCGCCCGCTTCCCTCCAGGGCCTGGGCCGGGCGGGATCTCTTGGGGCACCTTCTGGTGCGGGAGTCGGGACCGCGACCCTCACAGACCTTCCTTTCCTCCGCCCCCAGCCTGGGATTGGGTGCGGTATCTGGAATCTCTAGGCTTGGATGACAAAAAATATAGGGGATGGCATTTAGAGTGACTCCCGTCCCTGGCTTGGGGGAGGCGATGGCTGCCTTCCGCCCCCCGCCCCCTGGTTTTCCCGACTCCGACCCTCGCCTGTAACCCATTTCCTGCTTCTGCCGACCACATTGTTTTCCTGGATGTGTCCCGTGCCGAGCAGGCTTTTTCCTGCAGATCTCCTGCCCCCAACCCCCCAACATTTGGCTGCCAAGAGAAGCTAGTAACCAAAAACAAAACAACTGGGAGGAGGGGCGGGAGGGGAAGAAAAGTTGTGCCCGGGTGGCTTGTCCCTCCCCGGCTTTGATCCCCTTTGATGTCCAGGGAGTTGCCCCAGCCGGGGGTCAGGGGCCGCGTCGGAGTCAGGGCCCGGAGGGCTCCCTCCGGCTGGCCGCTGCCCAGCGCTGGCAGGGCTCGGGAGGCCGCCGAGGTGCCGCAGTCCCCGCCCGGAGCCCCGCGTTCCCGCCGCAGTCCCCACCCGAAGCCCGCGCAGGCGGCTGCTCCAAAGTGTTTTCTTTCAGCCTTAAAACAAAATCCGGAGGGAGCTTCCTTCCTCTCCACCTCGCCGGGCCGGGCTCTGCCGGCCCAGCGGCGTTTGGCCGAGATGAATGGGCCCAGGCCGGGCTCAGGACGATGTCCCCTACCCCACCCTTGTCGCGATTAGGATCTGCGCTGGAGCTGATCGCCCCCTCCCCTTTTCCTTGCATTTACAGGCAAGTGAACCGGAGCAAACGACTTCCGATCCAGTCCGCGCTGCTGCGGCTCCCGTTTGGGATTTGATTTGCAGCATCTTCGAGCCTGTGCAACAAAAAACCGCGAAGCACGCCCAGCCCTCCCCCGGCACCCCGATACGCACCCACTCCCTCCCGGGGACACAGCTGGGCGCGTCCACACCCGGCACCCCCACACCATGTTGTGCGGAAGGACTTCCACTCCCCGCCTGTGTCGTTGATGTCAGACCCCAGGCCAGCCTCCGGGCGCTGCAGTTCTCCCGGCTAATGCTGAGGCTGCGGCTCCGGCTCTAGCACGGGAACCAGCCGCCGCCGCGCCCGGCCCCAGCGCCCACCGTCTGCATGTGCCCGCCGTAGCCGCCTGCCCAGCCCGCAGCCCGCGCTCCCCGGAGCGCTGGAGACCACCGCGGGGGGCCCCTTCTGCCCGCGGGAGAAGCAGCCTTGGAGGTATTGATTTTGGTGGTTGGATTTTTCCCGTGGATCTATCAATTCACAATTCGAATTTGGAAGAAAGAAGGAAAACATGACGTCTCCAGCCAAATTCAAAAAGGATAAGGAGATCATAGCAGAGTACGATACTCAGGTCAAAGGTAAGGGCTTTGAAAAATAGCATAATGCATATGCTCTGTGGACCATTGAGGCTTGTATTTCCACCCTGATTTGCAGGATGTTCGTTTCTTTGGGTGGAGCAGGTAGGGGCAGGCTGACCCCAGAGCTGGTTTCATAGGTGAGCCTGAGCCTCGGAGGGATGGGCAGTGCCAGGGACCACATGCTTGGGAAAGGAAATTTCGTAATGGGCTTTAGGGTCGTCTCAGTAGGGCTCGCCATTATTTTGGCAGCCCTTTCCCCAAGGCTGGATAGGGTGGGGGGAGGGGCAGGAGGCTCTTGGAGAGAGAAAGAGCCTCTGGGTGTCTGGGTCAGGTTTCCTTGAAGGACAACTGAAATCTGACAGGTGTTTGGGAATTTATTTCAGAGGTCGAAGAGGAGTCCAGGCAGAGAAAGGCAACCTTGAGAACGTGTACCATTTGGAGAGCCCTGAGGGAGGGTTTTTTTTTTTTCCTGATGCACTATGTATCAAAACATGACATTTGCTACGGCATTGCACACAGAAAGTCTGTGGCCACCTTGGGTGCACCGTGTACCTGCCTGGTCTCTGGTCGTTCTGCATTCTCTGGGAGATCGGAGAACGGAAAGAATAAGGTCACTCACAGCCCGTCTCTGCCCTCACCTAAACCTGAATGGAGTTAAAATGTTAAGGTTGCTGGGTGGTGCTGATTCTGGAGAATGGGAAGACATAATTGTTTAACCCTTCTGGGTTTTCGCCCTCTGCTCCAGAATGCATGCTTTTAAAGGCCCACTTCCCTTCTTGCAGAAATGCAAAGGGTAAAGCAAAATGTGGACCTGGAGAAACCAAGTGACCTGTCTACACATCTAGTTGACTGCTTGACCTGGCGTGGGAATCAGAACCCCTTCCCAGATAGCCTTTTTTTTAACCATTGATTCCCACAGGAGGGGTTCCCGCCTGTTCAAGAGCCCCAGCATGTGTTTGTGCGAGGCACTGTCCCTTCCTGGCCAGTCACTGGGAAGAGCCATGTAGCTCTAGCCCATTGAGACCTCAGCTGGGGAGTGGGAGAGGTGGGTGGCCTTGAATGTTACACCACATGGTTGGAGCTCTGGGTTTTCCTTTGTTTCAGAGTGCAGAGCGAGGGGCCCCTCCTTCTTTCCCTGCACCAATGCAAGGAGACCTTTCCTGTCATAGAGGACTTGGGAAGGGCCATGTCTCCCTTCTGAGATTGTCTGGGTGGGGGTAGGGATAGAGCCTGAAATGGGCAGCTGCCTTATCTCTTGGAAGATTGGAAGGTGGTTCGAAGTCCCCATTGTTGCCTGTAGGATCTTTTTAATGTCATCAGCATGGTCAATGCTGGAGGTGCCCTGAGGGACCTTCTGTCCACTTGGCTGCAAATACTGGTGGGCTTATTACAGAGATGGAGGAGTTGACTGATGGATAGCTTCAGTTGAACTGGGATTGGGAGAGGTGTGGTTGTGAGTTATAATTGAGGTCTTGGCCTCTAGTCAGTGTTCATAAGCTGGGCCTGTTTTTGTAAACAATAAGCCACTGGCCTCTGTGTCCTGTCCAAACGCACTGCATTCTTCTCCTGGAATCCCCCCTGCAGTTTTAACCAGATATGTCATTCTTTTTTTTGTACATATCCTATTCTTAACTGTTGCCATAGGGAGCGTTAATAACTTTGACTTTCCCAGATTCTCTCTAGAAGCACACTGTTTGACTAAGGTGCAAAGTGATTTTACAGGCTTATTTTTTGGAAGGTTCAGGGCTGATAGGTGTTAATAGAACCGTATCTGCTGATTTCTTATTGGTGAGGGATTTCTCCTGAGTGTCTCAAAATTAAACCCTTCGTGTATTTACAAACATTGCTCATTGAGATGATGTAATGCGGTTGGCTATTTGGGGTTGCTCTTCAACCTGAACACGACGGGGCTGTTTTGCTTTGCTCAGATATTTTTCATTGACACTATTCAAGACCATAGAATTTTATAGGTGGCCAAGCACGATGTCTTACTCAGAGAAGGTGCCCGCTGAATGCTTATGAAACTGATTTGAATGGTGTAGTCCCTCATTTTACAGCTGAGGAGAGTACAGAGAAATGAAGAGGCTGTCCAAGGTCACACAGCTAGGTGGTGGTAGATTTGAAACTAGAAGCAGGTTACTGACTCCCAATTCTCTATTCTATTCTATTTGTATTTACTATGAAACATTGTCTGACTGGAGTAGGAAAAAAAAATCACTAAGAAGCCAAAATCTGTCAATGAATAATAGTAACAATAATGATAATAACAGGTTCCATTTTGGGTGCTCATTATGTTCCAGCCTGTCCCAAGTGCTTTATATGAATTGTCTCGTTTAATCCCCACATCAGCCCAGGGGGTGGATGTAATTTCACCCTCCATTCACCACATGGAGAAACTGAGGTTTCCCCTGGTCACAGAGCCACATCAAGGCAGCTTGACTCCATTCCTTTAACTATCAACTACTGATTGAGTGCCTTCTATGTGACCTGGGGGCTGGCAGTGTAGCAGTGAACAAGACGCAGTCCCCTCCCTCACGGAGCTTACATCCTAGAACCCATGCTCTCCGGGGAAGAGCACAGAACTTGGAGACAAACGGTCCTGGGTTGGCTCTGCTACCCCACTATGTGGAAGCCTTCGTCAGAATTATTATGAATTTCAGCTTTTTATGTATTATATGGGACTCATAGTGCTGCCAGCTTTCTTTCTCTTACAGATGCCAAGATAAAAAAGAAAATTGTGGGACTGGCCTGTTGGCGTAGTGGTTAAGTTCATGTGCTCTGCTTCCATGGCCTGGGGTTCGTGGGTTTGGATCCTGGGTGCAGATCCACACACTTGCTCATCAAGCCATGCTGTGGCAGTGTCCCACATATAAAATGGAGGAAAATTGGCACAGATGTTAGCTCAGTGACAATCTTCCTTGTGCAAAAAGAGGAAGATTGGCAGTGATGTTAGCTCAGGGCCAATCTTCCTCACCAAAAAAAAAAAAAGGGGGGGGAGAAAAAGAAAGAAAGAAAAAGAAAATTGCTATTTTGGCCTAATGGTTAAGAGCGCATGTTTTTGAGTCAAAAGGATCCAGGTTTAAATCTCAGTTCTGCCACTTGCTTGCCTTGCACCTTAAGTAAGTTACTTGACTTGTTTAAGCCTCAGTTTCCTAACCTGGAAAATAGGCAAAATAATATGCATTTCCTAAGGAAGTTTTGAGGATTCAGTGAGCTAGTATATAAAAATCATTTAGCATAGCGTCTGGCACTTGTAAGCACTCAATAATGGTACGGTCTACTCCTCTGTTCCTGAGCCTGCCTTCCTCGTTGCTGAGTTAGGCTGACCGTTAAGGCTGCAGTTGTCTATTTATGTCTAAAATGCTAGCTGTTAACTGATGGGAAACAAGTCTAGGAATGAAGCTGGAGTGTTAGTTTAAGTTCCTCCAGTACTAGCAAAAGGTATCTTGGATCAGACACTGAAAACCTCTTTTCCCTTTCTGTAACACCAACCGGTAACTGTCTAATCAGTGACCCCTGCTGCCCTGTATGCCTCTGACCAGAGTCCTGGGTCCTTCTGTTTGGTCAGAATGATTTGAGTCGATCACGTGGGCTCTAAATGGACTTTGTGGGACCCTGTCCATTCTGTGGTTTTTGCCTCCCTTTACGCCACCTGCTCACCTGTGCCCTGAAGGACTTCTGGGGCCGCAGCCCCCGCCCTACCCCAGTATGGTTTCTGAGGGGCGCGCCTCCTTAGTCAGCCTGCCTTCTAGCCACCTTCTTAAAAACCGTCATTGTTTCTGGTTTGTGGGTGTTCAGATTCTTTTGAAAGTTCATGCCTCTCAGTGTCTGACTCGAAAGCAATAATATTCTTAGTACTTTTACATAGTTCTTTCTTATTTACAAAGCACTTTCATTTACATTAATCTCTGGAAATTCTTGACAGCCCTGTTCCAATTCCCGGTCGTAAGTTGAGGCCTTTTGGCCTCTAGCCTAGTAGCTTCTTTTGGGATTGGAGCAGCCAAAGGTGGGAAGGTGTGAGCATGGCTGCCAGGGGCGAGAAGCTGGGCGGCGTCTGGGTGGATTCACATTGCTTACGCGTCCCAGTTGTCCGGTCCTTGTTCAAGGCCCTCTTTCCTTTACCCTCTCCATACCTAGAGTTTTTGTAGTCCCACAGAAAGCTTGAGATTGACAGTTAATGCAAATATTCAGGGAGGAATCCTCTGGAACAGAGTGGCACTGTGTGCTGAGCAGTCAAATTCTCTTTCTTGAGAACATTAGGGGTCTTGTCTTTTTTTTTTTTCCTGTCTTAGAAGAACAGTGTGTGTGCACCACAGAGTCGAGAAGTGAAATTTTGTAATTTCCATCTGGAGCATTTTGATAGAAAAGGCTCAGGCCTTTGCCTGGATCAGTTTAACCCTTTCAGGACCCTTTGCGAGCAGGAGATGATATTTAAAACTCAAGACACACTGTGTGTGCACACGCACTTGGGAATGCGGATTGCTGGTATTTGAACAAGCTTGTTCCCCGGGAGGTCTGAGCATTTCTTCTCTCATGCCAACAAAGGTCTGCTCTGGAGCTTCTTTCCTCCCAGCCCCCATTCCCCAGAGGAGCTTTAAATATAATCAGTTTGTGAAAAGCTGCAGTAAAACATCTCGTTGGAATCCCCAACCAGATGCTATCATCTTCCTGCGAGATGATTGAAGGCTCCTCTTCCCTTGCTCAGGGAAAGTAGGACTTTGCAGTAGGGTGAACTCCTGGAAGAAAATGAAGCTCTTGGAAAGATTCAAGTACTCTATGTTTCAGAGTTGAGAAACCCTGGAGGAAGGTGGTAGGCAAGGAGCCAGGGATGCTGTGTGTGTGCAGAGCAGCAATGTTTAGAAACAGTGTTCGTCAGGAGCCCTTAGCTTTTCCAGTTTCAGACTTTCTCTTGGAGAAGGAGAACAGAAATTTCCTTTGGAGAAGCCCATCTGGTAGTTATGGCCACATCGTCATGCATCACAAAAGTGGAAAGCCTGGACAAGCCCTGACCACTTCTCTGCTGTGAAGTTTGCCGAGTCTGACCTGGCCATGATATGTAGGGTCTACACCCTTTTAAAATCAGCAGGCGCCCAGCCACTGTTCACTCCAGACAAATGTGGGCCGCCCAGTGACACCTGTAGAGCTATCCTTCCAGAAGAATGGTTTTCTTCTTGGGAATAGCGCTTCCCTTCCATCCTAGACCTCCAAGGGCTTTGTTAGGAAAGTATTACGTCATGTTGCAGAGAAAAAGAAGTTGATCTGTAGATTTCTACTGGTAATACAATTCAAGTGAACACTTTTAACCTGGTGTCAGCTATAGAATTAGCCTTTTGGGGTATCTGGGAAAGTTACCTCAGAAGTTGTTTGTTTTAAATATAAACAATGAGAGCCCTTAAAAATGACAAAATAACGCCTTTACTGATTTTACGGTAATACGTAGGAACTCTCTCTCTCGTGCTTTAATTGTGGTAAAATGCATATAACATAAAATTTACCATCATAAGTATCTTAAGTGTGTGGTTAGCAGCATTTAGTGCATTCAGCCTTGTGCACCATCACCCCATCCATCCCAGAACCTCTTCATCTCACAAAGTTGAAATCTGTACCCATTGAGCAAGCTGCTCCCCTCCCCCTTGCATTTCTGTTTGACTGCTTTGGGTACCTCACGTAAGTGGAATCCTGCAGTATTTGCCTTTTTGTGTCTGGCTTATTTCTCTTCGTGTAATATCTTCAGGGTTCATTCATGTTGTAGCATGTGTCAGAATTTCCTTTCTTTTTAAGGCCATTGTATGTATACGCCAGGTTTTGTTTATCTATTAATGCGTCCACGGACACTTGGATTGCTTCTGCCTCTTGGCTACTGCAAATAATGTTGGTGTGAACATAGATGTATCCTTACTTTTATTTTTTATTTTTTGAGGAACATTGGCCCTGAGCTAACGTCCGTGCCCATCTTCCTTTACTTTATATGTGGGATGCCTGCCACAGCATGGCTTGATAAGTGATGTGTAGGTCTGTACCTAGGATCCCAACTGGCAGATCCTGGGCCGCCAAAGGGAGCATGTGAACCTAACTGCTGCCACTGGGCCAGCCCCACTTTATCCCTGTTCCTCTACATTAAAGTTTTATAAGCCTGTACGTATGTTTCTGTAGAATCACCTGCCCTGATAAATTTTTTTAGAGTTATGATTTTAATGTATGCATTCATATTTTCATATTATGGATATATTTATGTTTATAATATAAGCAATATATATTAATAACAATTTTATACTTTTTAATAATGACGTGAATTACTAAACTTTTGTCGTATTTTTAGCAGCTTTATTGAAGTTTAATTGACATGTAATAAACCCCACCTATTTAAGGTACACATTTGATAAGTTTTGACGTATGTTATACCCCATGAAACCATCATAACCATCACTGCCAAAAGTTTCTTCATTATGATATGTTAATAAATGAGTAATATAATAACCACATTAAGAAATCACATTAGCTTAAAAATAAATAAGTAAATACCCAGTATTAGCCAGTTTTTAAAAAGTAATAAATAAATTATGATTCAAGCCTCCCAAGTTGGTTCGTGGAAATTTTATTTCACCGTGATGAATGAAGACAGACAGCCTTCCTGGGAAGCTGGGTTAGTGGTTGTGCCTCAGCCACTACTCTGTGTTTAGGAAGGAGGGTACAGGATCCGGGGAGAAAGAAAAGAAGAAAATCTTGGACGTGTTAGGAGCTGACGAACAACAGTATCTGTTTTCCTAAAGACCTGGCTGGAACTGGTCCCTAGGGCCTCCCCCTCTTCTGAAGGGGTCACAAGTGAGCAGATGCCAAGGGGAGGGGCCGGGGGCTCCCCTGGGAGATGTGCTCAGAATGTTAGGAGTATGGCTTCTTTCCTCTGATGATTGATTCCCTCTTGCTTGCTGAATAGAGACCAGCTTTCCAGGTGAACATTAACTCAGTCCTCAGTGTTGGTCTCAATTTTGTCACTTCAGCCGTATTTCTCGTTTCACTTTAAGCAGACTGGAGGCCTTTCTGGACTATTTGTGTACACTCTTGGCTAACATTTTGCTGTTTGTTTGGGGCTTATCATGTGTGAGGCATTCTGCTAGAAACTTTAACCCAGATGATTTCCTAATCCTCACACCAACTCTAGGAGGAATATTTTTCTATTATCCCATTTTGCTGATGAAAAAGGGAGGTGTGGGGGATTTGGTGACTTCCTCGGGGCTGCGGCTGGCAAATGATGGGACCGGACTTCGAAGCTGGGTGGCCGCCGAGCCCGAGTTCGGAGTGCCCCTCGTGGAATGCCCTTCCTCGCTGCCCAGCCCCACGCCTCCACCCGCTGCCCTCCCCGCCGCCGCTGAGCCCGGCTTTCCTGGGCTGCCTTCCTCGTCCGCCCTGACCTTCTCTAGTTGCCTCGCCCGGTGCTGTGGCGTTGATCTTGTACTGCCCTGTTTTAAACCTTTGTCTTTCAGTCTTCTCTCTCCTGCTAGACTTGTGGTAGGAATGGACCTTCTGAGGCCGGCAAGTGCAGTGCAGAGAACATGGGCTTTGGCCCGGGCCCTCAGTGAGCATCTTGTCAGCGTTACCTCCTTGCTCTGTGGCCTCGCTCAGGTCACTCAACTGCTCTTCCAAGCTTCCTCTTCTGTGACATAGAGATAACAAGACCTGCCTGGCTGGTTTATTGTGAATGTGTGTGAAGTACTAGCTCCGTGTGTGGCAAATATTGAGTGCTCCATAAGTAGCTCTTATTATGGGGGTCCCTTCAGATAGGAAATATGTCTGAACAGGATTATAGGCTAAATGTGACTCTTAGTAAATATTTATTGACTATAATGATGAATGCATCAATGAATGACATGGGCTACTGCAAATAATTTTTTAGAAATAGTTTCTTAATTTTGATCTTGACGGGACATCTTGCACTATTCCACCAAAGTGATTTTTTATAAAACCAAACATTATCCTGCTAAGGTCATAGCATAAAAGACTGTTTACATCCATCACTTCTCACTTACCCTGTTCACATTTTATACCACCACAAAGCTGAACTGCCTCTTGTTTCCTTACCGTATTACGTTATTTCATGCTTCCTTCTTTATACATGCCGTACCCTCTTTTTGGAATGGGTCCTTTTCCTTGAACCTGGAAAACTTACTCATCCTTTAAAACCCAGCTCAGATGCCGCTACCTCCAGGAAGTCTTCCCTGCTTATACCTGCTCTCTGCACAGTGACTCTGTGCAGTATCCCAGGCAGGATGCCTCAGTCTCTCCCCTTGCTTTGTGCACAGGGTTAATCAGCGTACCCTCAGCGTCTCCTCACAGTGTCCTTGTGCTGACTTGTATTATTGCAATCATCATATTATATCGCAGTCTCTTTGTTTACAACTCGCTGAGCACCTTGGGGACAGAACTGTCTTTTGTTCATTTCCGTGTGTCCAGCTTCTGGCATGTAGTAAGCACTAAAATGCTTGTAAATTAGATGTGAACGTTTTCCGAGTTGAAGTTGGGTGTGACAGTGCCATGATGCCATGTTCTGCATTTCCCCCCTACTCCAGGAACGAGGCTTCTCCTTGTGTTAATGTTATTTGAAATTCCAAGTAGGTCAAGCATTGTGAATATTATTATTACACAGGGACAGGTACACACTATGCTGCACGTGTAGGCTCCCCACTGGGGTGAGTTTTCTTTTGACTGCTCCCACTGCCCTCTTTAGAACCACAGCCCGAGAGCTATACTCGAGTGACCACATTTGTTCAATCATGTCTCTTTCCTTGGAAACCAAGAAAAATATTAACTCTGAAATTCCAAATAGTTTAAAACAAAAGTAAGGTTTTCTGTAATTGAAGCGAAACACGTTCTGTATTTGTCCAGGGTTTATTGATCGTTTTAAACAGATATTCAAAGTCGAAAGTTAAGAAAGTTTAGATCTGTTTTGACCAGCAGGTAAAACAGTTGACTTGGAAAAGGAAGTGTTGTGCCCCGTTTTTGTGGCCTGGGTTTGAGAGAGCCGCTGCCTCCTTAGAAGCAGCTGCATGATCTCCGGTAAATGGGGAGGAAAGTTCCAAAGGGACAAACAGGAAAACTCTCCCTTCTGGTTTTTCAAGTCATTTGGTGTTAAGTAACCTTGACTTTATTTATACATTGTGAGTGAATGGTTCTTAACTTGAAATATATATTCGTGAGGAAGGAAAAACAGCTGGGAGGTGCACCCCCCATCTCTGTGGGTATTTTAGGATGCCATCTGTTAGGGAGAAGGCAGAGCCTTTTTTTTCCTAACCTTTTCTTCTAAAAATGCCCTAATCAGTGGGCAAGTGACCCGAAAGGCATTGTGAAAGTTGAGACCTTGACTTTGCTGTCTGAGCCTAGATTCTGCATTTCAAATCACAGCATCATGGGCAGGGTCTGAGTGCTCTCCCTGGAGGAGGTGACCTCGCCAGCCATGGGAGGCTGGGTGGCCGGGGCTCCACAGGAAGACAAAGCACAGAAAACAAAGGGATCCAAGAGTATGAGCTGGCCAAGACATGCCATGGCCATGAGCTTTAAGAAGTGCATCCTGTTTCTGAAGAGTTGGCAGCAATTTCTCCAAACATTGAAACCCCATAGAGATATGCTCCCTTTTCCCGCTAGTGTTTTCTCGTGTTTATTTGTTTATGTATTTATTGGGGGGTTGTCTTGGCCCAGATCTGGTCAGGTGAGTAAGCTGCTCTTTGGTGACACATCTTGACGGAGGCTCCTGTTTTGGAGCAGTATTCTTTTGGGCCATAATGAATTGGACTACAGGGGTTCACACAGTCACAATGGTACCAAGGGAAAGAGTGCTGGATTTGGAGGCAGAAAGCTAGGCTTCTAGTTTGGCTTTGCCACTTACCACTCTGATTTGGGGGGGTAACTCACCTGAGGTCCTAAAATCTGTAATTTCCTCATCTGTGAAATGAGGACAACAGTTCTTGGTCCTGGCTAATAATGATGATGATGTCGGCTAGCATTTATCGAGTGCTTCTTAGGTGTAAGCTCTGTTTGACGTGCTTTATGTATATTAACTCATGAATCTCCCACCAGCCCTATGAGGTAACTACTATTATTATCCCCATTTTACAAATGAGGCACAGGGAAGTCAAGTAACTTACTCCAGAGCACACAGCTAGTAAATGATGAAGGCAGAGTATGAAGCTAGGCCCACTTAACTCTGTTGTGAGGCTCAAATGAAAGAATTCATTTGAAAGGCCTTTGAAATGATGCAGTGCTGTACACCTTTAGTCGATTGTTCTCATTTCCTAGTATCCTGATGCAAAAAGGAGCTAAGGCAGTCTTCCAAATGTCCTCCTGGTGCACACCTGCGTGACTTGCCCGTACCTTGGTTTTCTCATCTCGGAAGTTAGGAGTTACATTAGACAATTTCTAAGGTCCTCCAGCTTTCATGGTTCATGCTTCTTGCTTATTTAAGCTATTAAAGATGACAATTTTGCACCTATTAAGCAGGCACGCTTGTAAGTACTAAAACCTTTATGTTCTCTGAATGACGACACTCTTCCCAGTCCCAGGGCTTGCCACGTCTGCATGGCTGCTGCACACATACGGAGGGTGGACCCCAGGTGGTGGCACAGTGGCAGCTGGCCTGGAGAGCAGTTGAAGTGATACTTGGCTAGGTGTCACCGTCTGATAGGGAGATGTACGTCACAGTTGGAGAAATCGGGGGAGGGATGGTTACTTGATGGGCCTACAGGTGGACTTGTGACTGGTCAACTAGGGACAATAAGTCCTTTAATCAGGATAAATATATTAAACCTTGGACTTCCAGTAAGCTCAGAGACTTACAGAGTGAGAAAATTCTCTGCTGTTACTGGTGTGTATGGTTTTCCTTGTCCATGTTGGTGGCCAGAGATAGAACTTGTGTAACTCTTAGTATTATAGACGTTTATGTTGTTATATGCAGTACTTGAATTTAAAAGAAAAAGGAGGTTGGGTGATTGTCTTTAATTAAAATTAAAGAAATAAGGAAGTGGGAGACTTTTAATCTCTGACATCTGGGCTGGGACAAACTTGGGAGGAGGTGGTGTGGCTGTGGGACTGGAGTGGGTCAATCTAGACATCCGGGCTGTGGGGAAGTGACTCAGGTTCTCCCAGGACATGGGGGCCTCTTGCCTCTTGTACCCCTCTTCTTACGAAAGGCCCTCTGTCAGCTAAGGGATTTCTTTGTGGATTCTGATGAGGTATGCTGTAATATGGAGCTGACGTATTTTCACGTTTCTGTTTGTTTTCTTTCCACCTAATGAATAGCAAGTAACAGTCTGTTGTTTTAAAATGAGTACTATTAATAATAATGACAGCTCGTATTTTTATCATGACAGCATTTAAAAAATATCATTCCTAGGGAGGGAGGGGGATTTAGGGTAATGTCGGACAATTCCTTCCACCTTTGGGATTCTCAGCTGGAAAGATGGATTACTAGTTTGTTGCTTCATCATTTTTGGGGCATATGGCCAAAAAATGGTTATCATAAAGTGAGTTGCTGCGTAGAGTTTACGCGCTGATTATTGTTCTGAGGGAAGGACAGAAACCAGAGAATGTATACCAGAGGTCCTTTCTACTCATCTCTCCTACTCCTGGTTTCAGGTTTCACCTTTAATAGGCTTTGTGTTTTAAATGTTGTGGTTGGAGTCAATTGTCCTGTATCTTTTGATCTCTCTTATTTATTTAGTGATTTGTGGTGATGTAAGTTATCTCAACTCTTTGCTGTTAGCAATTTTACTTAATCAATTAATTATTTTTTTTGCTGAGCAAGATTCACCCTGAGCTAACATCTACTGCCTATCTTCTTCTTTTTATATGTGAGCCACCACCACAGCATGGCCACTGACAGACAAATGGTGTATGTCTGTGCCTGAGAACCAAACCGGGCCACCAAAGTGGAGCACGCTGAATTTAACCACTAGGCCACCAGGGCTGGCCCCCTGTTGTTAGCAATTTTAAACAAAACATCAAAGCATTTTGGGTAGATGATATCTGTTGCTTTGATTAATGAGGTTCTTGATCTGGATATTTTAAGGCCAGTAACAACACAGTTTTAAAACACCTAGTAGTCCTTAAAACTACAGTACTGCTGCCACTGCCAAAGCCTGAAACCCATCTGTGCCGGTTGTTTCTTTCTAGGAGTAACGTGTGTGTGAGCTTTCTTTTGCTCATCAGGCCAGGGAGCAGGACAGTGAGTCCAGAAATACTAGCTCTTCTGGATTCAGCAGTGAGAAGAGTTAATCATTATCTAGGCAGAAAGAGAAAGCTCCCGAGTTTTTAGCTTTCTGCTGCCTTGGATCTCCTCCTTGTTCCTCCTAGAGGAACTGGCGCTCGTGGCACACTCACATGCTTACAAAGCTGAATGTAAAACGATCTCATGTTTCTGGGAGCTGGAATTACTTGGGAGGGGTAGCCGTGTTATGCAGGCTCAGTGGGCATGATGTGAAAGCAGGGCTATTTGGCCAGTGGAGATTGCAGATAACAGCGTGATATGTAATTGAGTAAGAATTTGAAAAATTATCCGATAACATTAGGAGCAGCAAAGCACCCGCTTGTGCTGTTTTTTTTTTTTTTTTTTTTTAATGCTTGAAAACTATTTGGAGGAGGAGTAAGGAGCTAGCATTGTTTCCAGGGCGTGGGAACCCCCTCCCCACCCCATGAGCCAAATATGTTTGCCCAGGCGGAGTGTGAGGTTTCTGAGAGATCTTGACGGATCATTTAGTGCATTCTTCTGCCCCCAGGCATCTCTTCAGTCTAGTCATTTCAGGAAAAGGGCTGTCAGTTAACCTTTAAAATCTTTTCCAGAAGAGTACTCCACAGCCTACCTTCCTGTCCTGTTCCAGTGACCCCAACTTGTAAATGGTCAATTCCTTCATTTGCAGAGCTTGAAATAGGATAAAAAAGGAGGCCTGGTGTCTTTGCTGCCACCGCCCCACTCTGTATACAGACGTTTGCTACGTTTGGGTTCTCAGCAGCTCAGCGAAGGAGGAGGCAATTGATGACACTTTCCAGGCGTTGGCTCCTGGCTGCTGGGGTGTTCTGCTTCCCAGTCCCCTGCCACCCTCACTTCCACCAGTGTCGGGACACTTTGTATTGAATAAGAGAATTATGAGCTAATTTCAACCCAGCACCCATTTATTTAACACCTACTGTGTGCTTGGTGTTCTGCTAGGTTGTGGGCATGCAGAGATAGATAACATGGTTTTGGCTTTCAAGGAGCTTCAGCCTATTAAAAGGAATGGGCGGATGACACCAGCACTGTGATAGGACCACAGCAGGGGGATGTGGAAGGCCCAGGGGATGAGAGAATAGTCTGACAGTAGTAATGCGAATGAGACTGGTTGAGGAGGAAGACGGGGATTGCTGCCTAGTATTTATGGAGCACTTGGCCATCTGTGAAGTAAGTGCCTTTCCACACTTTATCTCATTTAATCTGAGAAGGGTACTACAATAGGGCAGGGTGATTTCAGGCCTTTTTGTTTTATGTTGAAATATTTTATTTTGAGATAATTATACATTCACATGCAATTGTGAGAAATAATACAGAGATGGCACATATGCTTTACTTAGTTTCCCTCAATGGTTAACATCTTGCAAAACTATAGTACGATATTACCAGTTCTGTAACTACAGGGATCCCTCATGCTGACCTTTTATAGTCCTCTCATTCCCTTCACTCCTTTAGCCCACCTCCCTTAGTCCTGAGTCCCTAACTCCTGAAACCGCTAATCTGTTCTCCATGTCTGTAATCTTGTCATTGCAAGGATATTTTATAAATGGAATCATATAGTATGTAGCCTTTTAGGATTGGCTTTTTTTCACTCGGTGTAGTTCTCTGGCTGTTCATCCAGGTGTATCACGAGTTCATTCCTTTTTATTATGGAGTAGTGTTCCATGGGGTGGATACACCACAGTTTCTTCACCATTTCCCCATTAAAGGACAGTTGGGTTGTTTCCAGTTTTGGCTGTTATGAATAAAGCTGCTATAAATATTCATGTACAGATTTTTGTATGAACAAGTATTTTTTAAAAAGTGGAAGTAATTTTTTTTAATGGAAAGATTGTGGATTAGAAGTTGGAAAAATCTAGGTTTTGCTTTTCACTAGGAAGCGATATATATGTGTTCCTGAACTGATCGTTTGCCTTCTTGAATCTTGATTTCTTTCTCAATAAAATGGCATAATATATGTTCTGCTTATATCCCAGGGTTGTTGTATAGATAAACTGAGATAATATACAGTAACAAATGTTATAAATGATAATAAGATATAAACATATATAAGTGGGACAGGATGCTACCTCACTGTGTTCTGTCCTTTAAGATCTGGCAGGATATGAGCTGGAACCTTACCTGGGGTAGTTCTTGAATTGCACTCTAGGTATAGCTCATTTAGGTTGTTTTTCTTATTTTTGACGCATGTTTCTTAAATATTCTGGTTACTTATTCTTTGTTGGTGATATGGGTTATGTATACCTTCTCCCAGAGTTGGCTTTTCTTTTCACTGTTTATTGGATTCTTTGATGTATAAGAAATTAAAATTTTTTTTTATTGTGGTCAGGTTGGCTTATAACATTGTAAATTTCAGGTGTACATTGTTATATATTGGTTTCTTGTATAGACTGCTTCGTGTTCACCATCGATAGTCTGATTTTTATCCATCACTGTACATATGTGCTCCTTTACCCCTTTTGCCCTCGCCCCACCCACTTCCCCTCTGGTAACCATAATTTGTTCTTCTTATCCATGTGTTTGTTTATCTTCCACATATAAGTGAAATCCTATGGTGTTGGCCTTTCTAGAAATTTTAAATTTTAATATACTCAAATCTATCTGCCCTTTTCTTTGTTGTTTGGAATTATTTTTAAAAACATGCACAACTTTTCCTACCTTGAAATCACAAGCTTATTCTGTATTTTCTTCCAAAGATTTTAAAATTTTGCTTCTCATATATCTGTCTTGAATAAACAAGGAATTTGTTTTGGTGAGTGGTGTGAGGGAGGGATCTAACTTAAATTTTTTTATAAGGTTTAAAAACTACAGTTTTAGCAAATTATGTCTTGGAAAGTTTTTCGGAGATAGCCAGGAATCTTCTCTCTTGTCTTGAGTTGGACACAAAGGGTAAGCCATGCAGAAGTGAGGACCTAGCAGCGAAGGAGAATATGTTTGTCAAAGTAAAATAGACACATTATTTTGTGATTGTCAGTGGCTCCAAATATGCCACCTATGCCATGAATAATTATGTAGGTTCCATGAGAGATTTAGAGCTGTCTGGAGTCTAGTCTCTATCCTCTACAATCATATAAACCAGTGGAGAAAAGCAGCCAACGTATACAAAAAGCAATAAAAAAACCAGTTTAACCCGCAGCAATATGAGAAATGACATCAGCCATTGGATCACTGAAAATGAGTGGTGTTGATAAGAACTTGAGGAATCCAGAGATGGAAGAGGTGTGGGCCAGAATGAATAAGACCTTGACTTAGGGAGTAGGATTTGGCTAACTGGAGAGTAGGAGGAAAGAACAGAGGCAGTGTGTGCTTCCCCCACTGGTGTTCCCACAGCCCCCACCGTGCTCCCCACTCCTGCATCATTTCCTACATCGTAATACAATGATGGTTTTATCCACTCTCACCCCGAGCCCAGGCCCTTCCCCCAGATACACGCTCCCTACCAGAAAGACGCTTGTGAGTTCTTTGAGGGCGGGCAGCTTTTCATTTCAACATTCCCAGCATTCAGCACCAGTTTGCATGTGGTAGGCACCCAGTAAATGTTTGCTGAGTGAATGAGTATCCCCTGGCTGGAGCAGAGGAGTCAGAGACAGAGGAGTAAGATCAGGCTGCATGGTTTTTGATGATCTTGAAGGTCAGCCAGAGTCTGGCTCTGTGCTGAGGCCGTGGGGAACAATAGAGGCAGTCTAAGTTGAAGAGTGGTTCAATGACGTCGTGTTTCAGAGAGACTCCCTGGTTGCTCTGGGCTGGGAAGGAGGCTTGCTTCTGCCCACACTGTGTACACTAGTCTGTGCTGGGCCTGCGGTGGGTGCTGCGAATATGCTGCTTCATGTGACCGATTCTTAGAGCCGCCACGCAGGGAAGTGCACTTCTCCATTTACTGAACTAGAAACTTGTGCTCAGACAGATGATCCAAGGTGACAGGTGACCTGTGGTGGAGTGGTGACAGAGGCCCGGGTCTGTTGACTCCAAAGCCTGCTTGTTCTTTTACCGTTGGTACCATGTGTAACAGGAGATGTTACAAAGATGGAAAAATGAGCTGCAGAGATGGGTGTGGGGGCCAGGGGTGAGGGGAGAGTCAGAAATGCCTGAGGTTTCTAGCTTGGGAGTCAGGGAGAGTGATGGTGGCAATGGCAGAAATAAACATGGGGAAGTCAGGAGGAGACGCTGCGCTGGATGAGAGAATGGGCGTTACTTTAGACACCCTGACTTTCAGGTGACATTTCCATTCAAGCAGGAATTTCATCAGGCAAGTGACAGTGCCCTCCCTTCCCCACTCCCATTAAATGTGTCATTTTCCTTTCTTCTAAATTGGGAATGTCGCAGAGAAACTGTGAAATAGATGACACCTTGTGTACATGCCAAATACCTGACCTCGTTTGCGGCTTCTTTACATTTCAGTTTGAGAAATGTTCTTCTTTGAAGGGGACTTCATGTTTATTCGGGAATTAATAGCAGTTTTCCCCTCATACCCTGTAGGGGATGAGCACAGCTAAACAGGAGAGGAAAAACTTGAGTTCTGAGCTGCCCTGCTCTCCTCTGCTAAGCCTCTCTCCTGCTCTGACGTTGGTCGGAGGCCCCTCCTGAGGGTCAGCCCTCAGAAGTTACAGAAAAGTCAAGTCGAGCCCCCCCTACCCCCCCACCCCGAGTTCCCATGGTTGACGAAGGGCTGACTAACCAGCGAGTTATTCTAAAAGCATCCCGGGGAGTGTGGGAGAGGCTGAGCTCAGCAAACATGACTGGGTGGTGCTGGTGCTGTTTCGAGGTGTGGAGGCAGGAGTGGCTAATCGCCCTGATTTGAATAATTTTGGGATGGTGAGATGGCTCCTTGATAGAGGGTTTGGAGATTGTGATGTGGGATTTGTTGAGAGAGGGGATCAGCCTAAAGCTATCTATAGGAAAATAGATTTTAGATCTTGGCAGTTGAACTGAATGTATTCCATCATCACCTGCAAAGACTTTGAATTTTTAGTGTTATTTCTATTTTGAGCAGAATGGCCTGTGATTACTTCTCCTCCAATGTGTTGGATCCAAGGAGACGACAGGAATTATCATTCTCCTCCTTTTTTTTTCTTTCTGAGTAACAAAAATTACCCACAGTTGGCTTGGGAATTTTAAGCTGCAATTTGGTGGGGAAAAAATACCTAAGTGGAGGTCAGAAGGCTTGCATACCAGTCCCAGCTCTGACCTTCGCCATTAGCTGTGTGGCCCTGGGTAAATCCCTCACCTCTTTTGGCCTCAGCTGCTTCAAATATACCTGGGGGTTGCTACGCTGATTAAATGAGCTAGTGCTTGTGCATCTGCTTTGTAAAGCACACAGCCCAAGCAAAAATAAATTAAGATTTTATTTGCTGTCCACAGAAGAAGGTGGACAAGCTTGTGTACTTTGTTTTAATGGGACTTGACCTATATAACTTTGACTCCAGGATATTTGCTGGAGTGAGTCACCGGTTGTCTCTGGGCCACACTTGAAATGACATGTTTTGCTATGGTGAACCCCTTTTGCACCGCCCCAAGTTGAGCTTACTCTTACACAACTTGGGCGAGATTTATGCACGCACACATCCTTCCCCCTTAGAAACAAAACAGTGACTTGGGCAGGGTGGACGTCAGGAAGGTGACTTAGCTGGCAAATATGTGATTAATAACATAGGTTTGGCCAAAGTTGTTAGTGTGGGCCTCTGTATATGGATAGGTACACGATGAATAGCAAGTATGCCAAGGAGAGCATGTTGGGGGCCTGCTGGGTTCAGTTCATGCCTGATGTGTACTGTGCCAATGCTCTTGTTGATATTTAAACAAGTAAATTCATACCAGTCACACTATTTGCACTTATTTAGTTGTACACCTTTCTTGCCTCCTGAATTGTAAGCTCCTTGAAGGCAGAGACTGTCCCTGTTTATCTTTGTTTTTCTGGCATCTAATGTGGTGCTTGGCACATTATAAGCATTTATTGGATTATTGGGTGAATGGATGAATGAAACTCTTTGCACTTGTATTCCGTTAGAGGGATTTTTGTGGAAGGTGTAGCTGTGTGGTTATTTGTGTTGTCATCTGCCAGTTTTATAGATGTCTGCTCAATGTAGACCCTCACTGTGGGGAGAGGCCCATATTTATGCAAAGCTGGGTTGTGGCTGCTGCTGTCTCCACCTTCAAGCTGCCTCGGCCTGATGGCACAGTGGTGAGGGCCGACTCAACCCTGTGCCCCGTGGTCTCTGTAATAGGATGTGCCCTCCCTCAGCCCCATCCCCCTGCGCCTTCCTTTCATGGCTGGCACCTCAGTCCTATCTCCAGCAGTCTTTCTCAGACACATGTTGGTCTTCATCGCACTTTTTCCTTGCCTTCTCTTTTCCAGTGCTTACTCAGTTATCAGGGGAATCTTTTCAAACCCTTCTTGCTGATGGTGTATTCCTGTTCATGAGTTAAAACCCAAACCGAACACCCTTCTCCAACATACCTTAATCGTGGCAGATGAACTTGCAAAGTGCTAGTGACGACCTGCAAGGAGGAAAAGCCCTCCGCAAAGCTCCTGGTGAAATGACAGCATGAAGCGCCAGCGCTGCGAGTGGTGGACACGCCTCCAAATGCCCCTCAGCCTCCTGTTGATTCAGTAAAAGTTTCCGTTTACCTCCCATCTTTCTCAGATGAAGTTCCCTCGTTCTCAGGCACCCGTCTTAAACAAGAAGACAAAACAAACACCCACGCCTGTTTCTGATTTAGCTTTACACCGGCGGAGAGAGTGGGATTTGGAGCTGGAAGCCAACAGGAGAGTCCTTTGACGCTTTGTAGCTGTGTGACTTTGAAAAAGTTTCTAGGCTTTCTGTGCCTCAGTTTCCTCAACCACTGAGAATGTTAACACGTTCTACCAAATAGCCCGTATGCACAGTGTCATGGTGAAGTTTATGTATGTGAAAGACTCTTTGTAGCTAGCAAAGCACCGTATGCATGCCAGTTATTCCTAGTGTTACACCACTTGTCTATATCGTGTTTCATTTGCACGTCCTCGATATTCCAATTACATTGTGGGCTGAGTCGGTTTTCTGCCGTCCTGAGACCTGGAATGCCATAGCATGGCTTTTGTGGTGAAATGTGTTTGAACTTCAAACAGCACATTTACAAATAATCTTATTATGCAACTTACTCTATTGGTAAATTAATTGAGGGCTGTGTCTAGATGGTTAGGTGTTAGGAACTCTGTTTTAGACTTCTTTGTGCCTGCCACTGGTGTGGCGCATAGTGCTGAGCATTTAACAGGTGATTGGCATACTGTTGTGAGTGGTTTGAAATACCATCTCATTTATGACCCAGAATCATTCTTATCTGCCAGCAATCTAAGTGTCTTAACTTCATGCTAAACTGACTAATACGTTTTGGAGCCGAGAATGGGAAATTGGAGGACCTTCTTAGAGATCTGTTTTGGTGTTGCAAACTCCAAAGTTGGGTAAATTTGGGTAAAAAAAATCAAATCTGCTTGCAAAAATGTATGAAAGAATGGCATGTCTGCCAGTTCCTTAGCAGGGTGATTCGATCAGGGCTTTTTTTTTTAAAGATGACATTCCATCTCAACTAGCCAAGGGAGCCATTTCCCAACCTCTTATCTTGTCGAGGTGTCTTAGAAAAATATACCAAGTGTGAGAACCTGTAAGCGTGGAGTTTATTAATCTGCTTTAAAACCAGTTTCCCTTCAAATAAGTGATCTTTAATATCGTTGCACTTTTGTCTACAGGAAACAGCTCAAGTTTGGTCCTGTCCTCGGTAAGCAGTGGAGAGGGAGGAGTGACATTAGGCAGAAGCCAGGTGTTCATAGAGCGAGCGATAGGATAAAACTACGAAGGAAGCTGTTGAACGCTCTGCTCAGGAGAGTTTAAAGGAAAGAATAGAATGCTTTTTTTAGGAAAGGGTTGGGGGTGGGGGGCTTCTGAGTGAAGGCAGAAAGCTGGACTGTGGGATCTTCCAGGCCTGCTTCTGTTTTGCAGACTTCCTCAATTTGTGCCGACGCTGTATAGGTGCATTGACACTGTCGAGTGTACTCTTGGTTTGATTTGGTTTCGCTGCTCTTGTGTTCCTTTTGTCCTATCTTGCAAGCATATCGCTGTGAATACTTAAATCATTAACAACTCATTAAAACTCTTTTGGCCATTTTCATGTTGTACCACGCTGAAACCTGGGTGTGGTGGGAACCTGTGCAGGCCTGCTTGGCTGGGCTGACCCTGAACGCCTGAGCCACTCCTAGCATTTCGACTCTCAAAAAGCCGCTGAATACACAGACCCATCACTGGATCCTTGAAGAGAAGCGCTGGGTGGCTGCAGGAGACGGGCTAGCCAAGGATGGCTCTCTTCAACCTGAAGGACTCTGCAGCAATTAACGCCTTGACTCTTTTTTTATGCAACATTTTTCTTCCCCCTCTCAGACTGTATTTGTGCTTGTTTTTCTCTTCTTTAAGGATTTCTGGAGCTTCTTTCTTTCAGAGACTCAAAGTAGTTTTAGTTCTCTTATCTCATTTCTTCTCCGTAGGGGCAGGAATTAAGGTGTCGATGGAGGTGAAGTGGTACATCACTTACTGGGCTGTGGAGTCAGTGTTCCACAGGCATTTGCAGTAGGAGTTCTTCTAGTTACTTGCTGCCCACTTTATAGATAGATAGATAGATGTGCACACACACACACGTATATACATCTTACCTTAGTCCAAGCAGAAAACAGGCGACGGGGTCACAGTCTAATGTCTCCTAAAAGAAAATTTTAAGTATTAGTAATTTTCTGTATTTTAAATATCTTAGTTATGCCTTGTAAGTAAAGAAAGTAAGACAGAAAGGAAAGAAAGACTTTTCTGCTTTTGACTTATTTAACTATTTGTCTCTTGGTAAGCTGATCAGTTGCCACTTGGATTGAGAGAAAGATGTTCAATCAAAATGTTTCTGCTCCATTGGCATGCTTTGTAATGGAAATGAAAGCGACACCATGCTTTTGTCAGTTTCAATGAATAGGGTTCCTTCGGATCGATGCTGGAGTTGTGTTATAGGTATCTCAGCCTGTGAATGCTGATGGTTAATTATAGAAATGCCTGATGGAGGCACTTGATCTCACCTCGGCATCCTGTAGGTGTATTTCCCTGTTGCTGGAGTGTGTGCCCTGTTGGTGTTTCTTGTGAGTGTGAGCGTGATCCAGGACACCGTCTCGAGGGCCTTCTCCTGTCTTTAAAGACATTCAGTTCGATTTGTTTAAAAAAATATGTATTCATTTATTCATTCTCTCATTCACATACTCAACGTGTGGCAATACGTGTCCACTATATACCTGGCCCTGTTATCAACAATAAAGAGCAACTCTCTACTTCCCTGGAGCTATAATAGTAGTGGGAGAAGTATTCCATAAATAAATGAACGGATCAGTTAATAGGGTAACTTAAGGTAGTCGAGTGTTCTGAAGGAAACAGAATTGAGATGATGTACTCAAGAGTGGCTGGCAGGGACCGGGGGAGCTTTCTTAACCTATGTCTGGTCAGGGAAGGCCTCTTGGAGATATCCGAGCTGACTCTGTGATGAGAAGAAGGAGCCAGCCAAGGGAAGATCTGGGCGCAGCGGGAGCAGCAGATGCAAGTTCTGAAGGCACATGGAGCTGTGTATTTGAGGATAGAAAGAAGGTCTGTGTGACCGGAAGGTAGAGAGCAAGTGGGAGGGGGATATGGAGTAAGGTGGAGCTGGCAGGCAGGCAGGCAGGCAGGCAGGGGCAGACCACACAGAGCCTAGAGAGTGTGTTCAGCTCTCTGCATTTGATTTCCAGGGCAGTGGGAAGCTACTGGAGGGCAATAAGCAAGGGAGTAACACATCAGATTTACTTTTTTTTTAAGGTCATGCTGCTTGCTGTGTGGAAAATAGATGTTAGTGGGTAAAAAGTGGAAGGAAGGGTACCAGTTACAAGACTCTTGGCGGGAATCAAGTGGAAGATGATGGTGGCTTTGCCGAGGTGCAAGATGGACCAATGCAAGCCTTGTTTTCTCCACCAGGTGAAACCAGAAGGAATGGTCTTCTTAAGATATGCATTTAGAAGGAGTATCTGCAGGAAAGAATGTCAGGAGTCTGTGTGGAGTCCTGATTCCCATTTAAGTAAGATGTATAACACACCTTTCCGAAGGACACTGCTGTCACTTATAGCCCAGGCTCTATAGGATGACAAGGCAGGCTCGCAGATAAGACCCACAACTCTGCAGGCCCACTAGAACATCTTTGTAAGCCCACTTGAACTTATCTGGGAGAGTTTCAAGCTTTAGTGCTCTATTTGCCTAAGGGTGGGTAGAGAACCAGCCATTGGGTGTGATTTTAGGACTGTGGTCAGGGTCCCCTATGAGGAGATAGGCTGAGGACCTCTCTTCCACTCTTTGTTTTATCTGTTTGAGATGGTCTCTTCCCTACCTGACTCAAAAGTGCTGTTTGTTTATTTATACTTTAGTGTGAGACTGCATTTGTTTCCTATCAGAGGCTCAGATGAGGGTCTGAGACTGCTCGATGCCACTTTAAGAAAGGAGAGCGTCTTAGGGGAAGTGACCGTGTGCATGGGCTAGACTAGAAGGTTGAAGCACCTGCAGTTAAACGTAATTCACAATTTTGCTTAGCCTTGGACTCTTGTCCTCTCAGAGAATTAGTTTCCTGATTTTTAACAGGAAGCAGTGGGATTAGATCATCTCAGTCCCTTTTAGCCGATTCTCCCAGCTGAGTAGGTTTGTAGCGAACTGCCCAGGCTCCCATGTTTTTCCCCCTTTTGTCCTTCCCGCAGGAGATCCTGCGTTTTCTGTCCTTTTCCTCTCCCAGAAAGAGCTCTCTGTGGCATCGTGTAAAATGCCAACTTGCTAATTTGCCCAGGAAGGGAAGAGTCCAGTTTCAGACTGGGCTCTGCCGTGGGTCTGCATTCTGGTCAGGCAGCTGTGCTCGGTGCCTGTGCTCCCGTGTTGGGGTGCTGATCTGTTTGGAATCTGGAGGCCCTCCGTGCCCGTAGTAAGTTACGTTTACGTAGTAAAGAGGTGGGCAGGCAGATCGCCTGGAGCAGCAGGAAGAAGACTTAGGTTAGGGTTTCCAGAGGAAAGATTTTTGAACCTTTGGCAGTTAAATAGAAGAGAATTCCCTCCTTAAGATCAGCAAGAAGTATACAGCAAGGGAGGTTCCAGGTGTTGTGGAACAAACATAATTACAGTTGCCTCATATTTGTGTGGCATTTTGTGCTTTTTGAAATGAGTTCATATGTATGATCTCATATGACCTTAAAAATCCTTCGAGGTAAGCAGGGCAGAAACTATGAACCCCACTGAACAGATGGGAAAAGTGAAGCATTAGGTAGGCTAAGAGATTTGTCCAAGTTAATAAGGGCAGAATCAGAATTAGAATGCAAATTTTTTTTCTTTTAAAAACAACTTTATTGAGCTGTAATTTATATACTATAAAATGCACCCATTTTAAATTTATGGTTCAGTGCATTTTGACAAAAGTACACCTGTGTAACCACAATCATAATTAATATATTGAACACTTCTATCACCCCAAAAAGTTCCCTTATGCTCCTTTGCGTTAATTAATCTCTCCACACCGCCCAGGATCTTTTGATGTCTAATCCAATGCTCTTTTCACTATCCCACACTCTGATTTGACAGCCTTTTCAGCTATGTTCTTCTGGGAGAATACTGGCTGGCAGCCCGCCAGCCTCCTGCACTGAGTTATGAGAGTGAATGGGAAGCTGGTCTGTGGGTTCCTCCGTTGTTGGTTCCTTCCTTCCCTCTTTTACCAGCTCCAGGCTATAGAAAGATAATGTGGATTCTCCTTCCCAGGAGAGCTTGAAGAACAGGATCCCCACTCACCTGTCTGTGCTGGCTTCCCGGTAGTCCTGGGGGCGGGTGCCAGCAGTGATGGGGTGGTAGAGGAGCCGCCCTCTAGAGGATGCCCTACTCCTGTATCATCTGCTCACTCTCCACCTTGGAAACCAGCTTTCTGCTGCTTAGTTGCAGTTCCCCAAGGCCTTAAGCAGTCCGAATCCCACGTCTGATGAATGAATCCCAGAGGTGTTGAAGGTCCCAGCTCTGAAAAATGAGCAAACCCTGTATTTCATAGCTATGTAGGGTGAGTCCTGAATAGAACCCTCTTTTTGCACCTGAGTTAGGTTCTGAGGAGAGACAATTCCCCATATGCTGTTCCAAGGTCCTGGAGTTTGGCCAAAGTGTCCGGCACATTCCAGAGGGTCCAGGTGTCTGGCCAGGTGCTGGGCCATAACTGCTCCCCGGAGTTGCTGTGCGGCATCCGGCAAGGGAAGGGAGGGCGCCTGCCCCTTTTCGTAGCTGGCTTTACCCGCAGACCCGCAAGGTGGAAGATGGTGCCCTAGTTGGGCCCCTAGATGACCCAGAATGTGGTCTCTGCTCTTCTAGGTGACATTGCTCCATTTAGTCACCCAGTTTGGGGACAGCCCGCGTGCTGTTAGCAATGATAATAATCCCTTCCTTTCATTTGTTTTACTATGTGAGTTTACAGAACACTTTCATATCCATTTTCTCCTTGTTCTTCTCAATAAGTCTGGTACCTTCTCTTAGGGTAAAAGCCCATCTCATCTGACCTAGGACATCTGTAAGGACAGAACAAACTCAGATTTCTCCTCCACAAGGGCTCATCTTAAATCTGGGGCCCTGCTGTATTGATTTTCTTCTGGTTATCTTTGCAGATTTCTCTGGCTTTGCTGAAGAGGGAAAAAGTCACCAGGCTGCATGCTTGAGCTTCAGATTTCTCCTTAGCTGGCAACCCCAACCAGAAAAAATTCTTTTTTAAAGGATTGAGCCTCAAGCACTGGTTTTGCCTTGTACTCCCTTATGTCTAGCTCTCAACAGCTGGTGGCCATTCCTTGCCTCCATCTTTAGTTTATTGCCTACCTTGGCTCCATGTATCCCTCGTGTTGACTCCTTGACCTCACTGCCCTCCTCTTTCCCCTTGCAGGAACCTCTTGCAAGGGTTATATGGGCTTAGAAAACAGTGGGCTTCCTGTGTTTTGTCTGCCACTAGAGCTGGATACCTGAAGGCCTGTGTGACAGCACCAGTGCCTGACTCCAGTGTGCTGTGGGAAGACACAGTGTTAGGAACAAAGACTTAGAGAGCCCCAAGTGTGTACATTTGAGGTGGTTGCACAGAGATGAGGTCACGTCTGCAGAGAGAGGACAGTTCCAGTTTTGCAGGGTAAAGACTGTAGCAATGCTATCTCTTGCATTTCCCGTTGGAGTTAGGTTTCTAAAGGTCCATGAAGGTTTCGTTCCTTTTCATGCCCCAAGGGAGCTTTCCATAGCGAGGAAAGAGATGCAGGAAATGGGTAGGATTACAGATGGCCAAAGAGGGTGGCAAAGGAAAAAAAAAAGAGTGTATTTTAAAGGAAAACTTTTTGGAGATGCTCTGTGGATGCTGCTGGTGACGGGAGATCTTGGATTTATTTGACAATTCCGTCTTCCACTTAGGCTTTATGTATACACTCTTTGGGAACTAGGGAGGGGACTAATATCCTCCCCGAGGATCTGTGGCTGAGCTCCTAGTCCCCAGGACCGAACAGAGCTGCCGCAGCTGGGAAGCAGATGGCTCTGTCCCCAGAGCTCAGAGCTGTGCGGTTCTATCCTGTCTTTTTTCCTCATATTTTCCTCTTTGCAGCTCGAATCTTCCCTTCCTGCAGGAAGTCTCAGCTGCATGGCCCCCAGCTCTGCCTGGGCCGAGAGCCACTGCTGCCGCCTTCCATTTTCCTTATCCACCTGATCACTTCTCATTTGTAAACTCCCTCGGAGGAAGAAGGGTTTTGTTCTGTCACCCACCTCTTGGAAGGGCTGCACCCTACCAAGACAGATGGCTGCCTAGCCTATTTTTAACTGTCTCCAGGGAAGAAGATTCCACAACGTATTTTGAAACCTGTTCCACTGATTGACAGGTCTCAAATTAGGAATTTCTTGCTGATACCTGACTTAAAATTCAACAGCTGTAATTGAAACACATTTCTTTTTATTCCTTTGGAAGGAGAGGGGTCCTAGAGGTCATCTAAGCCTACCACCCCTGACAAAGAAAATGAGATGCACGGATTTCCTGACTTCAAATCGAAATGGAAAATAGGTCCTCATTGTCTCATCGAGGATCCCATCAGTTTTGGGATCTGTCTTTGAAAGCACACGTTTGGGTGCCATTCTGTGAGAATCAATTTAATTTTCTGGGGAAAAACAAGTGATCCTGGAGTTGGCATTGGAGATGTGGAATGCAGGGCATTAACTGCCTTACTCTATTTTGTTTCTAGTGAGAAAGTTAAATGATGCTTATAGAATTACCTTGCCTCTGTTGGCAGAGAGTGAAAATAAACTCAGCTCTCAGTGTACAAAGGCTTCCCTCGTTCTTTTCCCTCCTCTCATACTAATCCTCATCTTTAAAGAAAAAAAAGGGTTGGTATTTTTCCCTCTTCCACCAATGGGATCCTCTCTAGGTTAAATATCTCTTTTCAGAATTTTCAGTTGACTGAAACTCCAGTGAAGCCTCTCTTTCCACTCAGCTTTCCGCTGCACAGACTTCTCTTGACATGAGGCCCTGTGCTGCCTCCCTTGACAGATTGCATCTCCGTGGCATAAAGCTCTGCTGGGAAGCTGATGAGGTCGGTTCAGTTTCTGTGCCTAGAATCTTGTTATGTGGTGTGGAAACCCAGCGTTCCACGCAAATAAACAGAAATGTATTAGACTGATCGTCAAGGGGTCTTGGGAAGGGATCCCAGCCCTCCTCCATAGTTAGTACTTGTGCCTTTTCTCAATAAAGCATCGCCGGAGACATTTTCTCCGGACAGAGATCGCATCACGTGCCAGGCTGGAACATCAGATGCTTGAATCAACCGACGGGCTCTGTCCAGGCCTGTGACCAAAGCTGAGGTGGCGTTTGGCCCTTCATCTCTTGGTCCATGCTTCAAGCTACGAGCAGTCAGTGTGCAGCTCATGCTCACAAACGTTAGCATCTTGGTCTCTGGAAATATGACTAACATTCAGCATTCCACCCACACTTTGTCTGTTTGAGATGTATTTGACAGATCTATTTTGTGAAATCTCAGGCCAACTTCCTCTGCTACCTAGTTGGATTGGGCTAAGGGAATTAAATTAATTCTGCTATCATCCTGAGAGATACAGGTAGGTATAATGGAGACACCTTCTTCTCTGGGGCAGTTGGACCAGTAGTTGGTTAGTCAATCCCCAAAATTGTTAAAGCAGAGAATCTTAAAAAATATATAAAAAATTACAGTTCCGAAGCATTTTATTTTAACTTAAAAATAATAAATGCACATATGTTCATAAATCTTTTGATGTGGGCTAGAGCTTTTTCTTAGTCTGGGTCCTCTGACTAGAGTTCCATTGACTTTTTTTTTTTAAAGATTTTTTTTTTTCCTTTTCCTCCCCAAAGCCCCTTAGTACATAGTTGTATATTCTTCGTTGTGGGTCCTTCTAGTTGTGGCATGTGGGACGCTGCCTCAGCGTGGTTTGATGAGCAGTGCCATGTCTGCACCCAGGATTCGAACCAGCGAAACACTGGTCCGCCAGCAGCGGAACACACAGACTTAACCACTCGGCCACGGGGCCAGCCCCTCCATGGACTTTCTTAATACAACATCTGTGATTTCCAATTTCAGTTTCTTTAAGTTAAGTGAGTTCTTAAATATATTTGAGAAATAAAATGCATATTTCCAGGTGTTTTAGCTCCACCACTGCAATCTTTTACTGCTGTCTTGGCAAAACCTAATTCATCAGCAGGTTTTTTTTTTTTTTTTTTAGCAACTTGCCTTCATCAAGCCTTCCCAAGCATTCTAAGACTTATTTTTCACAGAAACATTTTTTTTTGCACTTGTATTTAATCAAGTTATATAATAATTTAATGTGTAATTAAAATAACAAGTATACCTATTATGAACAGACTACTGACCCTGGGGAAGCACCCAGCCTTGCTGGTGGGAGTAGAAAGGAGCAGACACACAAGAGAAGGGCCTACGAACAACCCAGCCAGGGCAGTGCAGAGAGTACTTGGAGTATGTCAGATAAACTGGCAAGTGTGCCAAGAGCATAGTCTGTATGTGTTTCCCACCTTTTTGCATTTATTGCTTACTATAGGGAATTTTATCTTAGAACCTGTAATCAGTTGCTGATTCCTCTGGTAGACTATAAACTTTGGGAGGACAGGACCCAGGTCTTATTATTTGTCTATCTCTAGTGCCTAATACAGTGCCTGCCCCATAATAGATGCTCAAGTGTTAATTATATATCTATATGAATATGTCTTATTGATTAACACACACACACACACTCTTAGTGCAGTGCCTTTCATGTACTTGGTGCTAAAAAGTTCTTTCTGAGTAAATGGATCTGTGTGTATGCCACTATACTTAATGTTCTCGAAATCCAAATAAGGACCTTTAGAGTATCTATCTATCTATCTATGACTTATACTCTTAGAGTATCTGCTTTGTTTTGGTAGTTCCTTCTGTTTGTATGAGAAACTGAAACCTGACTGTGGAGTGTTTACACTCGGCTTAGAATGACTTGTCTTTTTTGGAAGATCCTTTTTTGATAATAACTATACCTCGTTCTTAGAATAATAAAAATGAGATCAATAATAACTAATATTTATCGAGTCCTTGCTATGTGCTTGGCACTGTGCTAAGTATCTAGTATCTCAGTTAATCTCCTCAACCCTGAAAGAAGACGCAGCCAAGCATGACGTGTTATTATTCCTACTTACGGATGAGGAGTCTGGGGGCCGGCAAGGATGTGGAGAAGGCCTAGTCTTGAACGGTTGAGTAGTGAGTACAGTTTGTTTTTGGAGTGCTGCTTCTTATTTTAGGGGTTGTGGTTCCCTTTGGGTGGGGTGAAAGAGCTTGAATCCTAAAGAGACTGCTAGAGGGAGAAAGCGATACCCGCTTTTGGCTTTCTGGGAAGCAGGGTGGGCGCTCTCTGCTCCACAGAGTAGAACGGATCCTTGTGGCTGGGCGTTGCTCAGAGTGTTTGAACAGCTTCTGGCAGGTGGTAAGGTAAGCCAAGTGGCAGTGAAAACAAGCTACTGCGGGACATTCGATCCTGTCTGTCACTCTCCTCCCAGGTCTCTCATTCATTGGAGGGCCCTTCGGAACTCCTGCTCTGGTAGTCTGGATGTGTGTGAACAAGCTGCCTGTAGATGCCAGCACCAACAGCAGTGTGGGTCCCAGGGGCCTGGGCGGGGAGCGGGGCAGAGGTGGGAGGGCTCCGTTTTGGAGCAATGATGATGGAAGTAATTTTCCTAGCTGTTGGCATGAGATTGGCTCTGAACTGAATTTAAAGGAGTGTATGGTCTTTTGTCCTTCCTTGCTTTTGGGACCCAGCAGATATCACAACCTTGTCTTTACAAATTTGCCTACAGACAGAAATGAATCTAAAAAAGTACTAGTGTGTGGGCCTCTTGGTCGGGAGGGTGAGAACAGAAACAACAGAAACAAACAGAAGCCACCCAAGGCCTGGCAAACGGAGTTTCTTTGCAAGGCTGTCTGAATGTCAGACTCGTCCTTTTGTAGGTTGGAAGGAGACAGCATTTGGAGGCCATCTTCTCGAGGCTCTTTCTCAAAAGAAAAGCAGTAGCTGATTCTGTGGTTGGCTTTAAATTACTGTAAAGGCATCCTGGCGTGCAAGTTAACTTCTTGATGGACTTTTCGGCCAAAGGGATTTTCTGTTGCTGTGTGGCCTTCTTTTTTGTTTGGCTGCAGCAGTTATAATTTTTGACAGAGGTCTTGACAAGAGTGTAGATTTTGGTTGAGGAGGGTGCTTTTATTTCTTAGCAAGGTTGATTTCATGTTAGAATGAATTCTCTTTACCCTTCTTGGGTTACTTTATGTAATCCTTGAAAAGAAAGACATTGACTGGTGCTGGCACTCTTTGGGTTTTATTCTGAGCTGGATGAAGTTGGCCAACTCAGGAATTCTAGAGTAGAGAGGGAATTTTGCAGTGGTGTGGATCACGTCTGTGGAAATATGCTGTGCCCGTCATGGTGGAGGTTTCCTCCAGTTTGGCCTTAAACTCACAGAGCTGGCTCCCTGAAATGCCAGCATCCAAGCCACGCATGCGAGCAGAAGTTGTCCACACCTAGGCCTTATCTGGATGTCCCTCTTCTTCAGTTTCCTATCCGGTTTCTGCTTCCCTGAGGCAGAGTGAAGTCCACTGGCCTTAGAAGCTCCCCCAACACATCATTTTCACGAGAGCCTTGTGAGGTTGATACTGTTATCCCCATTGGACAGAGAGGCACTGGAGGCGCCGAGAAAGTCAGTCACGTGCCCGAGGTCACACGGCCCCTAGGAACTGAGATTCAGGAGTCCAGAATCTGACTTAGAGTCCACGCTTTTCCCCCAGGGCTCCCACACTTGCCCTCCACTCTTTGGGACTCTTTGGCAGTAAGTGGACTGAAGTGGGTTTGAGAGAGAGACCTGACTGAGCGTTCAGTTGGTGCTTGTGGAGGATACTTGCTGTCCAAGGGGAGCAGCCAGCCTGTCATTGTCATTTATGCTGACAGACTTCCTCCTCCTCCTCTGCTGATGGCCGCTGTGTAGAGACAGGGATGCTGCACAGAGGAGAGGAGCTAAGTGTGGCTTCCTGTGATTTACATAATAAAACAAGAATCTCCCCAGTGGCCCTTGATGGCCCTTTCCTGTCTGCCGTTGGCCGATGGAGTGGGCCACCCTGGGGACAGCCTCACTTACCGGCCTCCCCGGGGTCATCAGGCTCACCAAGAATGTTGAGATCAAATGTGCAGCTAAATTGATGAGATCAATTCATTAGGATAAAGACTTCCTCTACTTCCAAAGCAGTGTGGTGCTGGGGGCCAGTCTCTCTCCTTTAGAAGTTAATGTATAGATGAAAGATTTCCTGTTAGAAAGAGGTCTCTGCTGCCCTTTTCCAGAGCTTTGATTATTTGAAGAGAGGGAAGGACTTCTTGAGCCTACATCAAAATATTCAACTAGGCTAGTTTTCTACCTGCTGTTTCTTTTAGAAATGGTTGCTCTATAGGTTTAAAAGGTGACCCAAGTGACTTTTTTAAGTTGGAGGTGGGGAGGTTTATAGACATTGTGTGTGTGTGTTTTGCCTCCTTCAATTCTGACCACCTGGCGGTCAGCCTCATCTCTTCCCTTGTCCTGATCCTTCAATTCAATATTTATATACCTATTTGGTGCCCATATGAAATAGGTTTTTTTTTTCTTTAGCTTCTTTTTTTGGGGGGGGAAGATTAGCCCTGAGCTAACTGCTGCCAATCCTCCTCTTTTTGCTGAGGAAGGCTGGCCCTGAGCTAACATCTGTGCCCATCTTCCTCTACTTTATATGTGGGACGCCTGCCACAGCATGGCTTGACAAGCCGTGCCATGTCCGCACCTGGGATCCGAACTGGTGAACCCCGGGCTGCCGAAGCAGAATGTGCGCGCTTAACTGCTGCACCACCGGGCCGGCCCATGAAATGGGTTGGTTTTTTTTTTGGACTTTTTTGTGAACTCATAAAAGACATCCCAGCTGCCCGAGGGAACAATACCCGCCCCACCTGCAGTAGACACCCGTTTGCAAAAGACGAATGGAAAGTGCTTTGAGTTTGTCCCCTTTGCTTTAGTTCACAAAACACCTTTCACTTTTTGATGGTCTTGAATTTGTAAAGTAAGTAAAATCAATTGAAATCAAAAGATGTTAAATTGAGAGAGAAAAAGATGCTGTCACACTCCCAGCTAGAGGCAGACTGTAGCCTGTAATTTCAGACTTACTTTGATTATAAAGCATAGTGCCCCCCCACCCCTTTTCCTGCTTTTCTTTCTAGTTCTGTAATCAGGAGACTGCTGTTCTCTTTCTAGTGCTTTAATTAGTAGTCTGGTCTAAAATATAAGAACCTTAAACTTCTTAACAGAAACACTGGTTACTCATCTCATTTACAGAGAGGCCACTCAGCCTCTGAGTCATTCAGTCATTCAACAAACATCATTGAGCACTGATTATGTGTAAGAACTGTGCTGCATGCCAGGGATTCAGAAACAAATAGAACACGTTTCCTGCCCCTGAATGTGCGTTGTCGAATCAGTGAGGCCACATACAAACGACCAGGCCTATTCAGTGTGAGAAATGTTGTAATTGAGCTACATACAGAATTCTGATTTTGTACTTGTCTCTAGAGTAGCAGTTTCCATACTGTGTTGTATTTACCTGTTCATGTGGCTGTTCCTCTGTGAGCTGTTGGGGCCCAGGAATGAATATGGATATGGATATGGATACAGAACGAGTGGTGAAAGGATGTCTATTACCAATGCTAGGCCTGTCTTACATGGTGTTCCATAGCTTTTATAAGTTTCCTTCAAAACGTTTTAGTTACTAAAGAAAATAGGAAATGGTCTTGGGGTGGAGCTATCTGGGAAATAACGGATTTTGCATTCTTGCTAATTATTAGCAAAATGCTCGATTTGCTTTTCAGGATTCTCTTAGGTTAAATCACATGAAATTGCCACTTTGTATGTAATTTCACATGGGTCAACCTAATAAAAAGAGACCAATTTTACTGCCTCTGGTCTTTTTTAGATTTAGGACAGGCACAGAAGTGAGGTTCTGGGCAAGTACTGGGCATCCTGAACATATTGCTGCCAGGTTACCATCTCGGAGTGTGAGTCTCTCTTTGGCGCTTCAGAGAGGAAGCCCGTGCCCAGCCACGCCTGCGGCACGCAGCTCCGAGGTGCAGTTCTTCCAGGCAGTGCCTTCCTGTAGACTGGACAGAGAATAAAAATGCTGTTCTGTGCCCATGTAAAAATATTTTTGGTTACCTTGGAAAATGTACAAGAACAGGGTTTCTTGCATATATAAGAGAAAACAGCAAGTAAAAAGGATGTGTACACAGCACCATGAATGGGGTGCTATTCTTAGCTGGGGCTCTAACCTAGAGAAGAACAGGAAACAGGACGCTTCTGAATGTGGACTCCAGCTGCCCAGGCTATAGCCGAGAGGCTTCAAGTCATAGGGAGACTCATGACAGCTGCTAGTGTCCTCCAGACCTTCCGCTTTGGTAGAAAGGTTTACACTTTGTATATTTCAGACTGATATGGAGGAGGAGATGGCTCGCTCTTCCCAGGGATCTGGAGAGAAAGAGTAGACAGAGGCTCTGGAAGTGGACTTCCTGCCTGTCCTCCTTCTTCCATGGGGATGGTCTGGATCTCTGTGGTGGGTGCAGCGGCTCCTCTCATTCTGAGTGTGTTAGCCTCTGAGAAAGAGAGGGGCGCCTTCTTCAGCGATTTAAGTGTTCTTTGATTTGTCGTTCAGTCTTTCACATTGAGGTCCAATCTGCTTTACCTGGAAAGTTAAAGACCAGGAATAGGGATGTCTGATGCGTATTATAGCCACAGTGGAAGTACCGGCTACTTTCTAGTTGCTCAGAGACTGCTGAGTGATTGAAATGTATCAGTGTCTGGAAGTTGGAGCAATCACCCAGCTTCTCTGTCTGATGGTGTGATTGATAGGGAGGAATGTTTCCAGGTAAAATTTTCCCATAGGATTAGGATGGTGATAGTATTAGCCAGGATCTGTGTTGTCACTGTCACTATCACTGAATAATCTTTACTATGAAGCTGCTTAGAGTGGGGCTAGTAAGGCAATATACATCCAGCCCCCCACCCTATATGCTTATTGTCCGATATTGACAACAGCTCCAAGTCAGTGTTTACAAAGGGCCTGTCTTTAATTAGAACCTGATATGAGATGAAGTTTCTTCAAGGAGGGCCTGAAGTTGTGGCATTGCCTCCAAGCAGACTCTCTGAAAGAGATGGGACCTATATATAAACCATTCTACTTCCTCATTTCTCTAAATGGAAAAAAAAATCTCATTTCCTTTCTTTCTTACTCAGAACACTAAGTCCATTCAGCCACCTCAAAAGATACTGTAGCCAGGATACCTGTCTTAGAAGAAAGGAAAATTTTCTTCCTGAAGAGCGGTGCTTCAGAACCTCAGAGTCTCCTTTCATCTCTCTCCTGATTTGATTACGATGTGTGTGAAATGCGTGTAGGGAAAATACTGTCTGTAGAGAACTGTTACACTGGTTAATAGCATGTTCCTGTTCATGCTTTGACTGCATGAGTCCCCGTATTTTCTAGCTGTCATGCTAGTTAGTGGCCAGTTAGCCTCCTTAGGTAAGAGAAATGCCAGTTAGCTGTCTTCATCTGATGGGGAGGAGGAAGGGAGAGAAAACAGTCGTCGTCAGCTTCTCCGTGGAAGCGGTAACCATGTCAGAGCCCGGCCCGGGAGATGTGGCGGAAACCGCCAGGAGCCCTGTAGATCCAGTAACTCACCGTCTCAGTGCTGAGTTTGATGAGTGCCTCGACCTGCAGGTAAAGTCATTTCCAAGGGGCTGTGAGATCGTGCCCAGATTGGTTTGTGTCATGCTTACTTTTTTGAGCTTGTATTTGCTACTGGATTTTTCCCCCAACTGCTGTCCATGATTTATGTGACACCAAAGATTCCAATGAAAGTAACTTTCTGGAAGAGCTGTGGAAGCAAGGGGGCTAGAGAATTGATCTTGCCCCTGATCTGACAAATGGTTATCAGTTCTGTTGAATATGGTAAGGCCCGGAGTTGTCACTTTGGATGTGTTCTGGGAAATTTGAAGTTTGACACAAGGTATGGAGCAGGGAGGCTGGGCAGGGCAATGGCTTTACAAAATAAAATCTTCAGGGGCCGGCCCCGTGGCCGAATGGTTGAGTTCGCATGCTCTGCATCGGCGACCCAGGGGTTGCTGTTCCGATCCTGGGCGCGGACATGGCTGAGGTGGCATCTCACGTAGAAGAACTAGAATGACTTGCAACTAGCATATACAACTATGTACTGGGCCTTTGGGGAGGAAAAAATAAAGAGGAAGATTGGCCTCAGATGTTAGCTCAGGGCCAATCTTCCTCACCAAAAAAAAAATAAAGTTTAAAAAAATAAAATCTTCATATTGATGCAATCCTAAAGCACTTACCTTTTGATCTAGTGGTGGGAAAGTTCTGGATCTGTCTTCTGTGTAGATCCAGAATATGTGAAGCCAGCTGAAGTGAAGGGGTGTTGGGACAGGAGGTCTCCTGGCTTTTAGTAACGTTTCCTCTGATGTGGAATTTATCTGTTTTGTCTGGCTAATTGGAATTATGGTCTGGTTTCTGTTCCTAAAGACACTGCTGTTGGCCTTGGACTACTTATTTCTCTTTGCTCACCAAATTGATGATATCAGTAATAAGGCATAAGATCTAATGTTTAGAATATGGTTTTGGATTATAGGGTTGTTAAGTTAGCAGAGAGAAACCAAGAGAGGCAGTATGGTGTAACTACAAACAAATATAACCCCAGACAACAAGCTATAGGTTGAGAGAGACCTGGGTTCAGATCCTGGCTGTGCCACCTATAAACTGTGTTACTTTGAGTAAATTGCTTAATCTGCTAGGACCTGTGTTTTTATTATAAAATGTGAACAAAATGACTGGCTACCTTGTGGGGAGGTTGTGAGGTTTCAGTGAGGGAAGGTGAAATGCCTAGTAAGGGCCTGGCATGTGGAGGCACACGTCAGCTTGAGCCATTTTGTTATTAGCAACGGACTTAGCAGTGTATACATGGGTCCCTCCTTGCTTCCCACTTTTCCATTTGTAAAATGAACTTGACATTCTTTACTCACTGGCTGACAGGGAGCCAAGTGAGATATCCGAGCTCATGAGGATGGATCCCCGGACCCAAACTGGGGCTCTGCACGTTGCTCTGTAAGTTGTAGAACTATGTTAAAAACACACCCTGCCCGTTTCCCCTTCTCAGTCTCCCATTCAGAGGAGGGCTTGCTGGCCTTGTGCTTTAAATAGTCGTAGATGGTGACTTGAATAGTAGATGAACACAATCCTTGTGAGTCCATTTGCGCTGTGCCCGGGAGTTCTATTCTTAGACCACAATCGCCGGAATAGAAAGCCTGTGACCCGACATCCCGCTGGAGCCTCGTGTGCTTGGTAATGGATTCCTCTGGGAAGCTGGGACAAAGGACTGGGTCTGCTTCTGTCATTGAGTAGGCCAGGTATGGGGCGGTCCAGTAAAAGCCAGTCTCCTCCTAATTGGAGTTTATGAGCCTGGCTTACCTGGGACATTTCACATTATGATCCTAATTAAAGTTCAGCCTGTTTGCTCTAGTCTTGAGGTTATAGGAGAATAAAGGCAGATAAGATATTTATGGGTGACCCTCTCTCCTATGTCATTTTCCTCTGGGTCTGTGAGTAAAGGATAACAGCGCTTGTTACTTATGGAGCAGAGTGCCAGGGGGAGGAGGGCTGTGGTGCTTGTTTTGCTCCTTCTCTGAGCCCAGGGCTGTGCCAGCAGCATTTCACATGTTCCTTCCTTTAACGCTCAGTATTGTCAGCCCCATCGTACAGAGGTGGCAATTGAGGGTCAGGACTTGCCCAGGGTACCTGATCATCCCTTGCACGCCATCTCTCCTACTAGATAGGCAACAAAGTGGTCATGTCAGGAAGATACTGGTCATTTAAAACATTACTAAGTGTTTATTAAACATCTGAATGTAGTTATTATATATGTGAGATTGCATTCACATGTAGGGCTCCTGATATTATCTGCAAAGAGCCTGGCCCCAGCCCTGAGGTTGCCATTTTATGCAGTATTTTGGTTGCCTGATTCTGGAGCTATGATGCTGGGAGCCTCCATACCATGGGGGCGTTTCTAAGAGTAGCCTGACCCCTTAATTATCTTACTGAAGACGTTATCCTTTGTGGAGTATCTTTCTCCAGGAAACCCCCGGAGCTTCCAGAGACATGATCTCAGCTTCATAACATCCCTGTTAAGACAGGAGGGGCTGAAATCATTTGCTGTCCTTACAGTGAGTGGGAGACTCAGGCACGCGGGAGACAGAGGCACAGAAGTTAAATAGTTGGTCCAAGGTCACATCAAATGATTTTGGACTCAGCTAACAAATCTGTCTAGGACTTGTTCTCCCAAATGTTGCAACTTCCCTTACAATGTAATTTGATCTCAACCACTTTACAAGGCTTATCTTTCTTCCTCTTTTTTCTAATTTGGTAAATAAGATGTTTTTCACACCTAGTGCCTGATTAATGTTGGGTTTTAATTTAGCCCTTCAAGATGATCAATGACTTAACCGAGAAAACTGCTGCCAGAATGTGGTTTATAATACACTTTTGTCGTTATTTCTCCCAGATACTGAACGTTCTGCTTCTCTCTTTTGCACACTGTCAGTCTCCGTGGGTTAAGAACACTGGGACTCTCATCACCTTGACAGGGAAGCTTCTGTAGTTGGGAATTGTTACCTTTTTCAGAGCAGTGTTATTAGGGGACAAAAATCTAGAAATTCCTGTCCTTGGCTTCGCAGACGAAGGGAGCACGTTCCAGGATAGCTCCTGGTTCGTCCTGTAGGAATAGTACAGATTTGGTTTGTGTTATTCCTCGCTTGTTGTAATGATGTTATGATCCGTAATCATACGTTTCTAGTTAGCCTCATGACTCATTGTTCATTAAAACACGCGATTACTCTGTGAACCCCCCCCCCCCCCCCCCCCCGTCTTTAGATGGAGTTGCTGAGGTGATGTGAGAATCACATTTGGCCTCTTAGGGAAATGACCAAGGAGTTCAGGTTCTCAGCTGTATTATGTAAAATTTTCAGTCAGTTTCACTACTTACTACTGTAAAATGAGTTATAAAGGGGAACTTTTTACAAAAAGAGATAGATTCACTCAGGGGAGGGGGAATCCGTTGTTAGTAAAATATGTCTAGTACCACATGCTTTTTGTCTCCTGATGACCTGTCAAGCTGCGGATCTTCTGGCTTCGTAATGTATTCAGCTCCACATTCATTCATTCAGCATTTTCTGTATACCTGTGATGTGTCAGGCACTGTGCTGGACACTGGATGACAGAGATAAACAAACCCCCACATCCTAGCATCCCACAGTGGATGTTGGAGTTAGTGTCATTCAGCTTCTTTAGATTCTGCAGTAGTTCCAAGGTTTTCCCGGATCCTGTCCCAGTGTCCTGTTGACTCTGCTTCAGAGTATGTCCCAGACTCTGACTGTCCTTCATCAGCCTGCTGCTGCTGCTGCCCGGGGCCAGCTGCCGTCACTGCTCCCTGGACTATCCTGGCAGCCTCCTAACTGGTCTCCTTGCTTCCACCTCTGCCTCCTTCAGTCTACTCTCAACACAACAGCTAGAGCAGTCTTTCAAAATGGAATTCAGGTCATGTTACTCCTCTGTTCACACGCTCCAGTGGCTGTCCCTTCCCTCCGTGATTGGGCCCCCACTGCCCATCTGACCTTGCCTCCTCCTGCTTTCCTCCTCGGACTCCTCTTCGTCAACACTGGGCTCGTGTGTTTCCTTTAACGTGCCAGGCAAACTGGACGCAGTCCTGTCTGAGGGCCCTGCTCTTGCCGCTGCCCGGAACAGTCTTCCCCTGGTATCTGCATGGCTCACTGCCTCAGATCTCCACTGAAAAGTTACTTATCAGCAGGTCCATCCTGACCACGCTCTGTAACGTGTACCCCAGCCTTGTCCTTCCTGCTCGGTTACTATCTGGTTCCCCCTTCCCCTCAATAGGATGTGAATGTCACAAGGGAAAGGGTTTTGTCTGTTTTGTACACTGCCTAGAAGGTGCTCAGTAAATATTTGTTGATTGAATGAATGAATTGGCCTATTACTGAATCACTCGGTGCATGTGCACTGTAGAAGGGGCCCCTTGCACTCGTGGCACACATCTGTCTGATGGTGGGGAAGACTTGCTCAGATTGGCTCTGTCTGTGTGGAATAGAGTTTTTCTTAGCATAATCCCCATTGGCTTATATGGGTTTAAGCCACAATTTTAGCCTTATTAGTATGACTCTTTAGTCATAAAATCAGAGGATGTTAAGACTGGAAGGGATCTGGGAGACCATTAGGCCCACTTCTTTCTTTATTGATATGAGAATAAGAGTCTTGAGAAAGTAGGTGAGTTACCCAGAGTCATAAAGCTGGTTAGGGGGTCAGTCTGAAATTAGGCCTCTGATACCTTGTTCCATGGTCTTTGCTGCATCTGGTCTCCGCTGATGGAGAGAGTTCACAGGCTTTCAGATTTGACAATTTCTCTCCAGACTCCAAACAGGAGCTTTTATCTGCACATTCTGGGTTGGTGTAGATGCGTGATGGCCTGTAATATGCAGAAAATCCCGAAGATTGACCAGTGTGAATGGGAACTACCCCCGATGTGCCAGGAGGACCACAGGCACGCTCACTCTTCATTGGCAGGAGACGTGTAGGGTGGGAAGGAAACCAAAATCAAGATCCTTTGCCGCTCCAGTTGTTTTGTTACATGTCACAGTCAGAATGTGTCTTCCATTTAAATTCAGAGTTTTTGATGAACGGCCAGACCAGCTGCAAGCCCTTCAGGCCAGAAGGCTCGATCTTGCCAACTGTTCGTTTTCTTGATGGACTTCCTTATCCCAGGCGCTTGTGTCTAGCCAGCCTATTGTGGACCTGTCAGACGGGCGTAGAGTCCTCCTCTTTCAGAAAGTCAGTTTCCCCCATGCAGCGTGTGTCCTGAAGCTGGCCTGCCTCCGTCCTCTTATGAGTGCCTGTGGTCTTTTGTTAAGCAGGGTGAAGTGAGATGATCTCTTAAAGAGAGGGAAACTCCTCCAGTAACTGACCGAACTGTAATTGGGCTGGCAGACAAAAGACTTAAATCTGTTAATTTCTTGCCATCTGTTTTGTGATGTAAGGTGCCCCAGTTTGGATCTAGAAGGCACTTTGACCATACATGAAGAATGTATCACATTTAAGTCCACTGTCTGTAGCCTCTCTGAAGGTACCAATCATGCAGAAAGCCCATCTTTTTGCTGCGTCTCGTTTCTCTCAAGCCAAGGCTTGGACTTTCTTAACTCATTTCACCGTACTGCTGATTTAGGTAGGGAAGGTACTCAGGAGATGCCGATTTCCAAATAGTCATTGTTGGGTCAAGGGATGTTTTGTATCCTGAGTATGGTAGCCATACTGCCTAGAGAGCTTCATTTTGGTTTGGTTACAAAATTTATTTTAGCTTAGTTTTCTTACACTAGGTGGGCAAATAATAAAGGCCAGAAAGTTTATGGCTGTGCTCTAAGACACCCAGCATAACAGTGAGACCCAGGATTAGGGATGCGGAGTTTCTCTGTTGGTAGGTTTGTTTCTTTTCAGGCCAGGCTAGTGGAGTCTCTGAGCACCACTGAATTCTCCTTTTTACACCTTCAGATTTTGTAAGGTTACCTTTTAGCCCTCTGGGTCTTGGGTGATTCTCAGATCTGAGTCAGTCACTCATGGAAGCCCTTGGTATGGATCAGGTGGACCTTGAGTAGTTGAGTTCACACGACTAGGGTGGTGAGAGGGGCTCTCCTCTTGATTATTGTACATTTTCTTACCGAAGAGCTAGGGGAGCAATCTCAAGGTCAGGAGAGCTCACCCTGATGTTTTGGCTTGTTGGAGATCGTGCTCGATTCTGACTTGGGTTCTGCCATCAAATACAGAATGTCCTGATCGTCAGAGGCAGAGGCAGCACAGCCTGTGAGGTCAGCACTAGAAAAAGCAATTCTTGCCAATTCTTGTTTTCTATGCTAAAAGTTATACTTTGAGATTTGAGCCTGCTTCTTTCCTTTCCTTTTTTTTTTTTTTCCCCAGTAGCAGTTTAAATTGGCTGTTCATTTACACAAATGCAAGAGGATATTAACCCAGCAGCCTTGGAAATAAATGTGAACCTACATATTCTTTTCCCAGCTTTTCCTCTTTTTGCTACCTTGGTAGTATGTTAAATGTATTTTCTCTCTCAACCTTTGGGGGTTTTTTCCCCTGTTTTTGGCAGACATCCTTGTCTTGGAAGAGCAGGTAAAAAGCTGACGTTAGGACTCTCTGGAAGAGTACAGTACAGATGACAGGCTCAGCTAATGGTAAGCAGAGCCGGGGAGCTGGGCTCAGCCTGAGCTGGAATCAGTCAAATTAGCCAAAGCGCTGACTCTCAGCGGCAGGAACACAAGTGACCACAAAGTGTTAAGCACATCTGGAAAGGGATTCTGACATCATCCCCAGCATCTGTGGGGAATACACACAGCCTGTAGACCCATTCCTCTTTGACCCTATAAAGATTCTTTAAAGAGTAATGCCCTGAGTGGCTTTCTGGCCCGCTCTCCTGCTCATTTGTCTTTGAGGAGATGGAAGGAGACAACATGCCTGTGGAGCTCCATGTGCCCCAGAGGCAACTGGGTTCTGCATTTGAAAGTACTGAAGCTAAGAGACAGGGTCTTAGGGGACCCCAAGGGATCTGCTTTTCTGCTACCCATTGTCCCTGCAAAACTTTTCCTGGCAGCCGGCATTGCTGTTTAGCTAGGTTGTTCTCTGCTGTCTAAGTTGTTTGGCAGTGCTGTGTCAGGATGCGGGTTTTCTGAGTGCTTTCCCAGCTGGTTACTTGAGTGGTGGTTAGGGAGGGGCGTTCTGAGCTGCTGAGACGGGCCTCCTGTCTGGATGCTCACAGCTGGACTGGTGGGAGGAACGCCGTCTTCATTCTGCTGCCTTTGGTGGTGGCTCTTGAAACGTGAAGGGGGGTGAGTTGGGGGAGCGATAGGTCTTCTTGTGTTTCTTTTGGTGAAGTAGTCTAGACTACAGGAGGCACTGTGACTTTTACGCTTGTCCTGTGCATACTTCTCTATTCGCTCTTGCCACCTTCCTCAGCCTATAATTTCTCCAGCTCCTCTTGGTTGAATTTATATGAGGACTCCATTTTCAAAACCAGGCTGCTTTTCAGTTCCTGAGCCAATTATCACTGAAAAGTTCCGTAAGCAGCCTCAGATCCACCACCTGGTAAACCATGCTGCCAACCAGACCTGGGATCTGGGATTCCGGATCAAGCGCTGGGGGCCATGATGCCTCTGCAACTTAGCACCTCCCTGTGTTCCTTCAGTTGGCTCGGCCCATCAGAGCTGAACTGTCCCTCAAGTCCTAGACTCTTGTAAGCAGAGGCTTTGCCTAAACCCAGCGCTGCTTGGTTCAAGTTCTGTGTTGCTCTTTTTTTCGTGGTGGTGCACAGGGGGCTCAAATATACACAAAAGAAACACCCAGATAAAGCAGTTATTCTCATTTTGCCAAATTTGTTTCATCTTTTCCAAGCCCATAAACATTTACTTTTATACAGGAAATACTGGATGAAAACTTAATTCCCTACCCCATCCACCTTTTTATATCACTTTTCAGAATAGTGAGTTAGGGACCTGGTAACTTCCAGTGGTAACCAACAACTTTTTTTCCTGAATATCATTACGAACGCAAAGATTTATTACGTATTTGATGTGTTTCAGCCCACTGCAATCTTTATTTATTAATTGTTTTGGATGCTCACATTGTCTTGTCTTAAGTCAGTGGGCATCCCTTCAGGTTGACTCTCCTGTTCTTTTGACATTACCCCGTTGAACTTTGGAAGCGTCCTTGCTTTCTGGCACAGGATATTCCAGGCTCTATATCCTGCACCAGGTGTGGAATCAGCCATTTCTCCAGGAGGCCTGATTCCTTTAGTAGAGGACACAGTCTGGGCTCTAGGATTGAATTCCTTTTGTCAGCCCCCTTCCCGGGGACTACAGCCTGCTCCCCTGCTCATAGCCAGTGTGAGGCTCTTGCTGGGAATCCACAGATCAACAGTCAGCCACTGTGGGGTTCTGCCTCACTCTGGTAGAGATTCATCTCTGAGAATCTTGTGCTCTACGCCCTGGTTCTGACACTTCTGCTTCCATCATCCTGAATTTTGCTAGCCCTCTGTATGCTATGCCTTGGACTGCCAGGCTGTCCTCACTGGGGCCAACTTCCCAGGCTAGAATAGTTACCCCAGCCTATGCCTGATATCCTGTAAGCAAGGTTCTGTCTGAGCTCTGTTTAGCTTCTGCCCCTTTGGGCCCTGTATTCCACCAGTTCCCAGCATTCCATTTATCTGAAACTCTCACTCTCCTCATCAAAATCTTATCTGGTCTTTAAAGATTTACTGCTGCATCTGGATTCTGAAGAACCAGCCCGGGAGTTCCTGTTTCAGTTTGAGAACCTATAGGTCTGTCTCATCAGGTGAGTATCAACCCAGCTGGATTAGGCAGGCTGGAGTGGGGGTTATGGTGGCTGTTGGTGCAGCATGTAGCTGGCTGGCTTATTCTCAGCCTTTCCCTTCCTTGGGTAATCCATGGGGTTCAGCATCTTCAGATTGGGCTTTAGTAGGTCGTCCTCTTGATTTCCTGCCAGGGAGCAGGATGCTCTGGCTCTGTGCCATTGGCAAAGGGATTTAAGGATCGGTAATGGGCTGCAGTTTTGTTAAATGGAACAGTATGAGGAGATGGCCTTGTAAAGAGGCTTGGCAGCAGGGCCCATTTGAATGATTGGTTCTTGGCTCCCGTGTTGGCAGATCCTTGATAGGAATTTTGAATGATCCCAGATCTGACAGACCACTGGTAGTTACTCCAGAGGCGGGTCAACTGGGCGTCCTCCAGGTTGATTGGGTAACTGTCTTGAATGAGGTTTTGTGGACCTCTGGAGGTTTTGTGTGTAAGGTTTATGATTTGGTTATTTTAGTTTAGCCTGTTTAGCTTCTTTACATGGAGATAATAAATGTGGAAGAGAAGCAGACATTAGGGTTGAAAAACCCAGACGCCTTGTTCCCGCGTCCTCTCCTTGGGTTCTGTGACTGGACCCACAGGTGAGTCATGAGGAGCTACGTTCACAATGAAGTATTCCCCAGATCTAGCTCTGCCTTATGCTTGCTCTAGTCCTTCAGTCGATTTACTTCAAGCAACCCAGTAGCATGTCGAGTGGTCATTCAGGACTGCAGTAACTTCACTTCATTATATCAAATGAGAGGCCCGGTAATTCATAGCCTGTCATTTCTGGAGTCTGGAGATGGCTGAGCATCAGCTTTGCTGAAGCAGCTTCTATTACATTAGAAGAGAACCCAGCTGGCTGCGCCCAAGACCTGAAGCTTTTCGACGCTGAGTAAGGAGGCCATGTGAAGGAAGCAGAATGACTCTGGAACTCAATCCCCCAACTGAGAAAGAGAGTAATAACATTCCGGGTTGGCCTCTTTTCATTTCCCTTTGATTTTGAGTAATAAATTCCCTCCCTACTTCCCAGCTGAGCGATTTGGGAGCCTGTATTCCCTAGAAAGACTCTGCTCTTGTGCCCATCAGAGTGAATTAGGTGAAAACTCCTTGGCTGTAATGAATGTTGAAGGATTTCAAAGGGCTAATGGAAATTCTTCTAGAAGTAACAATTTCCATTCTATTGGTAAAGCAGTTCTTCAGAAATTCCCTGAATGTCTTGGGTTATTTTGTACAGCAAAACAGCCAGCATTGAGTTTTCTTTGCTGATAAATGACAGAGCGAATGTGGACATTTGGAATTCATGGAGATGAATTCCTAAGTTGCATTTTAGCCCGCGTGCTATGTCTCCTTTCCTAATCCTTTCACCAGAGCTGTTCCAAGGAAACAGCACAGATAGATTTGCTGTACTTTTTTCCCTGTCTCTTCCCACTGTTCTTTTAGAAAGTGGGGAGTGGCTGCTTGCCAGGTAGAATCTGGGTGACAAAAACTAAGGCAGATTCAGAGTTATAAGCATAGCCCCCACCTGGCTTGCTTACAAAGAAAGGAAAGGAGGGCTCAGCCCTGTGGCCCAATGTTTGAAGTTCTGTGTGCTCCACTTCAGTGGCCCAGGTTTGGGGGTTCGGATGCCGGGTGTGGACCTACACCATTCATCAGCCATGCTGTGGTGGCATCCCACATACAAAATAGAGGGCAAGTCTTCCTCACAAAAAAAAAAAAAAAGAGAAAGAAGAAGAAAGGAAAGGAAAGGAAGTCTTGTACAAAATCTTGCTTCATTGGCTTTAAATTTGGTATTTACTGAGAGATCACATTCCACTTTAGCACTATGCTGGTTGCGGTGCCCCTGTTGATTGATTTCATCCTACATTTATGGAGCACCCACAGTGTTCCTGGCACTATGCTGGGGCACCTCAAATAAAAAGATGAACAAGACATGGTCCCTCCTGCCTACAGCCCACAGTCTAATGAAAGAGCATCACAACATGTGATAAGAGCTATGGTAGTCTTGCCGCATATTTGCATTTCTATCCTAAAGCCAGTGGGGAGCTGTGAAGTTATTTTAAGCAGGAGAGTGACATGAGCCCATTTGTATTTTAGAAAGTGAAGATACCAGTGATTTAGAGCAGGTTAGACTAGAAGCAATAACGGTTCAGACAGCAGATGTTTGCTGAACCCCTGCTTAGTGCTAGGCACAGTTCTAGGTGCTTGGAACCCAGGGGTGTGCCAGTCAGGTGTTTCCTGCTCTCAGGAAGCTGATGTTCTAGTGGTGGTGTGAGATCAGGTAGGCAGACAGTTAACATGCAACAAATATTTTTCAGATGGTGATAAGTCATTGGAAGAAAATAATTAGAGCCGCAGGAGTTAGAATGGGCATTGGGGTAGTTAGCGAGGGCCAGCCTCTCCAAGGAGGTGACATTGAAGCTGAGGCAGCTACGGGAAGTTGTGGGGAAGAGTGGTCCTGATGGGAAGAACAGCAAGTGCAGGGACTCTGAGATGGGAACCTACTTGGCACAGTGTTTGAGGGCCATACAGAAGGTCAGGGTGGCTGGAGCATAGAGGGACAAGTGCTACTGAGATGAGGCTGATGGGCCTTGTGGGCCAAGGGAAGGAATTGGGATTAATTCCAAGGGAGTTGAGAAGCACTGCAGTTAATTAAATCAGGGGCTGGCAAACTCTGGCCCATGGGTCGAGTCTGGCCTGCTGCCTGCTTTTGTAGATAAAGCACATTGGAACACGGTCACGCCCATTGGTTTACTTATTGCCTATGCCTGTTTTTACATCACAAGGGTAGAGTTGAGTAATTGTGACAGAGAACATATGGCCCAGAAGCCTTTATTTACTAGCTGGCCCTTTACAGAAAAAATTCGCTGACCTCTGAATTAAATGATCTGTTTGTTTTGTCTGTCTATCCGACCTCGTACCACCACCAGAACTTAAGCTCCTCAAGAGCGGGAAACATCTGATTTGCTCACCCCTAGGTTCCCAGCTCCTCAAACTGAGCCTAGCACTAAAAGGGCTCAATAAACAGCTGTGGTCTGAACTGTTAATGCCTCCAGTCTCACCTTGCCGTGTAGAGAATGAATAGTGGGAGACAAGAGTATATCTGAATGGTTGAGGCAAGAAATAACTAGATGTCGAGCACCAGAAGGCAGGGATCATGCTGCATTTATTCTGTTTAAAAGCGCCTAGCGATAATCTATACTCATTAAATGCTCTTGAATGAATGATGAGATACTGAAGAAAGCAGTGACAGTGAAATGAAGAGGAAACAAGACTTTGAGAGATGCGTAGGAGGCGAAAAATCAGGACAGCTTATTGTTGACTAGGTGGATAGAAGTGGGGGCGAGGCAGAGGAGGGAGTGTAGGATGCCTCTCAGGATTCTGCTTCAGGTATCTTGGTGCATGGCAATGCCATTAACTGAGACAGGGAAAGTGGCACTAGAAAGAGTGTATGTTGCCAGGGAGAAGGACACGGGACACCATTGGACATGGGACACCCAGGACGTCCAGGTAGAGATTTCTACAAGGTGGTTGAAAGATAGGTCTGGAGCTGAGTGGCCTGAGGATGGACTGGTGGGAATTTGGGAGTCCTCTGCTAACGCAGGCTCTCCCCAGAAGAGGAAGGCAGGGACGGATCTCATACGGATTTATTTCCTGTACAGATTTGGATCTAAGGAGGGGGCAGAGCTAAACTAGCTGTGTGGACGGTTTGTATCGTTCAGTCTGGCCGTCTCGTGAGAATACAATATTGTTTCTGGGAGACTGGTAGGCTCTGATGAGGGCTTGCCTTACGCACGCTTCTGGATGCCAACCTCTTCTCTTACGTGGGGTGACCGGGCAGCTCTGGGGGTCTCCCTTCCCAAACTCCGTGCTAACACTGGAACATCTGTGATCTTTTAACTCTGCAGTTGACTCGTGTCTGCATTTATCTAGTTGAGAATATGGATGGGTAGGAAGGTCTTAGTTGTCTTTGGAGTTTTGTTAGAGCAAGAACTGTCTGACACTAGGGTTAGTCAGACACTTGGCAAAATTTTATTCATTTTGCTGCCGATCCTCTTAACCCACAAAACTAGACAAACCTCTGAGGTGCCCTCTCCTTCTCTCTTCTTTCTTCTTGTCTTGCCTGGGGAGGGAGAACCATGGAAGAGATTTATAAAAAAGCACTTCTGTTGAAAGTGGGCTTAAAATAGTTGTAATCCCAGACTTGGCTGTAAAGCTCTCCTCTTCACACAAGTCCGTTATGAAAACCCAAGAATAAAATCAAAATTGTAAAAGGAGCAGAGAAGGAAGGCTACTCTCTACCCTGTTGTCCACCTCTATTTTTAGCGCAGTGTCACGTTTCTGCTGTTTGCAGGTTTTTAGAAGGCTGAGTTAACCCAGTCTTACATGTAATGTTCACATTTCATGGGCCCTCGTGTTTTATCAGTTTCTCCTTCCCTAAGGAGACAGTCAAGTAATAGTCTTGCCACTCCTCTGACCTAAATTATTACTGTCCTGAGGTTTCGTGACTTCCAGCAGGCCGAGGTAAGAAGTCTGAAGCCCGATCACTTGGTCCTGAAAGCAGAGGAAATAGAGCCCCCACTCCCCCCGCCACCAGATGAAGTAGGTAGTAAAGGTAAATTAAAAACATGAAAAAATTATTTTGAAATGTATATGTTGAGAAGTATTATTTCATCCCAGTTCTGGTCTTCCCCGTAGACTCCCTGTTCCTTATTATATGCCCCTCAATAGTTTCTTACATATCTGTCTAGTGTTTCTTTATGTAAATACAAGCAAATATGAATATATGTTCTTATTTCCCCCCTACTCTTTTTATATAAAAGATAGCATGTTGTGTAACCTGTTTTATAACTTGCTTTTTGTCCTTAAGTATGTCCTAGGGATCTTTCCATGTTGGTACAGAGAGAGCTTCCTCATTCTTTTATCAGAGCTGTGTAGTATTCCATCGTGTGGATGGCTGCTTCTTAGTTTATTGAACCAGTCCCTTACAAATGGACGCTTGAGTTGTTTCCAGTATTTGCTGTTACAAATAGTACCTTAATGAACAAAGGCAGCTTTTTGAAGGGTTGCACAGTATTGCATATGCTACTTAAAAATGAGATGATTATTCTTCATTCTTAGAATGCTGGTGAGTTTTATTGGTTGATAAATTCCTAGTTACTGGTATTAGTGAGTGAAACATTGATGATGGGTCCGACATCCCTTCCTAACTCAAGAATCATTAGTATGACTGCCCCATGGAGGCATACTGCTGAATCTCAGGTTTATTTTCATAATAAAATCTTTGGAAATTTTAATAAATGAAATCTACTTAAGGCCTTTTGCTCAAGAAGTCTGAATCACTGATCACTGCAATTACTGCCATGGCAGCTGTAGAGCAATTTAACAGGATAATAGTGAATAAGATAAATTACACTTCAGATTCTTAATGGATTGATGTGCAGAGGTATTCGAGGGGAGGTGGGGGCGGGGAGGAGCACCTTTTGAATTTCAGCACACAGCTTTATAAAAGAGGGAACTGGGCCATTGTAGCCATTACTATTTGGAATGAGTCATTCTGTACCAACCTCTGGGGCTGCGTGGTGGGTAGAGCGTCCTGTTTATTATAGACAACAACTTGAGTTAATTCTCTGGTATGTGTTCCTCTGTGGACTGGGTGGAAATTCTAGGTGACTTGCTAATTGTCTTATTTAGAATACTCCTATTCCTACTAAAGAATTAGTATCTTTGGTGTGAAAATAGGGAGGCAGACCAGTTTTACAAATAGCTGCTGGCCAGGGGAATAACAGTTTGTGCCAGGTGAGTGGTTAAAAAAAGGCAGACTGGAAAAATAACTGTGGGATGGTAAGTGTTCTGCTCTTATTTACAAGGCTAACATAGTCTGCCTGTGTGTTGGGCATGGGGGAGGGGATGGGTCAGTTAAGAAGTAAGTACAGTGCTGGCTTTGTGTGTCCCTCGATTTCTCTTTAGGGGAGAATAGTAAGGATGTGGGTCACATGGGGGGAGGGGCTTTCAAAGGAGCCAAAGGAAGCAAATCTAGGAGACCTGGCCTCAGTTCCACCCTTACAGAGGGACGTTCCTTGGCACCTGATCACCATGTGGATGCCCTCACATCTGTGGGGTATTGATCTGACACCTTCTTTCTAAGGACCAAACGCTTAACACCCATTATCTCGTTGGTCCCCACCAAAGCCCTTGGAGCATAGGAGATGAAAGCAGAAGAATGAAGTCTTTTCTTTCTTGTTGTTTAATCAGCATCAACATGCTTTAAAGTGCCATTGGATTTGGAGTAGTGTTGTGTTAATATTAAAGCAAACTAAATCGTCTTGAAATGTAGAAAGTCCTTTTGGGCAGGGACACGCTGAGAGAATGAGACCCGGAGCTGCTCCTCTGAGCTGGAAGAGGGCTCGTGCCCAGGGAGGGAGGAGGCTTCCAGACAGCATGGTCGGAGAATTTGTGTTCAAATCCTGATTGTGCCCCAAGTTATATAACCTCTAATTTATAATTATTTTAGTCTGTAAAATAAGGAGAATGATATCTACTGTGCAGTTTTTAAAAAAATGATTAGATGAAATAATAGATACAAAGTAGGCTCTAATGATTATTAGCAGGTAGTCTTCTGAAGGGGCTTATTGATAGATCTGGAGAGCAGGAAGGTGCCTTCTCTTGCAGGAGGAAACTGGTACTTCTGGCAGTAAATCAAGAGGGCTGCCTTTAAGATTGGGAAACATATTGACAGTTTGGAGGAAGGTGTTAGTTACCATGGCAACTTGGGAATTCATTTGGAGGGAGAATTGTGACTGGAGGTTATCTCACTATAAGAGACTGACTGGTGGAGATTAAAAAAAGGCCCGTCTAGCAGGAATGAAATCACACTCTATATCGTCAGGAAACACCGAAAGAGACATGCTCCAGAGAAAGTTCTGGAAGTGGGTCAGAGCGTTATGCAGAACTTCTGCGGTAATAGGGGATGTGTCTTCGTGGGCCTTAATGCTGCTGCCATTTTATTGCTTTTGTTCACATGTATTACTTGGGTAAAAAAAGTAAATGTACGGGGGCTGGCCCCGTGGCCAAGTGGTTAAGCTCGCGCGCTCCGCTGCAGGCGGCCCAGTGTTTCGTTAGTTCGAATCCTGGGCGCGGACATGGCACTGCTCATCAGACCACGCTGAGGCAGCGTCCCACATGCCACAACTAGAAGAACCCACAACGAAGAACAACGAAGAATACACAACTATGTACCGGGGGGGGGGGTGGCTTTGGGGAGAAAAAGGAAAAAATAAAATCTTTAAAAAAAAAAAAAAAAAAGTAAATGTACGAATGGGATTTCAGTGAGGTTTTTTTTTTTGTCTTCTGAAAACATGACATCAAACTGTCGCACATTTTCCTACAGTTGGTTATCAATCCCCAAGAAGGTTTCAGTTAGGGAGAGCATGACTACCAATTGTACCTTAACTATTTAGTTTGTTTCTAAGGTAAATGACATAATGAATACAGGTATGTCCTCTTGATTGGGCAATTAAGGCATGTTTTCTTTTTGTAGAGCCTCTTGTGATATCACTGGATTACTGATTTTGAAAAGCTTTTTGGTATGATGTATGTAATGTGCATTATTAATTTGATTCTTTGGTCCATCTGCTATCTGTTACCTTCTTGTAATTGCAGCCTTGCCCAGGCACAAAGGAAGGGACTGAATGAAACCCCTTGTAACAGCATGATTCTAGATTTGCTATTTAATTCTCCATAAGCTTCCAGCGCTCACCCATATCCACTTCTTTCCTTCCCTTTGAAGTCGGGTGTGGCCATGTTACTTGCTTTGGACAGCAAAATGTGGCCATACATGGCACTTCTTGGCAGAAGCAGTTGCCAGTATGAGACAATGCAGTGTTCTCTTTTCCTGCCTCAGTGATGTGAAAATTTGTGACCAAGTAGAGCCTCTGTCATTCTGGGTCCTTGAACTACAAGGATGGACATATTCTCCCCTCTAACACATGTTGGACACATAGAATAAGCACGAAATGAGCTTTTGTTGTGGTAAACTGCTGAGATTTGAGGGATGTTTGTTACTGCAGTAGAACTCAGCCTATCCTCACTACTTCAGTAGACATTTAGCACATATTTATTGAGTATTTACCACATGCTGGACCCTGTTGAGTTGGGATACAGTGAATAAGACAGACAAAATCTCTCCCCTCATGGAGCTTACATTCTATGAGGGAGACAGACAGAAGATAAGTAAACACATGAATAAAGATCATTGCAAATTGAAATAAGTGTTATGAAAGAAAATAAACAAGGCCATGTGATAGACAAGTCTCCAAACAGCAAGGAGGTCGTGAGAAGGAAATGGGAATCCCCCAGAAACTTTGTGCATGTTCCTTAATAGTTCCTCATGTGTCTGGAGCCTCTGGGTGCTTCCAGAGTACTTTCGTTTGCCTTGGAAAAGAGAGAACACTAAAGGTAAGAGAGAAATATGTTGTATTACTAGAGAGCATTGTGATAAAATTAAGTAACTAGCGTATTCCAAAATAAAATGACAGCCGAGAATGATATTAGTTTGCTTTTCAGCTCTGACAACTCACTAGTTTCCCACTGGGCTTCCTGGGAGGTGAAATCTGAGTTTTGTTGTGTGTGCAGCCCCTTCTGGAGAGCGCCCCACCTCCGCAGTCACTGTCCGGAGCTGGTTGCTTGGTGGACCCTGGTCCGGTTTGGTATTGTTAACCTGGCTCTTAAGCTGAGAAGAGGTAGAACTGAAATGGGTACATATTCCTTATATCTTGTCTAATATGATTTGGGGAGAAAATAGGGTGATGCAATATTTCCTTAAATTTTCCGTAAATACCCCCAATGAAAGTTTTGAGACTGGTTATAACTTTTCAGGTCTGGTTGTGGAAGGACGTTGGTTCCATTGCCAGCTGGCAGTGATTTACTTTGGGTGAACATAAGACCGTGAGCGGTCTCTTGGTACAAGAGTAGGTGACACCTATTCTGCTTTGATGAGAAGAAATGAGAACAGTGGTGCCTGGGAATTATATTGGGGAAGGAGAGCTTTATCTGCTTTTCTTTTTTCTCTTTTCTTTAGGGCAAACCAGAGAGCAATGAGAATGGGGGAGGGCCGGGAGGGCAGGCATGCTTAAATGACAGTTAGAAGGAGAACCGACCCATTTGCACACTTTGGGCATTAGGAGAGTGTGAACTGCTGAATTCTATCTGCAACTTGAGAAAAATGCTTTTGCAACTGCCATAAAAAGGAATTTGGAGGGTTGTGCACAGTGGTGTGTGCCCACCATCAGTCAAATCAGTCTTATGATCATCCTCAGAGGTAGATTGAGAATTTCTAAGCTGGATCCCAGACATTTTTTTTCTGTCTTGAATGTTTTAGTCATCTTATATTGGCACATGCTCTGAAAATCCCATCTGGGTGAAACTTTAGCAAAGTAGGAAAAATGGATAAAAGAAAGAACTACACAGCATTGAAGATATACGCATCCTTGCAAATATATGGGTATGTTGATATAGTGTAAATCTCCATGCCAGGACGCATGCCAACAATTTAATGATATGTATAGCAAAGTTCCTTGTTAGCCCCATTCAGAAACCCTAAAAGGAGTTGCAAGACTGAAAGTATTGAGGCTGAAGGCCAAAAACAGCGATCATGTTACCTAGGGTCTCATGAATAATTCAGCTGAGTTTAATGCTTTTTCCATGGTGAAAATAAAGCTAAAATATTTGGCATAATGTAGGCAAATTATACCCTCTTTTGGGGGGGGATGGTGGGTTATAAGGAATGTGTGGAAGGGTGGAGAAAAATAAGGAATCTTTTCATATTTCTTTTAACCCAAATGTATGGAATCTCTCTCAAGATTCCACCTCTAAAGAGGTAAATATGTAAAAATCCGAGCTGGGAGTTTAAAGGTGTTTCTTTTGAATGCTCGTTTATAGCTGAAGAGTTGGTTTGGGCTTGAGAACCACTCAGAAAATTGCTCCTAAAGTCATAGAAGGCAGTCAGAGAAACACCAGGAGAGAAGGAATGTCTGATAGTTTTGGTGATGTGCATGCCAAGGATTGTTGGTCTGTTTCAGGAAAGTAATAATAATAAAGTAATAGTCCTTGGGCATGAACAGAAAGAGCTTATGGATGTTCTTGAAAGTTATGGGCAAATTGAATTACTGTAAATCAGATCATAATTTAAAAGCATTAGGAAAACTCTATACCAAGACATGAATTACTTTTCATAAAGTGAACATGTTTCCTTCTCACCAACTTAATTTTTAAATCTGTGTTTTAGTATGTTGCTTTAACTTAAATTGAAACCTTTGCTATCCAGGGGATAAAGTTCTGGACATTCTGTATCTTCAGACTAATTCTTGTCTCCTAAATAGGTGACTTCTCCTATTTCTTTGTACTTTTTTTTTTTTTAAAGATTTTATTTTTTCCTTTTTCTTCCCAAAGCCCCCGGGTACATAGTTGTATATTCTTCGCTGTGGGTCCTTCTAGTTGTGGCATGTGGGACGCTGCCTCAGCGTGGTCTGATGAGCAGTGCCATGTCCGCGCCCAGGATTCGAACCAACGAAACACTGGGCCGCCTGCCAGCGGAGCACGCGAACTTAACCACTTGACCAGAGGGCCAGCCCCAGGTTTTTTTTTTTTTTTTTTTTTTTGGAGGAAGATTAGCCCTCAGCTAACTACTGCCAGTCCTCCTCTTTTTGCTGAGGAAGCCTGGCTCTGAGCTAACATCCGTGCCCATCTTCCTCTACTTTATATGTGGGATGCCTACCACAGCATGGCTGCCAAGCGGTGCCATGTCCGCACCCGGGATCCGAACCAGCGAACCCTGGGCCGCCAAGAAGCGGAACGTGCGAACTTAACCGCTGCGCCACCCGGCTGGCCCCTTTCTTTGTACTTTATAAAAATAATGAGAAGACAAGTAAGTTAAAGAATACAAGAATATTCGAGCTGGAAGGAGCTTAGAGATCGACTGCTGCAAGTCACTCGTTTGACAGAAACTAAGGCCTAGAGAGGTTATATGACTCATCCAGAGTCACCTATTACAAAGAGAAGGTGACTTATTATGAACAGGGCAAAAGAACCCAAAGAAAAAATTCATATTTTTGAAAAATACATGGAAAAGGAAACGGAGCTGGCTGGCATGGCCCATTTCTTTCATCCTGCATGCTTTTTGTTGCTTGGAATATGATGTGATGCTTGGAAGTTCAGATGCCGTTTTGTGACATAAAGTGCTATGCACAGTCCCTAAAGAAGAAGGGATGGAACCCTGAATCCCTGAGGGCCTCATCAGCCTACTTCACCCGCTCGGCGCTTCCCACCTCTGGGCTTCTTCACTGAAGTTCTTCTTCGGATGATCATGGACAAGGTAATTCCACATAGAACAATCAACAAATAGGACAAAATTTTACAAATCTGTTTAAAGTCATCGGGGGGCTAATGAGGCAGTAAGACAGTATGGGGGCCAAGATCCCGGAGAACAAGAAAACTCAGAGTGGCACTGGGGCAGCCTTTCGCTTAGGGGCATCTAGTAATTCTGGAAGAGGCAGCTGAGAGACTAGAAGCCTAGTAGAACTTTCCAACACTCATGGGGCTAGAGGTCCAAGATTGAGTTCAGGACCTGTCAAGGAGAATGGGCTCTACTGAGTATCCTGCACTTTGGTTGATACTCTGAAGAGCTGAACTTTAGGATTAAGATGAACTAGACATTGACTAGCCCTCCCAGGGACTGAGGTCCAGCTTCATACCCTCTCACACCCTGATGGATTAAAGAGGCTGATTGGATGGCTAGTTTCCTTAGCCATGTCTCAGAAGCAAAGGAAAATCCTGTTTAGAGAAAGATAATATCATGCTATGTCTTATATTATTTCTATAATTTTTCCATATCAGATGGTCGGTAAACAATCAAGAACAACCAGATATATAAGGTGATAAGACCATATGATTTAAAACCAGGAGAAATAGTAGACAGTAAAGCAGATCCACAGGGGATCCAGGTAATGGAGCTACAGATGTGGACTAAAAAGCAGTTTTGCAAAATATATTTGAGTAAGAAAAAACCCCAATAATTTTGGCAGAGATCCGGAAACTAAAAACTGGATAAGGTGACAATTATGATGCTAAAAAATATAATAAATGAAAGTAAGAATTGATTAGATGGGTCTCATGCAATCTAAAAAAGAATTAGTAAACTACTAATATATTAGAAGAAAATATCCAGAAGGAAGCACAGAGACCAGAATTATTTTTTAAAATATAAAAAGGAATACTAGAAGTATAAGGAATCACACAGACAAAAGATCTAAAACACTAGTGAGTGGAGGCCCAGAAAGAGAGGATGGAGAGACCAGGATAAAGCAATATTTCAAGAGAGAATACTGAGTTGTTTTCCAAAACAACAAGATATTCAAACTACAGATTCAAGAAGCACTTTGAAGCACAGAATAAATCAAGAAAACCACACTGGAGGCACCTCCTAGTAAAACTAAGAAATAAAGACAAACGGAAAATTTTAAGAGCAAGTGAAATGGTGGGGCCTGGGGGGAAACATACTACCTTTAATGGAGAATCAGTAAGACTCACAGCAGCATTTCAATTGAAAAAAACGGAAGCCAGAAAAAATGGATTGATATCTTCAAAGTGTTCATGGAATATCTTTTAAGATAGATCAAAGACAAAAACAAAAGTAGGGATAAGAGTGGAAGAATAATCTATGTAAATTATATATGTTCCGACAAATAGAAATAAAGCACATAAAAATGAGAGTTCGAGAAGGGAGGAAGGCAGGAAGAAAAAGAACAGAGTAAGATTGTCACAGAATTAATACACAGGAGTCAAAGGGTTCCTTAAAAGCTAAGGGGCCAGCTCAGTGGCAGAGCGGTTAAGTTCGTGTGCTCTCCTTTGCCCGCGGGGTTTGCCGGTTCGGATCCTGGGTGCAGACATGGCACCGCTTGGCACGCCACGCTGTGGTAGGTGACCCACATATAAAGTAGAGGAAGGTGGACACAGATGTTAGCTCAGGGCCAGTCTTCCTCAGCAAAAAGAGGAGCGTGGGTGGTGGATGTTAGCTCGGGGCTAATCTTCCTAAAAAAAAAAAAAAGGTGACAATCCAAACAGTAAGAGACTAAGTAAGGAAAAAAGGGGGCTGTGGATATTTTAAAGGGATTAGTATAAAGATAACCCCTAGAACAAAAGTACGTACTCTCCCAAATAGAAAAAAATGCCCCCCCGAAAGACTACAGAATAAATATAGCATAATAGAAACAGTAAAAATAATAATATAAAATAATATGACAGGGTTGAGACTGGATATATCAGTGATATAAAAATATAAGTGTGCTGAAACTCACCTAAATAAAAGGAGAATGTTTTCAGATTTACTCTCAAGCAAAACACAGCTCTGCTGTGTACAAGAGATGTACCTAAAACAAAAAGATTCAGAAAGGCTAAAATTATCAGGGTGACTATGAGACGTATATAAGAATGTTCTTAGTGGTGGTATTTCTAAGACCCAAACAACTACCAAAATGCCCAGCAGAAGTAAAATGAATAAATATAAATTGTGGGATATTCACATAGTGGAATACTACTGTAGATGTCGACAAGAATATATGAAGTAGAGGTCCGTGTAACAACATGGATGAATCTCATACTCATAGTATTCAACGAAAGAGGCACAAGAGTACACAGTATATGATTTCAATTTTTTTTTTAAGATTTAATTTTTCCTCTTTCTCCACAAATCCCCCCGGTACATAGTTGTGTACTTTTTAGGTGTGGGTCCTTCTAGTTGTGGCATGTGGGATGCCTCCTCAGCGTGGCCTGACGAGCAGTGCCATGTCCGCGCCCAGGATTTGAACCGGCGAAACCCTGGGTCTCCGAAGCAGAGTGCGCGAACCCAACCACTCGGCCACGGGGCTGGCCCCTAATTTCATTTTTTAAAGTTTTTAATTTATTTTTACCTCAGCTCTACTGAGGTATAATTGAAATATAAAATTGTAAGATATTTTAAGTATGTATCATGGTGATTTGATGTAAGTGTGCATTGTGAAAGGTTTTCCTCTATCTAGTTGTTTAACGCATCCATCACATCACATCCTTTTTTTTTTTTTTTCGGTGAGAACATGTAAATCCTACTCTTTTGGTGAATTTCAATTATACAATACAGTGATATATATGATTAATATGACCACAGATTTTTCTGTCTTTTTTAAACTTTATATATAATATAAAACTTTATATATAATATCTGTGGTGATAGTGATCAGGATCGTGGTCCCCTTGGGAGAGGGTAATGACAGGAAAGGGACGCGAAGGGCTTCTAGAGCACTAGAGCACTGTTCCTCCACTGGGGGCCAGTTCATGGGTGTGTTCACTGCGTGAAAATTCTTGAAGTTGGATACTTAAGAGTTGTGTCTTTTTCTGTGTGTATGTTACATTTTTATAAAAGGCGTACATTTACAAACACAAATTGTGTAGAAGCGATAGACAAAGTGTAGGGTAGAGTCTCATGGATTGTTGTCCCTGGAGAGAGTGACTGTTAATTCCAATTTATGTGAACACTGATTGTCTCTAGGCTCGTGAAGGCCGTTTCCTTTTCCTTATGATGCCCAAGATTGCTCCTAGATTTGTTTTTGCCATCTCCAAATTAAAAATAGAGTCCAGGAAAACAGGAGAGAGAATTCAGAGGTAGACCTAAATACACACAGGAATTTAGCATGGATAAGCCGTGGCATTTCAAATTGGTGGGATGGGAGAGAGGAATGGATTGTTCAATAACTAGATTTAAGACAATTGGGTAGCCATTTAGAAAAATTTAAATTGGATCATTATCTTCCTCTCTATATGAAAGTAAATTTTAGATGGATTCAAATTAACATGTAAAAAAAGGAAACCATTAAAAATATTAAAAGAAAACATGGAAGAATACATTTTTTTTTTTACTTTTTATTAAGATTATGATAGTTTACAACCTTGTGAGATTTCAGTTGTACATTATTGTTTGTCAGTCATATTTTAGGTGTCCCCCTTCACCCTTTGTGCACATCCCCCACCCCCCCTTTCCCCTGGTAGCCACTAATCTGTTCTCTTTATCTATATGTTTAACTTCCACCTATGAGTGCAGTCATACAGAGTTCATCTTTCTCTATTTGGCTTATTTCGCTTAACATAATACCCTTAAGGTCCAGCCATGTTGTTATGAATGGGATGATTTTATCCTTTTTTATGGCTGAGTAGTATTCCATCATATATACATACCATATCTTCTTTATCCAATCATCAGTTGATGGGCACTTAGGTTGCTTCTACGTCTTGGCTATTGTAAATAATGCTGCAGTGAACATAGGGGTGCATGGGACTTTTGGAATTGCTGACTTCAAGTTCTTAGGATAGATACCCAGTAGTGGGATGGCTGGGTCATACAGTATTTCTATTTTTAACTTTTTGAGAAATCTCCATACTGTTTTCCATAGTGGCTGCACCAGTTTGCAGTTACTCAGCAGTGTATGAGGGTTCCTTTTTCTCCACAACCTCTCCAACATTTGTCACTTTTTGTTTTGGTTATTTTTAACATTCTAACGGGTGTAAGGTGATATCTTAGTGTAGTTTTGATTTGCATTTCCCTGAGGATTAGTGATGATGAGCATCTTTTCATGTGTCTATTGGCAGTTCATGTATCTTCTTTGGAGAAATGTTTGTTCATGTCCCCTGCCCATTTTTTTTTTAATTTTTTAAAAAAAATTTTATTGAGTTAACGATAGGTTACAATCTTGTGCAATTTCAGTTGTACATTATTGTTTGTCAGTCGTGTTGTAGGTGCATCCCTTCACCCTTTGTGCCCACCCCCCCACCCCACCCTTCCCCTGGTAGCCACTAATCTGTTCTCTTTGTCTACATTTTTAAATTCCTCATATGAGTGGAGTCATACAGAGATTGTCCTTCTCTAACTGGCTTATTTCACTTAACATAATTCCCTCAAGCTCCATCCATGTTGTTGCAAATGGGATGATTTTGTTCTGTTTTACAGCTGAGTAGTATTCCATTGTATATATGTACCACATCTTCTTTATCCATTCGTCTGTTGATGGGCACTTAGGTTGCTTCCACGTCTTGGCTATTGTGAACAATGCTGCAGTGAGCATTGGGGTGCATGGGACTTTTGGGATTGCTGACTTCAAGCTCTTTGGATAGATACCCAGTAGTGGGATAGCTGGGTCGTATGGCAGCTCTATTTTTAATTTTTTGAGGAATCTCCATACTGTTTTCCATAGTGGCTGCACCAGTTTGCAGTTGCTCAGCAGTGTATGAGGGTTCCTTTTTCTCCACAACCTCTCCAACATTTGTTACTATTAGTTTTAGTTATTTTTGTCATTCTCACAGGTGTAAGGTGATATCTTAGTGTAGTTTTGATTTGCATTTCCCTGATGATCAGCGATGATGAACATCTTTTCACGTGCCTATTGGCCATCCGTATATCTTCTTTGGAGAAGTGTCTGTTCATGTCTCCTGCCCATTTTTTGATCGGGTTGTTTGATTTTTTGTTGTTGAGTTGTGTGAGTTCTTTATATATTATGGATATTAAGCCTTTGTCGGATGTATGACTTGCAAATATTTTTTCCCAGTTAGTGGGTTGTTTTTTTGTTTCAATCCTGTTTTCATTTCCCTTGAAGAAGCTCTTTAGTCTGATGAAGTCCCATTTGTTTATTCTTTCTCTTGTTTCCCTTTTCTGAGAAGACGTGGTGTCTGAAAAGATCCTCTTAATATGGATGTCAAAGAGTGTACATTTTCTTCTAGAAGGCTTGTGGTTTCAGGTTTCAGCTTTAGGTCTTTGATCCATTTTGAGTTTATTTTGGTAAATGGTGAGAAAGAATAATCAATTTTCATTCTTTTACATGTGGCTGTCCAGTTTTCCCAGCACCATTTGTTGAAAAGACTTTCTTTTCTCCATTGTATGCCCTCAGCTCCTTTGTCGAAGATTAGCTGTCCATAGATGTGTGGTTTTATTTCTGGGCTTTCAATTCTGTTCCATTGATCTGTGCACCTGTTTCTGTACCCGTACCATGCTGTTTTGATTACTGTAGCTTTGTAGTATGTTTGGAAGTCAAGGATTGTGATGCCTCCAGTTTTTGTTCTTTTTTCTCAGGATTGCTTTAGCAATTCAGGGTCTTTTGTTGCCCCATATGAATTTTAGGATTCTTTGTTCTATTTCTGTAAAGAATGTCATTGGGATTCTGATTGGGATAGCATTGAATCTGTAGATTGCTTTAGGTAGAATGGACATTATAACTATGTTTATTCTTCCAATCCAAGTACATGGAATGTCTTTCCATCTCTTTATGTCGTCATTAATTTCTTTCAGGAAGGTCTTGTAGTTTTCGTTGTATAGGTCTTTCACTTCCTTGGTTAAATTTACCCCAAGGTATTTTATTCTTTTTGTTGCGATTGTGAATGGGATTGAGTTCTTGAGTTCTTTTTCTGTTAGTTCATTGTTAGTGTATAGAAATGCTGCTGATTTATGTAAGTTGATTTTATACCCTGCAACTTTGCTGTAGCTGTTGATTATTTCTAAGAGTTTTCCAATGGATTCTTAGGGATTTTCTATATATAAGATAGTGTTGTCTGCAAACAGCGAGAGTTTCACTTCTTCATTGCCTATTTGGATTCCTTTTATTTCTTTTTCCTGTCTAATTGCTCTGGCCAAAACCTCCAGTACTATGTTGAATAAGAGTGGTGAGAGTGGATACCCTTGTCTTATTCCTGTCCTCAGAGGGGTAGCTTTCAGTTTTTGCCCATCGAGTATGATGTCAGCTGTGGGTTTGTCATATACGGTCTTTATCATGTTGAGGTTCTTTCTTTCTATACCTATTTTATTGAGAGTTTTTATCATAAATGGATGTTGGATCTTGTTGAAAGCATTCTCTGCATCTATTGAGATGATCGTATGGTTTTTGTTTCTCATTTTGTTAATGTAGTGTATCACATTGCTTGACTTGCGGATGTTGAACCATCCCTGTGTCCCTGGTATAAATCCCACCTGATCATGGTGAATGATCTTTTTAATGTATTGCTGTATTTGGTTTGCCAGAATTTTCTTGAGGATTTTTGCATCTATGTTTATCAGTGATATTGGCCTGTAGTTCTCCTTCTTTGTGTTGTCCTTGCCTGGTTTTGGGATCAGGGTGATGTTGGCTTCATAGAATGTGTTAGGAAGTGCTCCATCTTCCTCAATTTTCTGGAATAGTTTGAGAAGAATAGGTATTAAGTCTTCTTTGAATGTTAGGTAGAATGGGAGAATACATTTTCAAACCATGGAACATAATCTAAACGTGATAGAAAATTCAGAAGCTATATGAGAAAAGATTGGTAAATTTAAAAAGTTCTGCATGGTTAAAAAAAATACTGTAAAGTCAAAAGATGAACTGGGAAAACTATTTGCATCACATGACAAAGAGCTAATTTCTTTTGTAGATAGATAAAGTTCTCACACAGTTAACAAAAAGCAAAAAAAGATCAGGACTCCAAAAGAAAAAATGACCAAGAGCATGAGCTGTTGTTTTGCAACATGCAAACATAAGAACCCCGCTCATAATAGAGAAGTACAAATTGGTTACGTACTGTAGTTGTAATTTATTTTTCACATATTAGATAAAAATGTTTGCTAATATGTTGTGTCCTCAGGGTACAGAGCAGTAGGCAATCGTGTACATTCTTGGTTGGGCAATATCTGAAAGGATTTAAAATGTATATGCCCCTTGACCTACCGATTCCCTTCCTTTATTCTACAGATATACTCAGTCTGCATTCAGAACAGCATTGTTTATTGTGGCAAGAAATTGGAAACAATGACCAGGACCATCAAAAGGGGACTGGTTGAATAAATGAAGGCACAGCCTTTCACAGGAAGGCTGTGCAACCAGTGGAAAGAAGGGCCAGATGGATGTGTACTAATATGAAAAATCTCCAGGATACACTGTTAAATGAAAAAGACATGGCAGAGACGTGTGTTTTAAAGGGGGGAGGGGCATGTACACAGTTGCTTGTATACACAGGATATTTCTGGGAGAATGTACAAAAACATAGCAGTGTTTCCTCAGAGATATGAAACTTTGAGGCAGGGTCTGGGATAGGAGGCAAACTTCTCATTGTTTACTATTTTGTACTGTTTGAAAGTGTTTCTTCCCTGAAAGTGTTTCCTGCTGGTAAAGATTATAGCCATTTAGAAAAACGTGAGACACAGCTAAAGCAAACCCCTCTGTCCATAAGGATTCTTAGCAGAGAAGCTGTTGGCATTTAGGGTGTATTGTATCTCTGTCCCTTTGGACTAAAGGCCATAGCACTTCCCCACTCACTGTGACAACCGAAAAATGCCCCTCTAGATTTCTGAGCAGCCTGGGGTGTGGGGTGGGGTGCTGGTGTGTTTGAGTGAAAAATCTACTTTCAGGGTTTCTCAGTTCTCAGCTCCGCCAGCCTAGCTGCATACCTTGACCTAGAGAAGCACCTAAATCACTTTCTTCCTGTAATTCAGGGTTTTCTGCTGGTCACAGTGAACGTTGACAGCTGGACCGACTGAGAAGTCCCCTGATTGGGGAGCTCTGACTGGCTGGAGCTGCACCTGTACCTGGGGAGGGGGTTAGAGCTGGGGAAGAATGCAGGATTCTCTTCTCTTGAAAAACATGGAAGATTGGTTGTATCCTAGTAGGATCGGTCCATTTTTCTGTGGTGTGCTTTTTAGCTTTTTTCTAACAGAAAAATCCCTGCTCTGGTCTCTGCCAACAAGAGTTTCCCGAGCTGGAAGGAACAGCTGTTTCTGTTGGAAATTGGCATCTGTCTCGCCCCTCACTGCGGTGTGCGCTTCCCCTGAGCCCAGGCCCATGTAACGCTATCTTCACGTCAGCAGGCTCTCTCAGGAGACGCAAGTGAGGACCCTCGCAGCCCCCAGTCTTCCTGGAGGCCGTAAGGAGAGCAGAAATAGAGGGTGAGCTGAGATCTCCCTACGTAAGGGGGAGTGGTGCCCTGTCTTGTCAGCTGTGCACTGGCCAAGAGCTGTTTCTGGCCCCCCTGAAAGAGGAGGCAAGCTTCTGACACTAGAGAAACCCTGAACTTTTAGCATTCTATTGTCTGCCAGGGTCCTACAGCCCTGACACACCCAGGGCTAAAAACATCGAGGTAGAACTCTGTCTTCGCAGAGCATTCTCAGAAATAGTGATCCTTGCTTTTGAGTGCTTTCTTGTGGAGAGTGCTAACCAGGTGCCTTCTGTTATTTAATCTTTTTTCTTTCCAAGTGTGTACACTAAATCATAGAAAATTCCCACCCTTCTCAACCCTCTAGGTTTTTGCCCTTTTTTAAAAAAACCCCCGAGTTTTCTTTCATCCTTTCTCTTTCAGCTTCCCATCCCTGGCTCTCCCCAAAGGGGTGGGACACCCCCAGAGCACTGCCTCAGAGCATTCTGGATAGTGCTCACGCTGATTTTTAGAAACATTTTAAGTAACATTTATTGCTTTTTTCTAATTGGAGAAGCAACGTGTTTATCATAGACAATTTGGAAAATACAGGAAAGCAAATGAAAAGAACGGTTATCAAGAAGGACGATACCCTCTCCTTTTAAACCATCATTTTTCTCCATCTTTGCAGCCACAAACTCCTTCACTCCACTTTATACATCTTTGAGCACCTGGGAGTTGGCACACAGAGAGCCGGAGGCTCTGGGCTCTGTGTTCCAAGAGTACTGAAACACAGCAGGCAGCCCTGGGCTTGGCTTTGAGGTCCTACAGACGGGAGAAGGCATTGGGTCTCTGGGGGACATTTGGCCCCTGTCATCTCCCCAGGAGAGTGGTTTCTAGGCAGTACGAGCAGAAGTGGTGCCTACTGGACTGGGTCAGAGGCTTTCCTCCCTACACCTGGTCAGCAGTTGCTCGTGGACAGGCCACAAGGATGTCTAGGGATTTGTTTTCTACCAGAATTTAAGCTCTGTCACCCGAGCTATTTCTCTGTGTCCTTGCGTTTTTAGGTGGAACTTTTTTGTTGATCATGTGGAACTGATTGTTGATGCTGTTGAATTTTTCAGAGAAGAATTGGGATCGAGAGTGAGAATGCTTCTGCCTGAAGCCTCTGGACTTTTGCTCTTGGCTAGTTCCTGGCAGATGGGACAGTAGGAATAAGTGGCAGAGAGATCTGAGGTCACTTCAGTTTCAGACTGACCCAGGCCCTGGAACCCCTCTTGGGGTCAGCGATGTGAAAGCTTAAAAGAGAGTGTCCTAATTTGATGACCCTCAGAGTTAAGGTTCCTGGAGGACTTCTCATTTTTATGAAGACCCTTCTGTGGGTAGTCGTGTTGAGAGATGAGGGTTTATGAGCTTTTCCAGGGGGTTCCGGTTTTGTGATATCTGCTCTGTTTGTACGATGACAGCTGGATGTTAGGAGTGGAGACACCGTAGGCCAGGAACTCTGCAGAGTTCCCTTGCTCCTGGTTTCTTTGATTTTTCCCCCTACCCTTTCACCCAGTTGATTCTGATACCCTAGTATCTTTTCCTTTATCCCAGACCAAGAAGTGCTTTTACTCCTGATTCTTTCTCTGAAAATTTTGTGTCTTTCAGAATAAGATGGGGAAAAGAGAAACAAATAGGCTTATTAATAACTGTGGTGGTTTAAAAAAAAAAAACTTGGTAAATAGCCTGCCTTGCAGGTTGTAATTTTTCAGAGAAGAATACGATGTAAAGATTCATTCTGCTACCCTTCCTGCAGAAGGCTCCTCAAGAAGTGTATATTCCTGAGCGGTGCTCGCAGCCCCTGCTTCTGCCTCGCCTCTGTAACTTTTCTCTTTGTCCGCTCTGGGGCTGGCGGTGGCAAGTGGGTCCAAAGCAGCTGTTGGGAGTGCCCTTTAGGTGGGCACGGGCTCTTTGTTAGATGTCTCTAATGAAGATTGTGTACCAGGTTTTCCTAAGAGTCCCCTCCCGGTGCGTGACGGGGAGCCCGCTGTGTTTCCGAGTCATGGGCGCTGACCAGTCACTTTGTCTCTCCCCACAGGCACAGTAATAGGTGTTCAATAAAGATTTGTTGGATTGAAGTGGTTTGAATTAAATATGATTTGCATGTAATTTTATATTCAAATAAAGTCTGTTCCCAGTCTGAGTAACTTTTCAAATTACAATAGCTGCTCTGAAGATTGTCATTTCCTGAATTTTCCTTTCTTTGTTCCTTTTCACCCGCTTGCTTCCATTGTTCCAAATTTAGGCACATTGGAAGTGAGACTAGGTGGGTGTGGAAATAAATGTGTTGAGTTAAATTGTTCAGTTAGGGGAAGTAGGAGAGATGTCTCAAACCATCAGAATCTTTGGTCTGGGTTTTAGGGTCAGAAAGTGGAAACTGGGGTAGAGTTGAAGGGACCAAAATTGACAGGAACACCTTGCTTGGCCTTAACTCCCGGTTTGCAGGGAGCAGCCGGCTGGAGTGTGTGACGGCAGGCCTTCCACAGCGCTCGGGCTCCCCCCACGGAGGACAGCTCCTGGGTGGCGGGTGGGGGTCCTCCTCCCTCCTAGGGCCCTCCCCCGGGCCTTCTAGACCCACAGCAGCCCTTTGCTCCTCCCCTCAGCTCTTGGCACTTGGTTTCCCCCTGTCCATTCCCCACCCCACCAGCCCATGAAGGTGAGATAAAAAGCCATCAGCCATGTGTCTGCCCTGCTTTTAGTCATCTTCCCAGGGCAGCAGCAAGTGGGATCCCAGTCCCTTTCAATCTCTTCTATGTGGTGTGAGACTGAGTGTTTAACTTCCCCTTCTTTATGAAAATACACATTAGCTATTCAGAGACTTAATCTCCTAATGATTTGTGTATGTTGGTAAAAAGGAAAGCCATCATCCCAGCCTGGTATACTCAGATGTTCCCTTTGGTACACTGATGGCAGGATTTCAAAAGCGAAGGACCATTTAATTTAATTTTGCAGATGGCAGGAGGTACTGCAGGAAGCTTGGTCACAATATGCCCCCTCCCGGGAGAGTGGCTTTAGTAAATTCAGGTTGCCCGAGGGGCTTGGATGGGCGGAGTCTAACTCTGCCTTCTTTCCACCTCCCCTCCGTTATAAAATGTGGTTTTTGTGGGGGAGGTAGGGGGAGGAAGAAAATTGCCTGGGTTGAAAAGCCAGTGATGGATGTGAGATGGCCATTTGCAGTGAGGCTGCTCTGGACATATGGACTGTGACCAGCTATAGATTAACCCATTCCATCTTTAATTGTTTTATGGCCTTGTCCTTCTGAAATTGCCCCCTTGTGGCCTGCAGTCTCTTCTGGGGTTTTCCTTAGGCTGGGGACTGTGCTTGCTGGTGAGAAATAAACCTTCCCCTCTCCAGGGCACTAGGTCCTCAGTGACATTGAGGAGAAGACGGGTGGGGAACCTCCTGTTAACTTTCATTGCTTTATCTTTAGGGTGATGCCTGCCCACAGAGAAGCACGTCAGGACCCTGAAGCATTACTGTGAGGTGGCTGGAGACTTCCTGCCTATTCCTGTTAAGGTTTCAGGATTTGAAATCCAAGCTGTTGGCTTTTAGGCCACCCCCTAAAATGTTTATACATCACCCTTGGGGCCAATAGACACACCCAAGATCTTGTTGCTTTTCAGAGTCTGCCTATTAGATAAATTTGGTTTCAAATCTTGCCTGAACGAGAAGAAATTGTTTTTCTTCGTGTTTCAGAGCTGTGCTGCTCTGTAAATAAGTCTGTATTCAATAGGTGCAAACGTTTCCCCATAAATCCTTCCAGATGAACCTATACGCATGCCGAGACTTGACAACAGTATCTTCCTGAAACTGCTCTTTGTCCCTCCTCAGGTCAAGGTAAATAGAAATAGCTCACTGGTGAGTGCGAACTTTTGAAAGTTTCTGGTTTTTTGTGAACATCTCCTTTCTTTGCTCTTTTCTCCTTTTGTGGTGGCTCTTGTTCCCGCCTTGCAGATAATTACTGCTCTATAAAAACAGGAGGAGCTGATATTATTAGTTTATTCTGATAGTTTGACCATTACGCTTTAATGTAAATGAATATTTACATTTCAGTCATTCATCTCCATCTGTGATTAGAACCCTGTTCCTTTTTCAGCCATCACAAAGTAGGTGAAGAGATACATTCTATGCTATATTTATTCAGTCACAGATTCACTCATTCATCTGTTCATCCAGCAGATGTTTATTGATCATCTGTCATGTACCAGACACAACTCAAGGTGCTTCGTTTATATCAGTTAATAAAACAGAGATCTTGAGGAGTTAACATTCCAGTGGGGGAAGAGAGAGCTAAGCAATAAGCATGATGCATATGTAAATTACTTAGTATTTAAAAGGTAACAAGTACAGTAAGGGGGGTCAGGAATGCTGAGTAGTGAAGTGAGGTTGTATTTTAAAATGGAGGTGGGAGGCTTTTGGTGAGGCCTTATTGAGTAGGTCACATTTGTGCTAAGATTTGCGCAAAGATTTGAAGGAGGTGAGGGTGTAAATGGACATTGGGGGGAGAGCATTCCAGTGAGGGAGACCAGCCAGTGCAGAGGTCCTAGGGGAGGGCCCTAAGGCCCAGGTGTGCTTAGTGTGTTTGAGGACTAGCACGCAGGCCACTGTGGCTGAAGCAGGATTGTCTGGTAGGGGGCGGGGAGCAGTAGGATGTGAGGTCAGAGAGGAGGGGATGGGGCCTGTGGGGGAAGGAGATGTCTGATCATGTCATGCCAGGTAGGCCATTGACTTTTACTCGGTAAATATCTGTGTGTCTGACTGTATGTACATCTGTATGTCTACATCTATATCTGTATCATACTAGGTACCATCAGATCTTACGGCTTTGCATCTCTCATCTTCTGAACTGCATGTGGTCTCTCTTCAGGAATTGGCGAGGGGCTGGGGGGAGGTTGGTTATGAGGGAGGATGTAGGGAAACTTGCATTAAAGCCTTACCAGAGACCTGGAACCTGTGCTCTTTGAGACTCGGTAAATTGGTGAGATTTCTCCCACCTACCCTTCCTTGGCCCACACAACAGGAAGATAGAGTCTTATCTTACTTTTAGTCTAACTTACTCTTATCCAGTGCTCTCCCCTTCTGCTGCTTCAAGAATCTCAAAAGTGATTTTCGGCATACTTGGCATAATTTTAGACAGTTTCTCAAGGTGTTTCCCCAGTCTTAGCCCTCTTACTCCAGAGAGCATCCTGAAACGCTTTTCTATACCACCTTCTTGCTACTTTCTAATTCTGGGAGTGAACTTTCTGTCTAACTGAGTAGAAGTGAAAGCACTTTGAAGCTCAGACTCCAGGAAAGGATGGGAAGCTGCGTCCCTCTCTTCCTTACTCTCCTTCACACCCAGAGAAGCGTGCTCAGAGGATCGAGCTCAGAGGTTTGCTCTTGGCTTGTTGGATATTGGGCATATCTGGATCCAGTCTAGCCCCGACCTTTTCACCAATCCCCGTGATTCTTCGTGGTAAGAAGTCCAGTGGTGGTGTGGTTTTCCACGGGAGGATGTGTGATGATTTGTTCCAGATGAGAATTTCATCTGTGTACCTGATTTCCTATTTATTTTGTTTGTAAGAGCTGTTGTGTTACTGCCTAAAGTCTCCAAACTGACGTTGAAAACACTGACCAGAGCCCTGTTGGTAGACCAGTGTTTTTCTCTCTGTGGATTGTGACCCCTTTGCTGAGCAGGTCTTAAAAGCAGTTTAGTCGACCACTCACCAGCTTTTTTGAAAACGTAAATAGAATAGGATAAAAAAAGGATAGAAAATATCAAAGTGAATTGGATGTAGAAAGAGTAAATACTGCTGCGTCAGCCTTTTTTCCGGCGTGTGTGTGTGTGTGTGTGTGTGTGTACATACTGGGCCACAATGTAGCGTGTATTGCTCATTATGAGTCATGGTCAGAAAAAGCTGAACGCCATATTAGATTGTCCAAAAGTTGTATTGCTTATGATGGGACTGATAAGGATAGAAGAGAAGTGAGTGCCTCAGAAGGTTGTGTCTCCATGAGATCAAAGTAGAAGTTCGAATGACAGTTTTGTTAGAAAAACAACCTGGATTGGTTTGTTACTCTTCTATGAAGGTGGATGATACTGTGCCAAACACTATGCTGTTCAGGCCAACAGGAACTAAGCTTCTGCACAAGGAATTGTGCAATTTCCAGTGGGAACTCCCTTCTGGAGGTGGCGAGGGAAGGGGAAGGAAGAGTGGAGAAAGAGGCAATTAGGCAAAAATCTTCATTGTGAGTGCAGCTGACCCAGGATCTACATGTAGTTAACTCTGAGGCTTTATTGGACTCTGCCAAAGATTCATTGTTGAAGACAAGGAAAGCGCAACTCATTTCCCTTTATTTCAATTCACATTTATGCCAGCTCTGTGCTAGGTGCTGGCATGTAACAATGAGGAAGACGTGGGCTTGGCCTTGTGGCTCTCCTGGCCTGGCAGGGAGGACAGATGTAAATTGCTAATTATCGTACATTGTGCTGAGTGTCATCATAGAGCATGTGTGTGAAATGCTCCGGAATAGAGCTTATGAATTAGAGGAACTATGCTTTCAGCCTTTCGTTCTGAGAAATGTGCCATTTAATAATAAAGAACTGGAATAGGGGTTTCTTTTCTAAAAGTTGGGGAAGCTACTCTGTAGGAAAGGAAAATGAAACTTCTAAGAGAATCAGATTCATCCAGCCAGGCTACTGTGTTATTTTGTGTCTTTTACTCTGAAAGCGTTTCAGTGTTTAAAAAAATTATTTTTAAATACATTTTGAGACACCCTCTGCCCAGAAGGTCTGGAGACACAAAAATAATTTAAACCAATTTTCTACCATGTCCTTAAAAAAATACCCACAAACAAAACACTAGGAACTTGAGTGCTCTTCTCTGATAGAACCACACCACTGTGCTTTTACTTTCTCACTCATCTTTAAAATCAGTAATAACTTTTTTGGACATGTAAAATCATGACAAATTCTACAAAAGAAATATCGGTGCAAGTCACAGAGTGTGTTCAGGGTCTGGAACCTGGGTCTCCCGGATCCAGGCTAATTTACCTGTGTCAGCTTCATTTGGCCCGAGCCTGTCCCATGGCGTGGAACCAGATGGAATCAAGAGCCGAGTTTTAATGTCTTTTATTTGTTTTTTATTTAGGTCTGTGTTTTTTATCATCATCCGATTTTGCTGTGAATTTTGTTCCTGCTGACAAATTCTGAATGCTGTTTTGGACAGCGGAGTGTTTTCAGAGGTGTGACAGCATCAGGCGGCCTTATAGCTGCAGACATACTGTCCATCATGAGGCATTTTCTTCTTCTGTCTCTTTCTGGGGTTGAGTAAAAGCAGCTGGTAAAATGCTCTCCACTTACATTGTTTGAGACATGGCCTTCAAATGGTGTGAGGTGGGTAGGCAGAGGATAAACACTCGACACAGTGTCTCCCGTGGGCAAAGTGAAACCCAGAGCCCCAGTCTTCTGACTCACGCAGACGCCCTGCCGTGGCCCCTGATGTCTACACCACGGCACTGATCTGCTCGGAAGATCACAGCGTGTGGTCATTTTTTTGGCTAATGTTTGGAAGCAACCGACTTTTCATCTTCAGGAGGGTATTTGCATTTTACTTTATTTGGAAAATTCAGGTTGAGGGAGTCATTCTAAGAAGCCTCCTGGAAACCTTGAACCCTCTGAAAATAAAGCCTCACATTTCCCTTTCACTTCGGCTCTCTGTTGGAGGGGAGCACTTATGTCATTCAAAACACTGTAGTTTGCTTATCTAATTTCTACTCCGTGTTCACATTAATGGCTTCCCATTGCTCTTAGGAAAAATTCCATACTTCTTCAGACTATTTGGAGTACTCTCCAGGGCCTGGCCCCTGCCTCTCTTTTTAATCAGTCTCGTCGATTTTCACCCTCCCACTTAAACTGTGCTCCAGCTACTCTGAATTTCTTAGATTATTTCAATTCCTTGCATGTGGCTTCCTTTTTCTTGCCTCTGGGCCTTTGAACATGCTGTTCCCTCTGGGCTGGAGCACTTTTCCTGCGCTCTTCCTCTGGCTCATTCCCATCCTGCAGGTCCTCTTGGGAGCCGCTCACTGAGCCCTCACTGCACATTCCTGCAGCACCCTCGTCCCCTGTCAGTGGGCTCGTCACGCTGCAGTTACTTTCCATACTCTGTCTTCTCTGGCGGACTAGATTCCTTGGGAGGGCAGGCCCAGGGCTGAGAGGAAGGAAGCTGCTTACACTTACTGCAGTCTGATTTGAAAGACTTTTCTATTAGATTGGCATTTCCCAACATTTTAAAATTTATGAACTCCTTTCAGAGTAATATAATTTTGTGAACCCCATCAGGAATTTAAAAAATAATGTTGGCGCTTCTATAAACTATAATGAAGAAGTGAATTTAGGTAAATTATACATTCTCTTTTATATCAGCATTACTTATATAGTTTATTTTAATATAGACTTAAAATTTAATAGCCTCCATTATATATAAAGATAATTTTTCTTTTCTCATTTAACGAGTGGTGTGCACTACTTAATTTACTTAAATAAATTATGTAAGAAAGAGTGTGGTTTGTCAAAAATAAATTTTAAAATAAAATATTGTGCTTAGCTTGGGACCAAATATGCATTAAAGTGTGGTTGAAATTTAATGACTTGCTAATACATTTTTTAAATATAAGAGAAACCTTATGTTTTCTTGACCTAACGTTAGGAATTTTTGTATTTTGCACTCTTAAAAAAATGACTTCTTCTTTAATATAATTTTTAAGTTTTGTTTCTAAATGGCGGTTTCAGCTGCATTGTGGGCGCCTTTCTTCTAACCGTTGAAAAGCCAGCTTGGGGATGGTTATCCCTCTACCGTACATTGTTCGTGTTGGATCCATGAGATTGAATCCGACGAGTGCTACCCAGTGAGCTGGTGAAGAGTGTCCTGATGCCAGCTGGATGGCTTAGCACTGTTTCTATGCTTCTGATTGACAATTGCATTGCATCAGTAGTGTCCTTAAGCTTCTTGTTTTTAACCCGTAGTCCACTGTGATTATAAAATTTTATGATATGTGATAGAGAAAACAATAAAAAGCTGTAGAATGCTCAAAACCACCTTGGCCTAGATGGAGGGGAGAGTGGGGAGTTAAAGCTTAATGGGGACAGAGTCTTAGCTGGGGAAGATGAAAAAATTCTGGAGATGGTGGGGATGGTTGCACAACAATGTCAGTGTACTTAATGCCACAGAACTGTACACTTAAAAATAGGTAAAATGGTAAATTTTATATTGTGTGTATTTTACCACAGAAAAAACCACTTTAGCCTAATTAATGATGTTTGACTCGTCTCTCCTAGCCATTGTGCACACTCATGTGATACACAGAAGCTCTAAACTGTCCAATTTTAAAGGAAAAATTGGGAAAACAGTTAGATTGCTGATTTTTTAAAAAAGCAGATGAAGGATCTGCCGTGCCTGCCGGGAGCCGTGTGAAGGCCCTGGGAGACGTGGGTCGGCTGCTGGGGATTCAGTCTACTGCCGCGTCGACAGGAGGTGGAAGTTAGGGGACCAGGTTAAGTCCTCCCCGGGGGTGGATAACTCCCGTGGCGAGTCACACGACGCCAGATTACTAGTCCACATTTCCAGAGTGGACAGGCTGTCGCTGCTTCCTTCCTCATCATGAGAAGGGCAGGAGATGCAGTAACGCGGGGGATGGCATATGAAGGAGGGACAGTGAGACCATGGCCTCGCTCTGTGTGCCTCCCATCCCTGGTGCTAGGCCTCATCATCAGTGACCAGGGCACCATCCTGTGCCCTCCACCTTCCCAGGGGCCTCCTGGAGGTGGAGGAGGCAGATCACGCCGCTTGCTGCTGACACTGCTGGGTGTTGCTGTGGTTGGTTGGAGGGACAGGGACGGGAACTTTTCCTGGTGGCACATGGGTCACCAGGGTTCACAGGGGCCCTTTTTAATCTTCTCACTGGCCTGTGACTCTGACCCCAGTTATTACATGATCAGAAAAGTGTCAGCTTATTTGAAAGTGATTTTCTTATTTTCTATGTAAATATTACCAAAGAGTATCACACTTTTCCTTTTGCGGGATGCTAACAGACTCAGGCATCTCGATGATGGGAGCAATATTGAAGAAATTGTTACAGTGGGAAGTGATGTTTAGGAAAACGTTGCCAATCTTCATCTTGCTCGGGAGCCTCGTCTTCACACTCTTTGGTCAGCCCTGGGTAATTAAAACTTTTGTTCCAGTAAAGTTTCCTCCTAAAAAGGTTTAATTAATTATGAAAAATGCCCTGTGGGCATTACTGTGAACTCTTGTGTCTATCGTAAATAATGGGGCAAAACACTTGTCAAAATATAGCAGAATTGACTAGATAATGCATCTCTCTTTTGATTTTTGGTTGGTTTTCCGTTTTAATTTTTAAAGGAAGAGCTCTTACTTTCTTATAAAATTGGAAATACTTGTAAAAAATCCACACAAAACTGAAAAGTACAAAGAAGTCAGCAATAAATTGTTCTAATTCCCGTTACACCAAAAGAGCTCTTTATTCATTCAGGGATTAGTAATTGAGTACTCTCTATGTGTGAGGCTCTGTGGCACCAGGGACCAGCAGTGATCAAAGCAGAGGCCCTGCTATCATTCTGGTGGGGGGAAAATGTGGTAAACAAATACCTAGGTAGCTTATAAGTGTCATAAAGAAAAATAAATTGAAGTAAAGGCATAGGGTGTCTCTTTCAGATGGAGTGGCCACAAAGTCTGCTTTGAGAAGGTGACATTTGGGCAGAGAACTGAGTAAAGTGAGCAAGCTAATAACCTTGTGAATGTTGGGGGAAGTATTCTTCAAGCCTAGGGAAAGCATATGCAAAGCCCCTGAGGTAGGAGTATGTTTGGCATGTTCTATGAACAGAGAGGCCAGTGTGGTTGGAGACCAGTGAGTAAGGGTGAACATAATGGAGGGACTGGAGAGATAGCCAGAGGCGAGGCCATGTAAGGCTTTTAGAAAGCCTTCATCTTTTTTCCAATGGGGAGCCATCAGAGGATGGTGAGCAGGAAACAGACAATAGAGGAGTAAGAGCGGCAGGAGCAGGACCAGTTAAGAAGCTACTGTAGTAATTCAGAACAAAATGATGCTTAGTTGCACTAAGTTGGGAATGACGCAGGGGACAAGAAGTGGTTGGAATCTGGACACATTCTGAAGGTAGAGCTAACAGGATTTGCTCATGAATTCGATTGGAGTTTGAGAGAGAGAGGAGAGTCAGTATAACTCTTGAGGCTTTTGGCCTGGCAGGTGAATGGCGGTGCCATTGCCAAGATAGGGAACATGGGGATCAGGATGAGTGTCAAGAGCTGAGGTTTGGGCATGTTAAGCTCTAAGTCCCCTTAGCCATCCAAGAGGAAATGTTATGTCAGTAGAGGAGGCAGGCGTTGAGGGAGAGGTCTAGCCTGGAGATACAAAGTTGGGAGTCACCAGGCACAGAACTGGAAGAGATCTACCAGGGGAACCAAGCAGAGATGGAAAAGAGGTCCTAGAACTGAGCCCTGGGGCATTTCAGCAATCAGAGGTTGGGAGAGAGGAGTAAGGCCCAGCGAAGGAGATGGGGGATGTGTGTCCACGGCCCGGGGAGTGATCCCTCTGTCCAGTCTCGGTGGTGGCAGAGTAGGCCGAGTCTCAAGAATCGGCCGTGTTTGGCAATGTGGAGGTCATTACTGCCCACCACAAGGGTGAAGAAAGCAAAGAGCCGGCTTACAGTGGGCTAAAGAGAAAAAGGGAAGAGAGAAAGTGGAGGCAAGGAGTATGGACAACTGTTTTGAGTTGTATTGTAAAGAGAAGGCAAGATGAAAAAGTAGCTGCGGAGGACGGGGGAGATGGAAGGAAATGCTTTTGTTTGTTTTTAAATAAGATGGGGAAAATATAGCATGTTTCTTGCTTATGGGAATGATCCAGTAGAGAGGGGAAGATGACAATACAGGAAATAAGTGTATAATTTGGGGAGCAAAGGCCTTGAGCGGACAGGAGGGGGTGCACGTGGAGAGACACACGGCAGCCACTACGGGAAGGCGGGCGAGGTGGCGCGCTGCGTGGCACGGGGCACGTGGCCCTTCTCTTCTGCTGTTCACGTTCGGCTCCCATGACCAGAAGTTGGCTGGTGGGAGTGAAGTGATTTTATAAGAGTGGCATTATGCCATGTGTGCTTTAAAAAAACCACCGAGTTTAATTTTACTTTAACAGAAGGAAAGGAAACTGAAGTGAAAAGGAAGGAACTGCTGAACTTCAGATAAACGCTTCTTCTCCAGAAAAGACAATAGTTCCTATGAGTTCTGTCTAGGGTTACAAAAATGATCATGAAAATCATTAGGAGGTTGAGTCATGATTAATATTTTTAACTCCATTTTCAGCTAAATCTTCGCTTGTGGACAGATTGGCTGATCTTTGCCTCAGATACACTTCCTTGTGCCTCGCTTCCCCATCTCCAAGCGTTTGCAGCTGATCTGGATTTTCTCTCGGGCAGGGTCTCTAACATTTGCTCTCTGACCCGCCTGCTCCCATCTTTTTGGTCTTCGGGCTGCATCGACCGCCTGTTCTCTGACCGCGGCTTCTCTGTTCCTGTGGTTTCGTTTTGATTGATCCACTGGGTGCAGGATTTCTGTTCCTCAGGAGGCCTGACATCTTTCCCGTGTGCGGACGTCTGAGCCGTTTCGACGCTTGGACGGTGACTCAGCCTGCTGCACTGTTGTTGGGCCACAGTTGCTGTCCAATTATTTTACCACTGGCTCCATTATCTTCAGGCCTCCATCTGATTTCCTCCCCTATTTTGTTAAAAGAGTTACTTTTTCTCTGTTAATTCTTAAATAATTCTTTCTTTATCCTTGAAGTTCCAAAATGTAAACATCGTATGCTTTGATGTTAATTGTTTTATGTACCTTTCCTGGTATATCGTACACTTTTTCTGCCTGCAGGTTTAGTCTTCATTTTAAAGAAATTGCCCTGTATTATAATTCTGGATATTTTTTCTGTTTCGTTTGTCTTCTTTTGCATTTACTGGGAATCTCCTAAGCCTTTTTTTTTTTAACATGCCATTAATTAGATTTTTAAAAACCTTTAACTATGAAAGATTCAAACATGTACAAAACTGGAGAGAATACTGTCATGAACTCCCAGGTACCCATCACTCTGCTTCAATAACCCTCAGCTGACAGCCAGTCTTGTTTTATCTGTATCCTCCACCCCTCCCACTCCCACTCCCCTCCATCACTTTCAAGCAAATAGCGGACGTTATTCATCTTTGAAATTTCAATATTTATCTCTAAGAGATAAACTCTTTTTGTGTGTGTGTATGTGAGGAAAATTGGCTGTGAGCTAACATCTGTTGCCAGTCCTCCTGTTTTTGCTTGAGGAAGATTGCCCCTGAGCCAACATCTGTGCCAGCCCTTCTCTATTTTGTATGTGGATTACCACCGCAGCATGGCTTGACGAATGGTGTAGGTCTGCACCTGGGATGCAAACCCGCAAACACCAGGCTGCCGAAGCGGCGCTCGCAAACTTAATCACTACGCCACTGGGCTGGCCCCTAAAACTCTTTTTTTAAAAATAAAAAAAACCCTCAACCGTGAATAAGGATCATCTATTCTCTTTATAATCTATGTATTAAATATATAACAACATTGCTTTGTTGTGTTAGATTAGCAACTTCTTTGCTCCGAAGGTACCATGGGTGACTGCAGTTGGTGGGCCTCAGAATCAGGAAGATGAAACTAAGAGGACAGGCCAGGGAACTCTTCCTGATGCCAAGTGGCACCACATTGGATTGGGCAACATAGTAACAGGGGTTGAATAGACAGGAAGTACCCACTGGTGCCTTGGTGTTCTTTGAATTTCTAGTGCTCATGTGAACTGTGGAGGGAAGGGAAGGAGGACCCAGAATGTACAGTTTCTTTCCCAGCAAGAAGTGAAACTTAGGTCCTTTCTGGTTTAATAGTAATCATGAAGAAGGAGCTGAGTGGTTTGAAGACTGTTCTCGTTCTGCCTTTGGTGGTCATGTGGTTTGTTCTGGAGCTTTTTAATCTGCAGGTTGAGACCTTCTGGTAGGTCATGAACTCAAATTAGTGGGTCACAACCAGCATTTACAAGGACATAGAAAACATCAGAGTTTACGGCATGTACTAAGGATACATATTGTTTCGTGAAACTTTTGTTTCGTGTGTGTATGTGTGTGTTGGTTTGTAAAAGTTTGGAAGCCACTAATTTCTTCTATCACTTTCTATACCTTCTTGTCCAGAAAGTTAAAGGATCAAAGAGCTCATGAGACGGATTTTTTTTAATGTTTTTAACAAAGACATATATAGTGCATACAATACCAGGAAATGTTCTAATTACTTTACAATATGAACTCATAAAAACCCTGTGAGGTAGGTACTATTATTGAACTTATAGTTGGAGGCATAGAGACATTAAGTAACTTGCCCAGGGTCACACAGCTAGTAAGTGGTGGAGCCCACATTTTGAGCCCAGGTGGTCTGGTTCCAGTCAGATTTCGCTTTACCGCCTCTCCAGTTGATATCCTCTCTGGGTGGTGGCGTGGACACTTTTCTGCTCTTGCCTTCAAGAAGAAATGATAAAAAGGTGTTTTCCCACTCCACTCCCAGCACGTGCGCCGGAACACTCAGAATTAAGACAGTGAGAATGAGGACTTTTGTTTGATAAGTTGAAGAAATTCAGTGACCCTTTTTGTTAACCAATCAGTGTTGCCAGTCTAGAGCGATAGGATTCCAGTATGGAAGACGACAGAATGAGTTCATATCTCAGCCTTAAACAAATGTGTGTAAGAGAGTGGTTAAAAGTGCTGATTTGAGAGCTAAACACATCCAGGTTCAAATCATGCCGTCATCTGCAACTCTCTGGGTGACCTCAGGCAATTAACTGATCACTCTGAACCTCAGTTGTCCCTCATCTGTGAAGTGGGAAGAATCATGGCTGGCTTGTAATGGCAGCTTCCTAGGCACCAGGCCTACAGTAAGCACTTTGTAGACACCATCTCTTCCACTCTTTGTAACAATCCACTGGAGTGGTTGCTGTTAAAACTCCATTCTATAGATAAGGAAACAGACTTAGCGAGATTAAGTGTCTTATTTAAGGATACACAACTAGCATGTGGCAGAGCTAGAATGAAAGCCCACGTCTTTCTGAACAAAGTCTGTGCTCTTAACCACTCTGCTTTACTGCAAACTTATCCTATTGGGATATTTTGAGGCTTAAATATGAGATAATGTACCTTTACACTTGAATGGTGACTCAACTTTCTATGAGCTTGCTTGGCACATAGTAAGTACTTAATAAATGGTATCTGTGGTCACTGTTGAATGTATAAGACGTGCCTGCCTGTGACTTTTGTAGAGACAGTTTGCCTTTCCATAGAAAATAAATGATAGTTATCTAAATCAGTTCTTATAATCAACCAATCACTTCACATATATGTTGAATTCTTGAAAAATAATTGGTTAGCTCTTCTCAAGGATCTGCTAAGCAGATCCTGTCATTAGAATAAGTTTCATCAGGGAAGGGACTGTTTACCCAGCATCTAGAACAATGCTGGCACTTGGGAAGAGCCTTAGTCTGGGTTCTTTAGAAAATAGAGCCAGAGGCAAAAGCTTACCCTTTGTTTGGGAGAGCCATCCCAGGGAAGCAGCAATGAAGAGAAAAGGGAAGTAAGAAGGGGAGTGAGGGAGAGTCAACCTAAGGAACTGCTTATAAGCTGGCCACAGCTTCATGAGAGGCTGATTGTTTGGTCTCGTGGGACATCTTCAGAGAAACTGTGTGAAGCTACTGCATCTCTGACCAGTCCACTGGGGAAACAGACCATCACCTGTCGGTCAAGGGTTGACTTCATGGAACTTCAACTCGCCTATGTTTGTTGGTCACCTGGCTGGTGGCTGAGCAGCTCCCTCCAAAGGCAACAGGGAAACCCTGGGCTAGGAATTGAGAGTCATGCAGTATGAGTGCAAGGCAAGGCTCTGTCAGCTTGGCCCCCCAACAACGTGAAAGACCAGGAACAGCCATTGCTACTGGAGCAGTACGAGCTGTTCCATCCAGTCATCTTGAGTGGTGCGTCAGCTGGACCCGGCGTAGCAGGCTCTCAATAACGATAGACTCCTAATTGCCAAAGTTAACAAACTCTGGACCCTGTTGCCTTATTTAACTGATTTGCAGTTATTGACACTTTTGTACCTCTCTTTTCATTCTCAGTCTGCTTTCCTATCTCCTCTTCCTTTGCTTTCCACCTAAATGGGGGCCTCCCCAGGCCTAGGCCTGCTTCTGTTTCAGTCTCCATGCTTTTGATGGGCAGCTGCATTCACTTTCATGGTTAACTCCGTACTTCCATCTACTTGCTGATGGCTTCCAAGTGTCTATTTCCAGACTTGACATCTCCTGAGAGAACTCCGGACTGGAGAATAAAACTGCCTTTTCCAACAGGAAGTTCCACAGGCACTTGAACGGCCAAGTGAATCTCTTGGTCCTCTTGAATCATTGTTGTTTGTCGCTCTTCCCAACAGCTAACAGGTGCTTGACCCATACTTGTTGAACTAAACCTGAAACAATGTGCCAATACTGTATGCCAAGCTGAGTTCTGCACAAAATGAAGTAAACCATCCACAGCCAGCTTTCTAGGAACTTAGGGTCTGGTTTTTAATATTGATCTGGTTTGTTTTTAATTTGATTGTATTGGAGTCTTGAGCAACATGAAGCTTAACCGCTGTCTGTTGCTACAGTGGACATGTTTAAATAGACATTTGGTCTTTTGAGGAGTTGATTGGTAGGAAATTCCTTGAGTTTTTGACTCTTCTTATGCTGTCCTGCTTTTGAAGACTCTCCCTTTTGCTTTGTCCATAGTTTACAGATCCTTTCTGAACTATGTTTGTATCTGATCTGGTCGTCAAGCGTGTGGGTCCTCTCTTCCATTTCTGCCGCCCTCGTCCCCAAGAGTCTTCTGAGTAAAGCTTCAAGTCACAGTGCCCTGCTCACAGCCTCCTGTGCTTGATCTGTCCATTTCTGCCTCCTCCCCTTTGCTCTGCTAACCACAACCCTCCTTCGTCTGTTGTCCTTACATCCGTTTAAATCCTCCCCAGCTCAGGGCTTCAGGTCCACACTGGTTATTGCTGATCTCCTCTCTGAGCGTGGTCTGGGACCATCATTGGGCGCTTAACACACACAGTCTTAGACTGTTAAATACTTTTTGCATTTAGCTCCCTTTTTTCCAACTGGAGTATAAGCTCCTTGAGAAGAAGACGATGTCTTAGGTTTTCTTGTGTGTTCCAACGGTTTGTCACCTAGATCTTTGCACAGAGACAGTGCAAGATAAATATTTGCTGGATTTGTCGCTTGATTATTGTGGTCCTTGGGAACTGACTTCCAGTTTGCTTCCAGCAGTGAATCAAGGGCATCAGACTAGGTGACATTTCCCAGAGGAGCTGTCGGTCATCTCATTCTAAATCTTTACTTTGTGTAGTACAAGTGAATTCCAGATTTTGGACGTTAGGAATTTTGTTTCTTAAACATCTCAGGCAAGGCCTAGGAGCTAAAATGACTACATTGACATTTGATGTGGCAACTTGTTCATTTGGGAGCCTTTGGTCTTTGTCTTTTTGTTGAGTCACTTGAAAGGGCAAAGGCGGCCTGCCAGAGCAGTTGCGATGATTAAAGTTCATGGAGATATCCCCCTCTATACCCTCCCCCCTCGTCGGCTGGATCAGGTCGCTTTCTGTGTCTTCACTTGGGAGCTCAAAAGTTAATTGGGGACTTGAGTGTCCTTTGGAAACTCTTAGGGCATTTTTCTCCTCCTCCTTCCATTGGCTGGTTTCTCTTGTCTCCAGAGCCACATGCATTGTTTTTAGGTAGCATGGAGTTACTGCAGGGGAGAGAGGTTCTTTCGTCACTTTGGGACAATCTACTGCACCAGGCAGATAGTTTTGAAGATGACCAAACTTAAAGTTCAACAGAGAGAACTGTGGTCAAAAGGAAAGCCAGGGAGGCCAGGGCTCCAGTTCAGCTCCTCTTCTTCCTCCCACCGAGATAGCTGTCTTGCCTTTGAACCCGAGGATCTCTCTCGCGTGTCCAGTCTGCTCACCGTTGCGTGGGGAGGGACAGTCTGGCATTTGTAGCTTTAGGATCACTGGCTCTAAAGTCTGTGTTATTACTGAAGGGTAGCGCCAGGGTGGGTAGGGATGTTCCCCTCATGGGATTCTCCTGCTCGTTTTGACGTCTGTACCCTTCAGCCTGGATTGCTCGTTCGTGCTCACTCCGTCTAGGCCGAGGAATTCCTCCAGCGGGCCTCCGTCACTGGGATCTTCCTGCAGCTCTGTTTTGATGATGACACAGACTTCCGCTGACTCCATTTCTGGCTGCTTGGAATCCGCACTACTTTGGAGCTGCTCCTGCCTATTCACCCTTGTCTCTGAGTAGGCCCCACATCAGCCTTTGTTCTGGCCAGGCCATCCTCCTCACTCCCTCATGGAGAGGCCACCACGCTCGAACATCCACATCTCATGGCCCACGCTTTATCTCCCTCTAGAAGATTGTCTCCTCACCTTTCCATTTACTGAATATCTACCCACCGCAGAATGCTAGTTCAGACTTCTATTTCCTCCCTTCTTCTCTCCCTTTCTCTCTCCTCTCCTTCCTTCTTTCCACAAATTTGAAGGCCTGCTATATGCCAGGTATTGTTCTGGGTCCCAGGAGCATGCTGGTGAACCGAATGGACACATTCTTCCTCTCAGGGAGCTCAGTCTCCCTCTAGAAGCCTTGCTTTAGTAACGTCAGTGTCCTCTGCTCTTTCTGAGTCCTCAAAACTTCTACTTGTAGCATTTATTCTTAATTTCATGGACTTACAGTATACAATAACAAAAATTTATATAATATAGAATTATATATCTTGCATAATTTTCTAATATGTAAGTAATTACATAACTTTGGAAAATGTATTGTATATTTTGATCATGTCTTTACAATTATGTTGTAAGTTCCTTGAGAACAGGGGCCTTCAGAATACTTCAGATGCCCTCATTCTACCCTTTAAGACTCCTTTGCAGGGGACCAAAAACCCAATGCAACTGTTTTAAGCAAAACATGAATGAATTGGCTCGTTTGACTGCAAGGGCCCGGGCCAGGGCCAGCGTCTGGCCACGGCTCGATTCAGGGGCTCAAACTCCCTCTCCCCCTCTCTCCGCTCTGCTTCCTCCAGGTCAGCTCCATTCTCGGAGGAGCTTTCCACTCATGGTGGCAGCAATCTCCGTCTCTCCTTGCCCCCAGATCTTGTAGCTCCCAAAGAAGGCCTGGAGGTAACGTCCACCATCTTGGGAGAGGGCAGGGCTGATTCAGCTTTACCAAACACACATGGACTAAGAGGAGGGGAGGACATGGATGCAGGGAAGGAAAAACAATCAATATCTCTCACAGCCGTATATTCTGGAAGCTTAGTAGCTATTTGTTGGTTGGTTGTTTGGATTATCTCTGCCTATGAGTATTTCTGTGTTATACTCAGTAGGGTAAAGTAACGGGGAAAAGGCCGTTAGTCACACTCTTTGCGGAAGAATAATTGCTGTTGTTTAGTTTACTGAAAGTAGCTTGATGGCCTTTTCTTGCCGAACTAACTATGCATAGATAGTAACAATGTCAGTCCCCGAAAGGTGTGGTGCGGGGAGTGGACTGAGGGTGGTGTGTGTCTCTCTGCTCGCTGCTCTCACTGCACTGTGTGCATACTTGGTTTATTTATATTATTATTTCACGTTATTTGTTAGAGGTTTTTTTTTTTACTTACTTCCTCCTACTTCCCTGCAAACTCTGAGGGAGGACTTTTGTCTTTCTATTCTCAGAGCACCTGGAGGGTGCTCAAATAAATAGTTGCAATAAGGGTAAGTAAAAAAGAACGTTGGCTTGGGAGCCCAGTGCCCTGGGTTCCAGGCCCAGACCTGCAGCCAGATAGCTGTGTGATCTCTGGCGGTCCCTTTCCCCTCTCTGGGCTTTGGTTCTCTCAGCTGTCCAACAAGGCTTTTTAAGGCCCCTCCAGACTGTGTTTGTGGAGAGGCGAACCTGCAGGGTAGGGAGCGAGCCTGGCAGGCTGTGCCAGCGTTTTGTCTCCTGGGGAAGTTTGGAGAGGGGGCTGATTACTGTTGTGATTAAGAGGTCCTGGTGAGAGAGATGCAGGGTCCAGCCTGATGAAAGCCGCACTTGTGTTCTTATGTAACACTTGCTGGCAAGGAACTAGGAATTGATACTCCTGGGACGGCTGAGCTGACATCATGTGTTTGTGACGGGCTGAGCAGGTGAGGCAGCTTTTGTGGAAGAAGACCAGCGATCAGGCCAGGTTCCCACTGGGGCACCTGGGCTGGTGTCATGCTCCACCCGCTCTGAACAGAACCTGTGGGAGTCGTGGCTCCTGTCCCCTGGGTGCTGGCACGTCCCGGGGAGGGGAAGGACGTGGCTGTGTTGCTCTCCTGAAAGAGTATGTCTTTCTCCCGGCCTGCCGCCCACCCCCATTTTCTCCTCAGAAATGTGGATTCATAGGAGGGGGTTCCACATGACTCGATCACAGAGCGTTCTTGAAGAAGGAGAGGAGTTTTGACAGAGGGAGAGAGACTGATATCCCTGGAATGAAAGCCACAGGCTGAAGAAGCCCCTGTGCTCTGTGACCGGTGTGTTCCCTGGGTGTTCTCTGAAGTGAGGGCAGTTGTCAGAGGACCGTGTTGCCTGCGTTGGCAGGTGTTACATAATTTAGGGTCTGCATGAGTCTCGGCGTGGCAGGGCCCTGGCTTTCTGTTAGGTGATCAGTATCCTATTAGGGCTGGTTTTTCTTCCAATCTCCTCCTTGTTGTGATGTTTCAGCATCTTTCTGAAAAAGGAAATGAGCCTCCTTCTAACTCCTGGGATAGGTGTGGTTAGGATCTCAGCTGTGGCCAAGCATGGACGAGGGGTCAGCACTTCCCACGGGGAGCTTTGCTGGACGTGTCTGCTCATTCAGGATTTGAACTCATGCATAAAAACGTTGCTTGCCAGGTTTTGATCTGACACCCTTTGAAAAGGATGCATTGGTGACGCACCAGTGGAGTTCAGTGTCACGGCCAAGCCTGCTGTCCAGAGGGGCAGCTTCTAAGATTTGCTTTAAGCATATTCACTGCATGGGGCCAGCCCCGTGGCCGAGTGGTTAAGTTCTCACACTCTGCTTCGGTGGCCCAGGGTTTCGCCAGTTCGAATCCTGGGCGCAGACATGGCACCACTCATCAGGCCATGCTGAGGTGGCATCCCACATGCCACAACTAGAAGGACCCACAACTAAAAATACACAACTATGTACCAGGGGGCTTTGGGAGAAAAAAGGAAAAATAAAATCTTTTAAAAAAAAGAATATTCACTGCAGAACTGAGATTCAGCCCATACAAATGGAGAAATGGGAGCCAAGAATTCGTTCCTCCTTTGGGTGCCTATTTGTTGGGCCACTTTCCCCTTAGCTGGCAGAATGGTGCTCAACAGAACATGCTGTTTGGTGGGGTTAGTTTTTTTTAATGAGATATAATTCACATACCATAAAATTTACCCTTTAACGTCTACCACTCAGTGGTTGTTTTTAGTATATTCCCAAAGTTGTGCAACCATCATCACTATCCAATTCCACAATGCTGGGGTTAAATTTTGACTTGAATCTCTGAATGAAATCTCAACCAAAGGTCAACTCTGATTCTCGGGAAACTTGTTCTAAAACTTTGGTCCCTTTTGCAAGGGAAGCTGCAGTTTATGTTCAAGTGTCATTTTTAAAAAACGTAATAGAACAACGAGTCAAAGGACATTGAATTCTTCTTAGGCTTGTTGCTTGACTTTGGCTGCTACTGAAGAGTTTGAAATCTTTGGTCTTCAGGTGGGGGCTTATTACCATGGCTTTGTTGTAATAAGGAGTATTCAAAGCAAAAGCAAGAAGACTGTCTTTGCTCTCTTTCTTCCTTTTCTTTGACAAGCTGCGAATCATTAGGGTGGGGCCGAGGCCGGCTGGTTCTCTGTCACCATCACCCAGCACAGGGTCTGCCATGCCGTAGGGGCTCAGGAAAGATTTGCTGAGTAGATGGGCTGTTAGGTGCCCAGGAGAGGTCACTTTTGGCATATGTCACTCCAGGTAGTTCATGGTGACCTCTGTACTTTGGCTTTGTGGATGACCACGGAACTCATTCGTATGCCTGAGATTCAGCTGCTTCTAGAAAGTGAGAGCTTGACTACTTCCCATGTAATTCTAGGAGCAGAACCTACAAGGACCCCATGACCCCCAGCTCCCAGGAACTCTCATCCAACTGTGATCTGGATTTGTAAAGCCTTCTTGAGTTGGTATGGTGAGGCACAGTATGGGTGGTGTGCATCTGTGTGCGTGTGTTTGAGTGTGCACACGTGTGCACGTGCATACTCACATAAGCACACAATAGAATTCCTCCATGTTTTTATAAATTGCCCCTTTCTTCTTTCTGCCCTTGTAGTTTGTTGGTAGCCCAGGGTGCAGAGGGGCCTCCAGCCTGGGCACACAGCCCAGGCATGCTGGCATTCAGTGGCCTATTGTTTCTTGCCCCTTACGTGCATGGACAGAGGACTGGGGCTGGCACAGCTGCTTTCTTGGGGACCATTGTTTGTCTTTGCAGCAGCAGCAGCAGCAGCAAAAGCCTGAAGCAGCACATTTTGCCCTGGACAGAACAGCCATTCTGGCCTGGAGCTGGGGTGGCTGGGGTCTCCCTTAAATGTGTGTGTGGGAGCTCTGAGGATGGGAGCCGGGGAGGCTTCTCCTGCCAGGCAGGCTGCAGGGAGGGGAGATGCTCAGTGGCGTCGGGTCACAAATCAACCACAGTGGCAGGTGGTACCTATTAGTGGAGACTCTTCTTTTCCTGGATCAGGGGTGAGGGGATGGCTTTCTCACCCGCTCTGCCCTCTGGGCTTACTGGCAGACCTCAGGGTGTGCTCACAGGACAAGACAAGCGCTTCCTCAAAAGCTGCCCTGGAGAGTCCATCTAGGAAGCAGAGGAGGGATCCAGCTGGGCTGTGGACTAGTCGAAACCTGGGCTAGTTAGTGAGTCACTGTTCTGGTGCACACGTGACTCTGGGGGCCTGAATCACCCCTCACCTGGAAGATGGAGAAGGGGCATTCTGGGATGGGAGCCATAGAAACTGATTTCCCCAGAAACACCTTCAGACTCCACACTCGTGTTCTGTTTCTTTTGTTTCCTTGCCCCACTGTAACCTCTTTGACAAGTCAGACACACCTTAATTTAGCTTCCACCCCACCTGTACCTAATTGTATGACCCTTTCGTAAACGACGTTAATGAGTTCAGTTTTCTTATCTGTGTAGTCAGAGAAATTGAGGATCCCTTATAGACTAGTTATGAGGATTAAATGAGGAGGTGTATATAAAGGCCCATAAAGGTGTTTAGTAGACACGTGCTCCCTGTCCTTCGTGGACCTGGAGGGAGTGCCCGAGGGTCGGATGCTGTTTTGGCTCACTGCCCACTCACTGAGGCACCTGAGGAAGTCAGGGTGGAATTCTGTGCTGGCTGGATGTGCTCGGGGCTCCTTAGATTGGTTCACGTATCTCAGAGGCCTCCGTGAAGCGCTCATGCCTTGGACAGGACAACCCTGGAGTCATCTATCTGGAACTTCAGGAGGGTCACGGGAATTTGCCTCACCTCCCCTTCTTTTGGCAGGGAGTGATCATTAGCCATTGTAGCCTGTTCCTTTCTGCTCCTCTGGTCAGTGAGATTATTGAGGTGAAGTCTAAAGTGAATTACGGGTGACTCAGAGAGGGCTGACAGCCCCATTGCCCATCCATTGCCCGTCTTGAATATCTGGGTGCCTGGAGAAGATGCCCTGATTCTTATTTAATGGACAAGCTGTAAGTAATATCAGTGAGTGTTTTGAATGTCCTCTTCACCCACAGACTGCCCACCCGGTGGCTACTATTGCCAGCTTTTCATCAATAGAAAGGAGGGGGACAGATGCCTCTAGGGGTAGTCTCGACACGGGCTGTTGTGTTTAAGAGGCCCAGAAACCCCTGGCAAGAACCAGATGCCTAACATGCCCTCTGCGGATCTTTCCCCTCAGCACTCTTGTAATCAGACTCCAAAAAACACAGAACAAGAGAGCTTTGATGAGTGATGAGGTAGGCGGCTTTTCTGCGCAGCCTTCTGTCTGCTTGCAACAATCCCCTGGTGCTCAGTTTCAGTTCAGGTGAGGTTACTGCAGGTCTGGTTGGCGTTAGTCGTTGGCAAGGGGGAGGGGTGGGGACAAAGAAGGTGAGAACTGTACTTACAGATCACCTAAGATCACCCACAGAGGACCAGATACTTGTGCTGCATCCTGATATCTGTAAAAAACAGAAACAGAAATGAAGATGGGGATAGATAACGGCTCCCCAGCTACTTCAAGGTAAAACCAAATGCACCATTTGCCCATCCCTCATTGCTTCATAAAAGGAGTGGTTGGCAAACCTTTCAACTTCATAGCCCTGATCCTGGATTTGCCTCTGATTTATCCAAAGCTCAGATGAAAATTCTAGATCCCCCTCATGCATTACATAGTGTTAGACAGCAAGCATTGTTACAACTCTAGTATTTAGGAATGAATTTGGAGCATGCATAAGGAAAGGCATGATAATACAGGTGCTCTTTTTCTCTGAGATTGGAGTCACTGTCACATCCTAATGCACTAGAGCTGAGCAGGCTCGCAGAAGAAGGAAGTGAGTCCATTCTGACTCAGGTGGGATTGGACCATCATTGCAGCAGGATCCGCACTGCAGGCCTTCTCTGAGCTGAAAAACAGACCGGCTTTGGCAGGCTGCTTCCTGTGGGTGCCAGGTCTCTTGTCAGTAACAAATGCAGGATTGCGTTTGAGGCAGATCTGATTGCATCTGGAGCTACCATTGTTGCAGTTCCAGAGAGGGTGTTTGCTGGTTCTGTACGGGGACTTTGGCCAGCTAGCAATCTGCCGAGCTAGAGCTTAACCAGAAATATTTCTAGCTTCACACAGCAGAGGCTCTGAGCATCAGTGAGGATGAAACAACAGAGATATGAGTGATATTTGTTGATGAAAAATCCGCTTCTTGAAGATTGACTTAATTCTGTGATATTGGAAACTACGGGATCTGATTGACAGTGAGTAGTTTGCTTGCCTAGAAGTCTTGGTGCTTGTTTCGTTCCTGATTGCCACCCTCTGCCCTTGGGAAGGGCCTTTTACATCTCCATTAAAATACTCTGACCTCACCCTACTTCATGAAGATGCTGAAAAACATCTTGAAATGATAGGAGAAAGTATAAAAAGCAGGAGCTTAGGCTCTAAAGTCAATCTGTCTGGGTTTGAATCCCAGCTCCACCACTCAATAGCTTGACTTCTTCGGAAGTCAGTTTTCTCTTCTTTAAAATGGGGATGAAAGTAGTACTTCCCTAATAGGATGCTTGGAGATAACTCCTCAATGGTCTGAAAAGAGTTGGTGGAGTCTTTGGAGGTACCTTACACCATATGGCCAGTTTAGGGTTTGGTTTTCTTTTTGAAGGTTTTAAGTTCCCCAGAGGACAGGGAACAAGTAAGTAGGAGGGGTAAATGTTGGTATGTGTGTTTTTTTGTGAGGGCTCTCTGTCTGATTGTTTTACCTTGTTTCTGTTGCAGAGATCCGCGCTCAGCTCACAGAGCAGATGAAATGCCTGGACCAGCAGTGTGAGCTCCGGGTGCAGCTGTTGCAGGACCTCCAGGACTTCTTCCGGAAGAAGGCAGAGATCGAGATGGACTACTCCCGCAACCTGGAGAAGCTGGCAGAACGCTTCCTGGCCAAGACGCGGAGCACCAAGGACCAGCAATTCAAGTAGGGACTGCGCGGCTGTTACTGCTTAGAGACCTTGGGAATGGGGTCTGACTGAGACAGAGGGAGGCAGGGTGGGCCACCTACATCCAACTGGATCCATGAAACAGGAAACCCAGTGACTTCAGATTGGCTGAGAGTTGAGAGCCCTCAAGGACTTCTCTGTTTTCACATCAGTCTTACATGCAGATCAGAATAGATGATGAACCATGCTAATAGTAAGAGCAGACACTTTTATAGCCCTTGCTAGCTGCTAGGCACGGTTCTAAGCGCTTTACATATGTTACCTCACTGAACCTCCACAGCAACTCTCTATGTTGGTTATTGTTGTATCCCCAATTTACAGACAAGTAAACTGAGTCTTAAAGAGGTTAAGAAGCTTGCCCAAGGTCTCTCACATGCACACACACACACACACTCTCCTAATAAATCATTCGCAGAGCTGGAATTCAAACCCAGGCAGTCTGGCTCCAGAGTCTGTGATCCTACCCATTTCACCAAACTGCCTTTAACCAGGAGAAACGAATGCGGTGGTAGCCATACATCTAAACTCTGCCCAGCAGTCCCTTCCTTCTGCGTTTACGATATTTTAAACCCCTGCCCCTTCACTGCTCTCACTGCCATTGCCCTAGTTGAGACCATCATCACCTTTGCCTGAATGATTGCAACGTTGTGTCATCTATAGATGAGGTTCTCAACCCTGGCTGCGCATTACAATTCCCTGGAGAACTTTTTAAAAATGCTGAAATCTCAGCCCCGGTCCAGACTCATTGAATCAGAATTTCTGGAAGTAGAACCTGGTAACAGGACAATGTCAAAGCTTCCCAGATGATTCTAACAAACACCCAGGGTTGAAGACCCCAGTGGATAGCGTCTCCCCGTTCCAATCTGCCTGATCCACTGTTATCAGATGGAGTCTTCCTGGAGGTCTCTGGGGATCAGGCAGTTTCCTTGTGCAGTGGCTCCCCATTGTTTGTGTTCTTCATGCTCAAGGTATGGTCCCCAGTATGGGCACCAGCTGGGATGTTAGGAATGCAGAATCTCGGGTCTCAGCCCCAGATCTCCTGTTACAAAATCCCGAGGTGATTTGTGTGCAGGTTAAAGTTTGAGGAAGTGCTGCTCTGTTCACAAAGGTGTATGCTCCCTGGCTCGGTCTTCAAGCCCCGCTGCCTCTGGCCCCGACTAGCCTGCCAACCTTATTTCCTGTTTCTGTCACTATACCTTAGCCAACAGAACCTTAACTCCAGGGGGCCTTTGCTCATCCCGTTTTTTGAGCTTATGTGCCCATCCTTCACGTCTCTGAACGTCTAAGCCATACCCATGTTTTAAGACCCATCTCACAGGCTCCCTGTTCCAAGAAACTTTTCTCATTCTTCCAGAAGAAAGAATGTTCTCCCTCTTCTTAATTGCTACAGCATTTTATTTGTTCTTTTATTAGGGCATTCTGCACTGTCTGCCTTATATTACCTTCCCTCGTGGACTGTATAAGCTTTTCTGATTCATCTTTCAGTCTCCCACAGTGCCAAGTGTAAAAGGTGGCATTAACAGTTGCTCACTAAATATTATTGGATGAGTAAATGAATGAATGAATTTAAGAATTAATGCCAAGTGAATTTTATCTTATTTTCCCCCATTTTCTATTTTTGTTTATCGTCCAAATAATTCGAGACACAAATTAGCCTGTATAAGCCAGCACTGAGCAATGAATATGGAGGTGAAGTTCGAGGAGAACATATGCCACTCTAGCCATCGGCCAGCATGAGGATTTCCCCCAGATGTTTTGTCCTCCAAGTCCCTTATCTTTCTCAAGTCCTCTTCTCTTTATGGTAGGCAATCCTGAGAGAATAAAAGGTTACTTTAGTATGTGATAAATGAACGTTCGGGGACAGGAGTCACTTGCTTTAGAAAAATGATTCAAGGTTGGATTTGTTCTACTGGTAAGCTCCTCCTAAGTTTAAAATAGCATTTGATTTTTAGTACTGTATCATATTCTCAGCTAAGGACATTTCACTACAAATTAAGGTACAGATGTGCTAATTTCTAAGTCATGTGAATTGCTCTGATTAAGATCACATACATGGAATACGGTGTTTTCTCCAGGGCTGGAAGAATTGGTTTCCCTTCTCATAAAGCTGGAACCTGGCTTCATTTTTCCCCAAACAACCAGTGAGTATTTATTGAGAGCCAGCTGTGTGCTCAGTATTGTACAGGCATTGGAAGATGCAAGAGAAGGTTGTTGTGTGTATCCATAGGGGGCCATATCTGGTTGGAGAGAAAAGATTTTTAATACAGGAAGCAGTTAGAGGATAAAGTAATAATGATCTCATTAAGAGATCTTTGGTATTATATAGGATATGGAAGTGATAAAAGGTCAGAGATGCATCATCGGAGATAGATAAAGGATCTGGAGTAGTCAGGAGAGTGTTCCTGAAGCAGCTGGGACTTGGCTAGGGTTTAAAGGTAGATCTGTGCAGCAGAGGACAGCATGTGCAGGTGAAAAGCAGAGACATGCTTGGTGGGGAGGGGGTGTACAGGCTAGTCAGGGATCCGGCTTCATTAAAAGGAAGGTTCTTACACATTCATTCAGTAAAGGTCCGTGGCACATTCCTTGACCTCCTTCAGGGCCAGCGTTGTGCCTTGGGACGCAGAGTGAACCAGGACTGCCTCGTCCTTGTGGCACTTCCAGTAGAAGGAGGGAAGAGGCATTAAACAGGTCACACAGTGAGATGAGTTGAAGTAACTGTTGCAAAGTGGAGGTACAAGGTGTCACCAGAAGTTGTAAGAGGGGGACTTCTCTGCTCCTTCTGCTGTAACTTTATGACTAGTTTACTTTAATGGCTTCCTGTCTGAGCGTATCCCGAGTAACAATCTGCTTGTTCAACAAACCCCTTTTAAATATCTGCTGGGTACTGTGCTCTGTGCTGATTCCTATGGTGACTAAGATAAACTCTGAAATCCTGGATGTCAGGGCAGAGAGGCATGTAAACAGTATAATATGAAAAGGGTTTTAATAGAGGTATGAGCAAAATGTTATGAGAACACAGATATTTTCAAAAGCTATGGAAGATAAGGTAAGATGAGTAGAAGCCAAATGATGGCTCTTTGACAAACAAGCAGAGGAGTTCAGATTGGATGTGATAGTGTGGTAGTGAGCCCTCTGGGTTCTTGCTTGTGGAGAGAAACATGAGGAAAAATGTGATAGAAGAAAGAATTTTTATGCCAGAGAAGGCCAAGATGGAGGTTTTGGGGGTTAATCCATGTGCAAAAAGAATGGAGGGGAAGGAATGTATTAAAGAAATATTCAAGAACTGAACAGGACTGGATAACTGATTGTGTAAAGAACTGCAGTGGTCAGAGGTGACCTGGTGTTTCTAACCTGGCAACCTAGAAGAGCTGTGGCATCTATGATAGAGGTGGACATGTTGAGAGAAGACCCGTTTTGAATGGTGACGCTCCTCTGGACGTGTTGGGTTTGGGGCAGTGGGAGGCCTTCAGGCATCCAGATGGAGATGTTGTACTACTGAGGTAAGAGGTTCTGACTGGGAATGGATAGCAGAATCTTCAGTATAAAAGTGGTTGTGGACGATATGAAAGTATACGAACTCAGGGAAGAGAAAGAGAAGAACAGACAGCTAAAACCAGGACCAAAGGCTTGGGCACACCCAATGTTAGGGAGTAGTAAAAGTTACTAGAAAGGAGGGAAGAGGAGGAAGGGAAAGAGGGAAGGAGAGAGGGGGAGATTTATTTTTAAGCAGTTAAAAGCGTAGAAGGTAAGGTAGGATGGTGTTGTCTGACAGAGCTGGAAGTCTTTCAAGTAGATCTATAGAAGTTAACCCCAGCAATTTCTTCTTGACACTCTCCCAGGTATAAGGCATTGTGAGAGATGCAGAGAGGACTAAAATGAGCCCCAAACCCAACAGCTTTCAACCTTTGAGAGTGAAACATGAAATTGCTGGGTTTCATGGGTCAAAAAATGGTCATTACATAGTGGCAATTTCATGTGGTACAGCCTCACAGAAGAGGAGGTGAGACATACACACAAATGCTTTTAATATAGGCAGGTTAGCGAGAAGCTCAGTAAGAGAGTCTAGGTAACATCCTGCTTTCATACATAATTTATTCCTAAAAATGTACAGGAAAGGCAAATGGTTGAATGTCAAACCACTGTTTTACGTGGAATAGGTGGCTTCCATTACTTACTATAAGTATATTTGTGAAATTCTGAATTATACCTCACCCGATGTGCTTTTAGCATTTTGAAGCTTGTTTTTAATTTTCTTCTGTTTGCCACAATCAAACCCATGGTCTGCCTGCTGAAGTCCAGTGAGCGCTGGAGTCCTTGTGGTGCTGCTTTCCACCCTATCTCATTAGTACGGTGATGAGACTCTACTTCCCGACGCAATACTGGGAGCAGCGCTTTCAGTTTGCCACTTTCTACTCATTTCTCTTTTGCAAAAGGCAACCAAGTATTCAGATGTTTGGGCGCACAGCGTTACAGTGTAGAGACAACCGTGCTGGGAAAACTGAACCGGCACTTGGCAGGAGGCACCACGAGGCCAAGCTTGAAACATTTGTTAGCAACTGAAAAAATTGACATTTGTGGCCCAGGAAAGGCTTTTGTAGGCATGTCTGCTTTGGTTAGGGTATAGGTTTGGCTGCTGTAATAGACCCCAAATAATAGTGGCTTATACGAGATCGGGGTTGATTTCTCTCATGGAATCATCTGGGCGTTAGCCACCCAGGCCCGTGTCAGGCTCCTTATTCCATCCCTAGAGTGTTTGTCCCTGTCTGCATGACCCAAGATGGCTCACTGCCTCCATGTCCCCATTCCAGCCAACGGGAAAGGCATAAAGGCAAGAGGCAGGAAGCATCCCTACTCTTTAAAGGTACGGTCTGGAAGTGGCACACACATCTCTTCGGCTCACCTCTGCCTGGCCGGGACTTAGTACCTGGTTATACTGAGCTGCGAGGAAGGCTGGGAAGAGAGTTATTATTCTGGGTGACCGGAAAATAGAGTTTCTATTAATATGAAGAAAGAAAAACATAACAAGGGGACTGTTAGTAACCTCTGCCACATTGTCTGTGATGTGTGAGAAGGCAGGTGTATGAAAGGCCGTGGCCACCCACCCGTACAAAGTGGCACAAGTACATGAGAAGAGTGGGCTTTATGGTGGTGAAGCTGAGCGGATGGAAAATGGAAAAACAAAAGTGCCAGTGCTAGGCATTGGTTCTACAAGCTTAATTCAGTTGAGACAATGCAGAAGTTGTAAAAGGAGGTTAAAAAGATGGGGAAGGGAGCATTTTAGGCAGAGAGAACAGCGTTGGTGAAGGCAGAGAGTTGGGAAAAACAAGGCTGGCGGGTAACTTGTCTGTTTTGCTGAAAAACAGGAATAATAAATGTGAAAGTGACATAAGCCTGGAAAAGTTGATAGGGACCAGATTACAGTGGTCCATGAATGCCAGATGACAAGGTTTAGGTTTATTCTGTAAGCATGGGGGAGCCTTGATAGTTTTTGAGCAAGGAACATAATTATGGATGGCTGTGCTTTGGAAGGGTAACTATGGCAACAATGCATAAGGTCATTTGGAGTGGAGAGACTGGAAGGAGGACTCCTGTTCAGATGGTATGGCAATGGGCCTAAGGTTAATGTGAGCCTAAACTGAAGTCGTGCCCTTGGAAACAGAAAAGATGGCCAAATGTGAGGGCAAGAATTGACTGAAGTCAAAGAAGCTGGAACAGAAGAAGGGCTGTGGGTTTCCTGGGTCTCTGGAGTGGCAATTGTACTATATTTTCATTCAGCTGGTAAAGTGTAGCCTCAATTTTGCTGACTCTAGGGCCAGTCCCTAGAATAGTTCATTCTCTGCCCGGAGCATCTCAGCGGGCACTCGTCACCTCCCCCGGAGCTGTAGCAGCTGTTGGCCCAGCAATGCCATGAATTTGTCTCCCTGTGCTGCCAGGAGAGCAGCTGCCAGCAGCAGCTCTGGACAGACGCGTCTCAGGGACATGGAAACTATTCAGCTTGGGATGGGGTGGGTAGGTTGGCCAGGGCCAAGGTCGGTCCACATGGATTCGTCCCACCCCTTTTCCAGGCCAGTTTCTCACCCTGGCTAGATGTCAGCCTCATACTGGGTTAGGTTGGGTATTTTGTTTCAGTTTTAAGTGACGGCCGTTAGGCACAAATGTTACTGGACTGCTTTTTTCATCTTCTCTGGGACAAGTTCTTACGCTGGAAGCCATCACCCTGTCACTCTCTGGCTTTGATTCCTATTTTGCTTTGCTCCTGCTCACCTTTTGTCCTCTCCCACACTGTGCTCCCTGCAGACACCCCCGTGAAAGGCACACAGCTCTAACTCCTGTGGTCCCGTCACGCTCCTTCTCTTTCCCCTCCCCTACAGCGGAGTGAGAGATGCCGCAGATAGAATTATAGCAATGATTTGATTCCACCTTATTCTGCTTTGTTTACCATAGGTAATATGGCTTCCTCTATCCCTTTGAATTGCGGGAGGACCCTGTTAATGTCTGAAATTCTGTTTGCCTGGTTTGATTGAGAGCAGAGATAAAACATTATGTGAGGGTAGGAAGTCTTCCTGGGGAAGATGTTCTTGCATTTCCTTTGGCTCCTTGAAGAGCATAAATGTATTCCTATTTGCTGCTGAGCCTTTGATTGTCTCTTTTAAGTGGAATCTGTGTTAATATTGCCCAGCAGGACTCTAATTGATAATGCGTCGTCTGTTTTTTTAATGTAGACTGGCTGTAAATTACGTTTCAGTCATAGCTCGCTTGGTTTTGATCTCCTACTTTTAGTAGCTCAGTTCTTTCTTTTATTTTGAGGTAGGTTTTTTTCTGTTGAGTTTTTAGAGGAAGACTCCTGCATTGCTGTTCCTGCTGTGTTCCTTACAGAGATCTGATGCTACTTTGTAACCCACTGCCAGCATCTTTTCTGTCTTTCTTCCAGCTTTTCCTTCTCCTCAACAACAAATATTTGTTGAACATTTTAAGATATTGTTCTAGACTCTTAGAGGAGAGAGATCCAAAAGAAGCAGAAGTAGTGGTTGTTTCCCACATGAATTTCTAGTCCAGGATAAATTATACCTGAATACAATAACACAGATCTTCAGGGTAAGACAATATGTGGTAAATCCAAGTGTGTGCCACAGAAGGGATGGCACCAGTTGGTGTGGCCAGGAAACTTTCAGGGACAAAATGGGATTTGAACCAGACCTTGAAGAAAATGGATAGGATTTTGATAGATAGGTAGAGAGGGAGGGAGAAGATGTCATAGGCAGGAGGGACACAGCAGGGGGAAAGTACAAAGCACTTTTGGGGTGCAGTGAGCACACTGGTTTGGCTGGGGTAACAAATGTCTATGGAAGAATTGGACAAAGGTAGATCGGATCATATCATGGAGGGGCCTTGACTCTTGACTAAGAGATTTGGCTGTATGCAGTAGACATTGGAAACCACTGAAGCTTTCAACGGCTTAGTGTCCAAGCTGAGATACGAACACTCCTTAAGGAAGATTAACCTGGTGGTGGTTTGCTAAATGATAGGAAACTTGAGACAGTGAAACCAGTTGCCACAGTAGATAATAAGGATCTAAATTAGGGTGGCATGGTAGGAATGAAAAGAGCAGAAATTTTTCCTTCCGTCCATTTAGCAAATATGTATTGTGCTCTTACCATGTGCCAGAAACATGCCGGGGAAGACAGACAGCACCCCTGCACTCCTGGAGCTTGCAGTCTAGGGACGGACGGAAAGCACCTGGTGCGGGAAGAGTCTGCAGGCATTGCTGACTGAACGGTCTAGGTTTCAAGAGAGCCTGGAAGCACAAAAGAAACAGGGCTGTGAAGTTTCTTTTGGACTTGGGTGACTGGTAGATTAACGATGCCTTGAACAGAAATACCAAAGTTAGGAGAAGGAGTTGTTTTTGAAGGGCTACAATATGAGAAATTTGGGTTTTGGATGTTAAGTTTAAGATGTTGTAAGGATATTGAAGTTGAAATTTCCAGTAACTGACAGAAAATGACTGACTGTATTCAGGGCTAAAGTCTGGACTGTTGGTAGAGATTTGGGTATGTTCATAGAGAGGTGATGGTTCAGGCTGTGGAAATGTTTGTGATTTCCAAAAGCAAGGGTTTAGGAGGAAAAAAGGGGGAAACCTCCTTCAGATTGTCTGTGGTACTCAGATTGCAGAGTGAAAAGGGGCGTAAAAGATATATTTATGTATGTATTCATTTAATACACATTTTGGGAACCTAATTATATGCTAGGCATTGAGCTAGGTACTGGGATAGGAGGAAGAAGACAATATCCAATTCTCACCAACATTAAATTAAGGAGATACACGTGGAAAGTAAACCTGCTCTTTGCCTGCTTATGAGTTGTGTTGCTCTTGGAACGGATGTGAGGGAACAGGGCCTAAGTATCTCAAGAATCTGGTAGACATTCAACCTGCAACATTGCTTTCAGTGGGAGGTTAGGTACACAATTAATTAAAAGAGGAATTCTTGTAGAGTCCATGTTCTTGGCCTGGGGCCCAGTATTTGAATGTGCACAGTCTCTGTAGTTACGTCAACCATTGCCAGTGGATTTCTCCTCTGGAGGTGAGTTCAGAATTGTTCCTCAGTCTCACAGGATAGCATTGGGCTGAAAAAGTAGAGTCATTTGGCCGTGGAGAATGTTATAGCTGTAGTTGCAAATCAGAAAAGGGTGGAGCACCAGAAAGTTCCTCTTTGAATATGGGGTGACTCTGAGGAGGGCAGCAGAGGGAAGCATGAAGCTGCCAGAAGGGAGAACCCCACTTCCTGGGACTGGCATGTCACTCATTCATCGTGGACATATGTGGGAGCTGTTTGTTCCTCAGGGAAGGTTTTGCCCAGATGTAGCATCTGGTGTTGAGCAAGGGTTGGCTTCCCCGTGCCGTGGCTCAAGCTGCCTTTATTTAGAAACTAGCAAATGTCCCCTGGTGAGTTTTCCACTGGCCCAGTCCTTGCAGAAGCTTGGGTGGTGGTTGGGTTGTCTTTGGAAGAGTTGGGAGGTCTCCTCACATGTGGATAAAGGGGATAGGGAGACGCAAGAAGACAGCTTTTGGGGATCAGCAAGGCAGAGTCGTGGCCAGTCTTTGGAACAAAGAAAGGATTCATTTGAAGCCTCTTTTAGAGTCTTTATGACTTTGTAGAAAAAGCTCGGAGCCTTAATCCAGACTTGTTTGGGTCTGAATCCCGTCTCTTCCACTTACAGCTGTGTGACCTTGAGCACATCACTTAACCCCTTTTAGCTTCAGTTTTCTCCTCTATGAAATGTAGGGAGTAATGCTTACCTTGAAGAGTTGCTCTAAGGATTGGGTACAATGTATGTAAAGCACTAGTCTTATAACTTACTTGACGCTCCCCAAATGGCAGCTGATGTAATGATCACTAGCACAGGAGTAAAGCGTGATCTTTAAGCTCACAGGTTCTAGAAGCAGATTTCCTGGGTTTCCAATCCTGGATTTTCCACTTACTAGCTGTGTGGTTTTAGATGAAGGTTCTTAGTTGCCTCAGTTTCCTCATCTGTAAACTGAGGGTAATCATAGTACCTACCTCATGGAGTTGTCATGCTGAATTAATATATGTGAAATCCTTGGGACAGTACTTGACACGTAGTAAAGGTCAATAGCAGTGACTGTTATCCTTGTCCTTGGAAGCTTGGACTGAGCATAGCTATACTAGGTAAAACCCTGGTGGATTAGGTTCACTGTGTGTTCCCTGTGCGGAGTTAAGCATTCTTAAGCCTGGCTCTGGGTAATATCATGTCAGTCTCCATTGTCTTCGGTGACCCCAGAGGGCCCTCACGAATGACAAGCTCATCCTCCTTCCTGATTTTTATGATATGGATGCATTGGGCAGGAAATATGCAATTATGTGACTCTATTTAATTGTATGTTCTGTTCCTAAAAAACTCAGCAATTGTGCGTTTTGTCCTATGAGGCGTAGTGAACTTCCTTGTTAACCTAGTTAACCCTGGCCAGTTATTAGGCTCACAGTCATCAAGAGGGGGAAATTTGTGTTCTAATCACTGTCTGATTTCCTTGTCATCACAGAGTCAATAGGTAGCATTAATTGTCAAATCATTGGGTTTCCATAAAGCCGTAGTGTTGAGGCTCACAGGTCCCAGCTGCAACCTGGGTGAATGAAAGGATGCCAGTCCTGCTCAGCCTCCTGCAGTGGCTGCCATCCAGTCCAGCGGGCCAGTGCGGTACAAACCTCAGTCATGAGGATAGCAGAATGTGGGTTACTGGGTCATTTTTCTCAGGAGGCCAAAGAGAAGCTTCTGCATCAGTGGCTTCATATTACCCTTTTAGGATAGGGAATGAAAGAGGGCGGGTCAGAAGCAAAGCATGCTTTTATGAGTGCCTGGGATGGTGCTGGAGACTACTGAGGGCTTCCTGTGTCTCCTAGACTCTGCCATTGGAATGTCAGCAGGCTACACCTCAGACTTTGAGCTTGCTGGAGCACAGACACTGGTGATCATGTCCCTTACCAACAGTGCTGGGGCACAGGGAACTTCATTTTCTTGGCTCTTGTAAGCCCCATAATAATTCCATAGTAGACACAGGAAGCGATGTGTGGCTGGTTTGCAGGATCCTTAATTTTCAGGAATTCACAGCCAATTAAATGAATTGACTTTGATCCAGTTCTCTTTTAAAGGCAAAAGCCATGTCATCTTTATTGGGAGCTGGCCGTGTTAAGTGGGAGGGTTTACAAGATAAGAAGAAAAGACAGTCTCTGCCGTAAGGACTTTCCTAATTGAAATGGGGGAAATCAGCCAGGCTGGGAGAGAATAATAACACATATGCGCATGGGCACATGCATCTAAAAATAGGACCCCATTTAAAGCAGGTTCCAGTAGTCACCAGGAAGGAAAGGAAGGTAGAGTACTCGGAGGGACTCGTGTTTGGCTCAGCCAGGGAAAGGTAAAAGATAGCACAGTTATGTTCTCAATTAGATGTGCTCCCAAGTTAATTGAAGTAAAGACTTTAATATCTGATTCCTGCACTGCAGTAAAGTATCTCGCTGTGAAGAGAAACGGTCATGTGGGAAGAGCTCAGTGTTAATGAAGGATTTAGGGAGAATGAGAAAAAAGTACAATTTGGATTTTTCAGAGTTGAAAAAGGATCATCATTTCAGCTACCCCCTGCCCCCTATCCATCCCCACCGATCAGTGGATCATTGCTCCTCTGGTTTTAAATTCAGGGAGGATCAATGAGCAACAGCTCTGCTTCTTAACATATTTTGGGTACATCTTGTTAAAGAACCAGGATTAGAAAATGAATCGAACAAACCAGGATTATCTTCAACAGTAGGATGCTGAGCTGCGTTTGCTGATTGCTGCTTAAGCAGTTGGGACAGGGCATCCTTGCATGAAATTCAGACATCCCTCCCTGGCAGCCTCCTGTTAAAGTAGAGGTTGCAGAACAAGTCTGGCAGCTCTCAGCCTGAACCCTTGTAAACAACAGATGTTCATAACTAAGTTCTGGGGGTGGAGGTGGGGGTTTCTGTTGGTGCTTGAAATTCTTTGAATTTACAGGCAGCATCTCTGAGATTTAGCAAAGGAGGATGTTCTACAGAATTGATTCTGCAGCATACAGGTGGAAATGATGCCTCAGACAGTTCCTTTGGAAGACAAAGCACAGGCTATTGAGTGGACTCTGCAGAGAGAGCAAGTGAACCCAGAAAGGCAAGCACAATTAAGAAAAGCTCAGCTTCTTGGGTGTATTAACTTCCTGCCCTCCTCCCTGCCCCACTTTTTATCCGTGGACCAGATTTGTCAGCCACCTCCTTGCTTCAGTTTTCTCTGGTTATAGGCAGAAATCTGTGCCCTTCACTACCACAGAGTCCTACGTATCATACACATGCATGCAGACACACAGGCAGGAAACCACATAGTCTTTTCCATTAGCATCTCCCAAAAGCCATTCAGGTTCTTAGAATATACGCGTTAATGGGATATTATTAGGGGCTTTGTCTGGGATACTAACCTATTCTCTAACGTTCTCAGGGTTGGTTTTGCCAAGTGTCTGTTACATCGTTGATTAGAGGTGTGTGAAGATAGAGTGGCTTCTGAAGACTTCAGTGTTGCCTCTTTTTTACCATCACCTCACTCCCGGCCCCTAAACACACACTGAGTTTACAGCCAGATGATGAAACTTACTTTACTACATAGTTGAGGGAAGCCATATGGAGGAAATGTATATAATGTAGCTTTAGTATCTTTCTTGGTCCCAAATTAAAGAAGACTTTAGATAGGTTCTCACCTTTAGTCAAATGAAAAAAGCAATTTATCAGGTCTGGGTGTGTTTTCAAGCCACTCTAGCCAGAAAGAATTGGCTTAAAAATCTTTGAGAAGAGCACGTATTATTTGGGGAGTTAAGAACATCCTTGTGCTATTATTTCTTCTGAAAAACAAGTCCACTCCTGGCCATTTTGTCCTTTGGTGTAGAAAGTTTTGGTGAACGCCAGTCCTGGTGTATGAGGTTCACTTATTCTTTCAGCAAACGTTTATCGAGTGCTTATTCTATACCAAGGGCTGTGCTAGGAATTAAATAGACACGGAAGAATAAACCACTGTTCTAGCTCGTGGAGGTTACTGTTCAATGTGCGATATCTTAAGGTTGTATATATATGTGTGTATGTGTGCGTGTGTGTTGTGACAAGCTGTAGAGTTCACGACTGAAGAGCCAGAATTGTTGAGTGGCCTTTCAGTCATCTGTATTGTATGTGGTTCAGTCCCTTGGCTTTATCTTCATCATCAGCAATGACCAACATGTTCTGACAGGTGCTGGGGTCACAGAGAGGTATAGGACCCCGCCTCTGCCCTCAGGAGGCTGATTGTGTCATGTGGAAGACAGTTATTAAAAAAAGATAACACAAGGGCTGGCCCCATGACCTAGTGGTTAAGTTTGACATGCTCCACTTTGGAGGCCTGGGTTTGGTTCCCAGACATGGACCTACCCGACTCGTCAGTGGCCGTGCTGTGATGGCAACCCACATAGAAAACAGAGGAAGACTGGCACAGATGTTAAGTGAGGGTGAATCTTCCTCAGCAAAAAAAAAAACCCCACAAAGTAGCATGTATTTAGTGACAGAGGAAAGATGGGAGAAATGATTTCTTTTCATTTTCCTCCCGAATGGGATCTTTAAAATTTTTTTGACATCATTTTAGACTTACAGAAACGTTGCAGGACTAGTACAGATAATTCATTATACCATTTACCCAGATTGCTGGAAAATGTTAACGTATTACTACATTTGCTTTACCCTTCTCTTTCTCTCTCTTTCCATGCACAACTCATGCACAAATGTATCTTGTTTTGCTGAAATACTCATGTATAAGTTGCAGACATGACACCCCCTTGCCCCTACATACTTCAATGTGTATTTAGTAAAAAATAAAGTTGTTCTCTGATATAATGACAGTACAGTTATCAAAATCAGGGTATAAATATTGATAGAAAAATGTTACATAATCAACAGACATTCAGATTTACCAGTTGTTTCAAAAATTTCCTTTTTGGCAAAAGAAAGTCCAAGGTTAGGCATTCCATTCAATTGTCTTATCTCTAGTTTCCTTTAGTGGGGATTGCTTTCCATGTCTATCTTTGTATTTCATGATACTGACATTTTGGGGGAACATTCAGCCCAGTTATTTGGTAGAATGACCCTTAATTTGATATTTCTGATAACGTCTGATATTTCTTTATGGTTAGATTCAGGTTATGTGCTTTGGGCAAGAATACCATAGCAGTGATATCATATTTTTCTGAGTGCCTTGATGATTTGTCTCATTACTGGTGATGTTAACTTTGATTATTTGGTTAAAGTGGTGTTTGCCAGATTTTTCTGCCAGAAAGTTATTCAATTTTAGCTTTGTAATTAATACACATAGTTTGGAGGGATACTGTGAGACCATGTAAATATCACGTTATTCTTCAAATTTTATACCCACTAGTTTTAGCATCTATTAATGATTCTTACTTGAGTCAATTATTATTATGATGGTTACCAAAAGGTAATTTTTTCAATTTCCATCATTCCTTTTACGTTTATCAGTTCAAATTTTACTGTAAGGAAGAGCTTTTCCATCTCCTCATCTGATTGTTTATATCGTTGTGGACTCATGGATTCTGGTGTTATTCGTTCACCATTTTTATTTATTTATTTATATTTTTTTGGTGAGGAAGATTAGGGATGCCTCCACAGCATGGCTGATGAGTGGAGTAGGTCCAAACCCAGGAGCCGAACCCTCAAACCCAGGCCGCCAAGGTGGAGCACGCGGAAGTTTAACCACTAGGTCATGGGGCCAGCCCCCATCCTTTTTTATCTTGATGTTCGTATTGTCCTAGATTTGGCTTGTGGAGTCCCTTCAAGCTGGTTCCTGTGTCCTTTTGACGTGTCACCCATCATTCTTTGAGTACTTCCTTACTTTCTGGCACAACAAGATATTCCAGGTTCATCTTGTACTTTTCTTTCTTTCAGCTCTGGAGCCATTTCTTTAAAAAGCCGAGGTCCCTTTTAATGAATAATGGTACTTAGAAGCCATGGATGCTAGATGTACTCTTTGTTGCTGGAGTACCATCATTTACAATTCCTCTCAGCAGAGGTAATAAATAGATGTATTACACACACATACACCTGCGTACTTCTTTATCTGTCTGTCTGTCTGTCTGTCTATCTATCTGCTTATCTATAGTAAAGCCTATGAGTTCTCATCGCTATCTTCAATTCCAGGCTAACATCACATGTTTTACTCTATTTCTCCCCTTTCCGTGTTTGTAACTCTGTTCTCTGAACGGTGAGAAACCTTGCACCCATTATCCATGATAGATTTACAGTCATGTGCCACATAATGACATTTTGGTCAATGGTGAACTGCATATACACGGTGGTCCCATAAGATTATAATGGAGCTGAAAAATTCCTATTCCCTGGTGACATAGCATCGTAACATCATAGTGCAGCACATTACTCGTGTGCCTATGCTGATGCTGGTGGAAACAAACTTACTGCACTGCCAGTTGTATAAAAGTATAGCACATAAAATTATGTACAGTAGATAATACTTGATAATAATAAGCAACTATGTTACTGGTTTATGTATTTACTATACTGTACTTTTTATTGTTATTTTAGAGTGTACTCTTTCTACTTATAAAAAGAAAGTTTACAGTCATGAGCCTCATAATGATGTTTTGGTCGACAATAGACTGCATATATGACGGTGGTCTCATTAGATTAGTACCATGTAGCCCAGGTGCGTAGTAGGCTATACCATCTAGGTTTGTGTAAGTGAACTTTATGACGTTCACACAATGACGAACTCGCCTCCTGATTCATTTCTTAGAATGTGTGCTCTTGTTAAGTGACAAATGATTGCCCTGTAAAGCAGTGTGCGATGTTCGGCCAGCAGCAGCCTCAACCATCTCGTGTTTACTGTGTCTCTTGATTGCACTATTTTCTCTTGTGCTTGATTTAATCTCTTGTTGTTTTGTTCACCATGGCCCCTAAGCACACAGAATTCACTGCTGGTGTTGCCAGTAAGAGGGCACGTCAAGTGACTGACCTGGAAACAAAATTAATAGTGATTAAGGACTACAATGGTGGAAAATCAGTGATGGTTACTGCTCGCCACTCAGGCATGTCCCATTCCACCACAGCTAAAATCTTCAAGAACAAGAGCAAAGTGACAGAAGCTGTTAAAGGATCTGCGTCATCGAAGACGATGAGACTAACAAAAATTCGAGAAGAGCCTATGTTGGACAAGGGGGAAGCTTGTAATGACCTGGATTGAAGACCAGACACAAAAGTGATCCCTCTCGGCACCATGACGATCACAGCCAAAGCAAAAGCTTGTTTGCGATGTTGAAAGAAGAGGCCGGACCTGACTATGATGTTGAATTTACTGCTGGCTCTGGGTGGTTTAAATGATTTAAGAATCATTATTCATTACATAATGTGAAGGTGAGTGGTGAGTCTGCGAGTGCTGATGGGAAGGCAGCTAAAGAATTTTTGGAAACTCTAGATAAGCTGATTGTGGAGGGAAATTACTTGCCAGAGCAAATATTCAATCTGGATGAAACCTCCCTATTCTGGAAACGGATGTCTAAAAGAACTGTCATCCCTAAGGAGGCCGAGTCAATGCCAGATTTCAAGGCTTTTAAGGACAGGATAAGAGTTTTGCTTGGGGACAATGTTGCAGGCTACAGATTGAAACCCTTTGTGATCTGGCACAGTGAGAACCCAGGGCCGACAAGCACATCAGTCAGCACACACTGCCAGTGTACTACAGGAGCAATAAGAAGTCATGGATGACCCAGCTCCTCTTCCAAGATGCCCTCCTGAATTGCAATGTTAGCGAAACAGAGAAATATTGTTTGGAGAATAACGTGACTTTCAAGGTTTTGCTTATTGTTGATGATGCTCCTGGACATCCTCCTTTTATTGTGATCTCATCCCAATAGCAAAGCAATATTTCTCCCTCCAGACACCGCCTCTGTGATCCAGTCAATGGATCAAGGAGGTATAGCAGCTTTTAAAGCCTGCTCCCTGAGGAGGACCTTTGCCCAGGCTATTGCTGCAACTGAGGCAGACACTGATGCAATTCTGGAAGGATTCCAACATCTATGACTGCATTGAGAACTTTGCTTGGGCTTGGGGTGACGTCACTGAGTATACGAACGGCATCTGAAAGAAGACACTCAAGAGGTTCATCTATGACGTCAAAGGATGTGCCAAGGATGAGGAGGTTGCAAAGATCAACAGGGCTGTGATGGGATGGTGTGGATGAGGATGACACTGAGGAGCTGCTAGAGGTGGGTCCTGAGGAAGTGACTAATGAGGAGTTGTTGGGACTAGAATGCATAGCTGAAGAAGAGGCGAGAAAAGGAAGCTGCAGGAGAAGAAAAAGAAGAACACCCAAGACGGTTCGCAGTGACAGGTTTAGCAGAAGCTTTTGCAGACCCCAATAACCTCCTTAAAAAGTTTGATAACATGAAACCCAACACCAAAAAGTTTTCATTAGTAGAGAGGAATGTTCCTGGTGCCTTATCTGCCTACAAGTAAATCTATGATGGAAAAAGAAACAAACAAAGCAAACCACCGTGGACGTATTTCTGAAAAGAGTGACCCCTCCTCAAGAAGAGCCTCAGGCAGGTCCTTCAGGAGGTGTTCCAGAAGAAGGCGTTGCTATCATAGGAGATGAGGCTCCATGTGTGTTATTGCCCCCGAAGACCTTCCAGTGGGACAAGGTGCGGAGGTGGAAGACGGTGGTATTGATGATCCTGACCCTGTGCAGGCCTAGTGTGTGTGTTTGTGTCTTAGTTTTTAACAAAAAAGTTTAAAAAGTAAGAATAAAAATTTTTAAAAATAGAAAAAAGCTTATAGATTAAGAATATAAAGAAAATTTTTTGTGCATCTGTACAATGTGTTTGTGTTTTAAGCTATAAGTGGTATTACAAAAAGAGTCAAAAAGTTAAAAAATTAAGTTTATAAAATTAAAAAAGTTACAGTAAGCTAAGATTAATTTATTCTTGAAGAAAGAATTTTTTTCTGAATTTACTGTAGCCTGAGTGTGCAGTGTTTATGAAGTCTGCAGCCGTGTACAGGAATGTCCTAGCCTCCACATTCACTCACCCTCACTCGCTCACTCACCCAGAGCAACTGCCAGTCCTACAAGCTCCATTCGTAGTAAATGCCCTATACAGGTGTACCATTTTTTATCTTTTATACCTTTTCTACGTTTAGATATGTTTATATAACAAATGCTTACCATCGTATTACAATTGCCTACAGTATTCAGTACAGTAACATGCCATACAGGTTTGTAGCTTAGGAGCAATAGGCTATACCGTAGAGCCAGGATGAGTAGTAGGTTATACCATTTAGGTTTGTGTAGGTACACTCGGTGAGGTTCACATAATGACGAAATCGCCTAACGATGCATTTCTCAGAACATATCCCCGTCGTTAAGTGATGCGTGACTATTTGAATGCTCACTCCTGGAGTGTACACAAAGTAGTTTCAGAATTACTAGTCCATGTCTCTGAAAAACAAGACTACCAACTAGATTTCAGTACTGGTTTAGATTTCTGTTTGCTTTCAGCCTTGAGGACCAAAACACAGTGTTCAAAAGTTAGTTGCTACTTTCTTTTCCACCAACCTCCAGACCTTCAGTGTGGTTATATTATTTGTTTGAAATACAATCTGGTTTATTTATTTGTTTGCATTTAATTTTATCCCCTTCAGGATGAGGTCTTGATTGACATTGCTCACTGCCAAGCCTTTTCTCTTGACTCGAGTGAGCAGCCTCAGGAGCAGTGAGAGACCTGCTTATCCATAGATTAAGTCAGAGCATTAGCGGCAGTTGGTGATGGGGCCACAGGCCAGACAAAGAGTGTATACGGAGGCTCATCCTGTTTCCCAGTCCCCCTATTCCTGGGCCTGCCATGACCCTGGGGAAGCCACCTTATGGATTGGGTCCCTTGCCACTTTCTCCTCAGACTATTCCTCTCGAGTTCTCCGTGCCGTTCCCCATGATCACCCTCTTGCTTTTAGGGAACCAAGAACCTAGCTTTCATCTCAGTTCTAAGCTATAGTTGTGAAGACTGTTTACCAGCGGCTCATGTCATGCTGGATGTAGGACCTTTGGATGATCTTGATCTGGTCCTTGAGAGGTGAAGCCTCAGGGCACTGCTCATTGACGCCCAGACTCGCAGAACTCTTTGGCCCTGTTGCTGCACTGTTGAGGAGCTCCCTGTCCTGACGCCCCTGCTGTTTTGCCTCCATGACTTTCTTCACTCAGATGATTTGGCCTCTCCAGTAGCTCTGCTGGTATCACTTCTGACCTGACCATGTTCTCCTCTCTGTCTGGGGATGGCTTCCAGATTTCCCTCCCTCTGCCCCACGTAACCCTCTTCCTCCATCTCCCACACACTCGTTTGATTTCTCTCCTTCCTCCAGACACATATAACATGGTCAGTGCTGCTGATTGCAGCTGTTCTGAATCTTGCTTACAGCTTAAGTTCAAAAACAGATGGACTCAAAGTATCCTAGATGCGGTGCCAATTTCCACCACATGAAAACCGATTACTGAAAAGCATCAGGAAATTTTAGAATAATTTTCGGGTTTGACTCTCTGTCTTCTCAATGGGCCTCCCCGCCCCACTCTTCCGTCCCCCCGCCCCCTCTCCACGTGATGCCTTGCCGCACTGTACCTTGTCTCTTCCTTCTGTGCTTCAATTGGCAATATCTGGTTTCTAAAACTGTTGTCCCCATTTTCACCCTACGTGAAGATAGTTTTAACCATCAGGATGAGACTGGTTGATAATCAAGCTGGGGTTCTTGCTCTTTTTCTAATTGTCTTTGCTCTTTTTGAATCTTCCATCAAAAGCTAAGGAATTTCTGTCCTTTATTCAGATAGAGCAGGTGAGGCTGGGGCCCCTGTGTCTGTGCGTACATTTACAGGTCAAAGAAGTCACTATCTTGGGAGTCAAGTCTATGTTCCTCTACTGACTTTATCAATAGGGGTGCAAAAATGTGCCAGTCCCATAGCATATCCTTGGGTATTGTAGACAGGGAGCGTGTTCCTTGGGAAGCAGTGGCATTATACCCACACTATCACTTTTGGAATCCTCATTCCCGGAGTTTGCTAACAGCTTTCTCCCAGTGTTCTACAGAACACCATTTAACTTTAACATTTCTAGTCACCCTGAATATAAGAGGAAGAAAATCGGCATGGTGGGGCCCCTTACTCACAAGTGCATCATGCAGATACTGGCAGTCATTTACAGAGCATCAGAAGAAAGTTGTTGGCATATTCCAGTAATTGTCAGGTGCCCACTGTGACCAGAGTACTGAACACTGCAGGAACTGTCCTCCGGAGAAGTCCACAGGCTTTCTGAAGTTCAGGGACCCCTGACTCCTGTGCAGATTGTGGTGCATATGTACAGAACATCTCCCCCCACCTTTCTTTGGAGGACAATACTTGAAAGAAGATCCTCAGATTCTCAAAAGAGTCAGGGTATGTAATCACCCCCAAAAATATTTTATAAGAAATATTTTATATTGCCAGCTGGAATATACACATGCACAGACATAAGTATATTTTTAAATAAATGACTGAGAACAACATTTTCGCGAAACACTACTTACAGATTTTTGCTCTGTGTGATATACTCTGATGTTTTCTACTTTGTTCTGTATTATGCTGTTCTACTGTTTCTGTTTCATTTTTTGAGAAATTCTAGGTGATGACCTGCAGAACTGATTTTTTTTAACCTCACTAATGGGTTGTATGCCACAGTTGGAAAAGCATTGCTTTAAGAGCATTTGTTCTTAAAATTTTGGTGTGCGTTAAATTACCTGGGATAGTTATTTAAAATGCAGATTCCTGGGCATCACTCCACCCCTAGAGAATCAGAGTCTGTGGCAGAGGAGCACAGGAATCCACGTTTTAAACCAGCACTCCAGGCGATTCTGATGCAAGGTGATTTGGGGTCCTGAAGACTCAGAGAAACTACTCTCTTACAGACTTAAGGGCCTGGCTGCTCCAGGCTGCAGATCAGATCACACATGTGCTCGGAGATGGTAGATGCTAGTGAGTATCACCCGAATCCAGACTAACAGTCTTCCCGTTGCAGCATGGCCTCCATCACCCACACTCACTCCTGGGTCTTGCTCTCCCTTGATAGTTCTCTTTTTCTACTATCTGTTCTGGTCCTTGTGAAGGCAGTGAAGGAGTTAACTAAGGCCTTGGAATAGAGAGTGAAGGAGCTGAAGTGTCATTTTACAGAGTGGCTGAGATGTGGCCCGGCCCTCCAGTAGGTGCCCAGAGCCAGTCCCAAATTAGCATGGCCTGAGAGTTAAACTGCTTTTCCTATTCACCCGCCTTTCATGTGGAACCGCGTGCAGTGTGTCGACGTGCTTGCCGGCGCCGTTGGGCACTAGCAATTTTGCTCCTCCGGGTTCATGGGCCCTTGGCATTCCTGTTATGTGTTGTCCTAGAATAGCTCTGTGCTCTGGGGCGGGGGCAGCTGGGCATTGTCCCTTAACTCTGTCAGTACCAGGGCTTTACAGATGCTAAGGGTTTTTTAGTTGAAATAGAGCAGCAACGACAATGAAATTAGAAATGACTGCTAGTCAGGAGACCTGGGTTTTGCCTGGCTCCCGAGCCTCAGTTTCCTCACTTAGAGAATGACAAGTTTGATCTAGACTCTAGACCATCTTGAAGTCCCTTCTAGCTCTGAAATTCTTTGATTCTATTTTTTGTACCCTCTGGCTTGTCTCTTTGCACTTAAAAGTCTTCCCTTTAAAGCTTCTCCTAGGTTGGACACAGGAGATTCACTGAGTTTGTGAATTTCCAGGAAACCAGATTATAAGTTAATGGCAACAACATCTATTCCTATTTAGTGCACTGATGATGTATGAAATTTATAAAACAAGTTCATTGCAAACTTGGGTAATAAGCCCTGGGAATTTGGGGACACGTTTGTCTTTTCAGATATGACTCTAGCCACTTTGTTTTGTGGGTGTAAATACATTGTGTGGACTGTCAAGTAATAATAATAGTTATAACAGTAATAACAAATGATGACGATATTGATTTGTAGGTATAGAACGCTTTAGTGTTTGTGAAGTATTTTTATAGATATCACCTTGTTTGACTTGATCTTCACAATAGCCATGTGAGTTAAGCAGAGCAGGTCTGCTGTCCCCATTTATTTTTCTAAGGAGATGAAGAAATGTTGAGGCCCAGAGTACCTCTGTGACTTATCTGAGGTTACCTGGCTAGTAAGTGGCAGAACTAAGATTAGTCTTTAGGTTGTAAGCCTGGCTCAGGGTGCTTTCCACAGATTACCACCTTGCTGGGATGGGGTATCATCATTCATCCAGATTCCTTACAGACCTGTAGAATTCAGTAACCTGCTAAACCAGAAATTGACGAGGGCATCTCCTACTCCACCCAAGCCTTTAAAATTTTGCCAGCAGAGTATCAGCATGGTTAATAATATGCTGTAATTTAGAGTACACGAGGCGAAGGGCATACAAATTCAGTCACTCAACAGCTACTCAGGTACACGCTCAGCAGCTGATTAGGCCAGGTTGATGGAGGCTGTAGATATTAACTATTCATTAAATGAATTGTCAGAGGATTTCTTTGGCTGTGGCATCTGTCATTAGTCAATGCTGATTAAGTACCCACCCATTCTTGGTAATAGATGTTCATTGAATATTCCAAAATATACCCCGTCCTCAAGAGACTTCCTTCTAGTAAGGCAAGATAAATATCAAAATAACACATGAGAACTGGTAATGATGCATGCAGCTCATCTGATGACTATTTAGACTTTATTCCATTTAGTTTCATAGAATTGAGTCATATCACTTTATTCCACCTTCCTCATTGTTATCACAAACCTTGTAAAGGAACCCATTGTCTCATTAACAGATATTCAGGAAGGGAGGTCTGAATCTTAGGGGTACTCCTTCTTCCCAGGCGCTTGTTGGTACTTGGCATACTTAAATACCATTTGCCAGGCAGGAGGAGTTACTGGCTGTAGATCAAACTTCTCCGCTCGTGCCTGGTGCCTGCTCTAAGGGCAGTGGTTACTGCATTGAAAATAAGTGTGTGGATTTCCGAGTGACGTCATTCCAGTTTGGCACAGACAGGTATTTATTTCTCTAGAATGAACTACCAGGGGTGAGCCAGACTGTCTGGTCTCAGTCATCTCCCAAGATTTCATTCATTTAAAAAGTCTGTTAATACATCTGCATGTACTTTTTTTCTCTGTATGTTTATCATGTGCTGTAATTACTTATGGGGTTTCTCGTGACATCTTAATTAACTACAGAAGAAAAAACTGAAGATATAATTGTAGAGTTGTTCACAGGTTATTCTATGGCTATGTGGATCCAGCTGTTAAGGTGGATGGTTATAAAATCTTTCTAAACTGAGAAACGTATATTGCTTTTTGTTCCTTGGTCACCAGTCATAGTTGTGTTATGTCTTTTGCTCTTACTGTGATGTTTTATTTTAATTAAGTGAATTAGGCAGCTTCTTTTAGACTTTTTAATATGATCACAGCCTATTTGGGGGGATGTTCAGGGGGGAATTTAATACATAAGTGGATTTCTAGGCCCTTAGTTCTACGGATCATATTGGGCTGTAGCACATAGTGTTTATTCTTTAGCATTTAGATTGTACCCAGAGTACATAAGGAAGGTTTAGTAGCCTCTTTGTTTATACTTCTCTATAGTTCTGACAATGCTAGTGGTAAGACACAGGTCCCAGGTCTGCAGAAGCCATAGCGAGAGCTGGTGGGCAGGCAGATCTTCTAAATCAGCAAAATCAGAGTTTCACAATGGTTCATCTAAGCCACTGTACACACAAGCATCAAGACCGAGATAAGATGTGTGGGTTGTGGCTGATGGACAGTCTAGGAGCAGGAAAGCCATGTGTTGGATCCAGGAGGTCTACAAACATGGGAGAAGTGGGTCGGAAACAAGAATGTTGCTCCCTTTATCCCTAGTGCCCAGAACTGTGCCTGGTACATTTTAGGTGCTCCATCAATATTTGATGAATGAATGAATGAATGAAATAAGAAGACTTTAGAGATCGGGGACTCAGGGAAGGAGCTTGGACAATAATATGTCAGAAATCTAGGCAAGAAGTCTGAATGACAGAGATTCAGATCTTGGGTAGACCCCCTGACCGTGTCTGGTCTCATGGGGTCCGCAGAGCTGTCTTGAGTGATTCGAAGAACCTCCACCCTCCTCTCCCTGCCATGAACAAGGGGTGGGTGGCGGTAGTTGAAGGGAAAGCAAGGTCTCTTGCCTGACAAAAATTGATAGAGACGTTTCCAGTTAGATTCTCCAGTGGGTTGTATTTGGGAACCACTCCCAGTTCTCTGACCTAACGCAGAGGAACCTTGGTCCTATAATCATTCAGGAAGTAGTTATTAAGATGTCAGACACGGTGCTAGTCCAGTTCCCAACTTCAAAGCAGATTCCTGAGCTCCCAGCTCTTGGACATGCCATTATCCCAAGGGAGTGGCTGGGCTCCTTGGAATTAATCCAGAGCCACAAGAATTCCATTTCCATACAGCTCTTCTCCAAGCCTGATTATATGATACAATTTAGACTATTTTGAGTAAGGTGGGTACACCACTGCTTGAATCTTTTCTAATCATCTGTCTAGGCTACTGAAGACAATTTATGGTATTGTCTCTGAAATTTGAAAGCTCATTTCTCCATACATAGAAGATACATTTTTACCTTTGGCCCTTTTCTCTTTCTGTCTCTGAACTCTCTTACTCTGATCTCATTGCTGACAAAGCTGCAGCCAAGCTGTGATAAGCCCAGAGAAGTGTGCCTGCCCCCTCCCTGCCTGCCTGCCTGCCCACCTGTCTTGGAAAGATGCCTCCAGGCAGCCAGTGTGCTACTGGGTCACACACCCAGCAGCCACCATTACTGGCGGAATCTTTTTCAAGTCAGTTCCTACCTTGGTGATTTTTCCCCCTCTTTCTTTTAACACTTTCCCCAGCAAATCCAATCCATCCTCTGGCTTATCTGGGTCAGCAAGGGTCTGATTTTATGCATGGCACTGTCAAACCATAAATCCGCTGCGGCTCTGCCTCTCCATCCAGCCCGTCTGCTTCTGTCAGCATCAGCAAAATGCATAATAGAGAAAATAAGCCGGAAAGGCTAATAACACTCATCTGAATAAAATAATCTCTTTGGCTGGCTCAGTTCATTTCCTTTTAATCAAGGTGCCAGAAGGGAATTTAGGTTTAAAAATCCAGCCTCCCCCTTGTCACTAGTTCCCTGTCCAACCGTCACTGAACGATCCCTTTTATTATGCGTGTATCTTTTTTTAAAATCCTCCTCCTAGTGGGGTGCTCAGAAACTTATATCGAATGATGTATTTAACTCATTTTGGGTTTTGTCTCTCATCCTATATATGTCTATTTTTAAAAGTGAGGAAACAATATTCTCTTAGATGTCTTGATATTTGCCATCTCTATATACAGACTGGCAGGTTTGATAGGAATTCTGAGAAGCGGGCCTCTGTGGAAGGGCTGAAGCAGCCAGGGTTCTGGCAGCCTGGGCACCCTTGGCTTCCCTCCCATCTGCCTCTGCACACAGCGTCCTGTGTGGAATGCAGGAGTGATCGCTCCCCCTCTCCCCTTAGGGGAAGGACAGTGGAAGATTAAATTCTGCTCTCCCGTTGGTATCTCCCTCACGTCTTCCCAGAGACTTACAGCTGCTTGGTTAATTGCCTGTTGCTGCTGTCTTATCCCAACCATTATTTGCCGTGGGCTGTGCATTTTCAGCAGGCTGTGCTCTTGGCCCTGGCCCAGGGCCGGGTGAGGAGCATGTTGGAAATTGATGAAAGCTGAATCTTAGTTTGTTTGGAAATAAAAGTAATAATATTTCTTCACATCTGTATAGTGCTTTACTCTTGATGTAATTTTTTTGCATCCAGCATCTCATTTGAACCACACAACAGCCCTGCGATGTGGGCAAGTCAGAGACAGTTGGCCCAAAAGGAAATGGACCTCAGCAGATCAATGCTTCGAAAGCTCAAGCCATCCAGTAATGCCAAGCTTGTGACCTGCATCCCATCTGCAGGGCTGTGAACATGAAACTTATTAATTAAATGGCAACTTAGGCCAGCAGAGCTTCCAGGATTTTACGGTCATGCTTTGAAGATCTTTAGGGAGCTAGATGTACACTGACAGGGTGTGTGTCCACTTTATGGGGTATATGGAAAAAAGGAAGTGTAATGTCGCGGCCAACGTGGGGCCTTTCTGGAGTCAGCTCTTCGCCGCGGATATTGTGGAGAAGTCCGTGTGAGCATTTGTTGCTAAGTTTGTTGAACGTCCACAAGTAGTCTAAGTTGAAGGAGAAAAGCTGGGCTGATGTATCTGAAGCTACTGATGCAGCCACGCAGGTTTGTCTCCTTCAGTGCCTTTATAATGAAAATCTCTTCTGTGGATGCGTGGCCAGCTTGTGACTTTCTGGACCTCCTCTTTTTTTTTTTTTTTTTTTTTGACTCCAGAGTCGTTCCCTCTCAAGTACAGTATTATGTTTTCTTAATCTTCCTCCTGAAAAATTGTTTAAGTAAGAACAATACTTCTGGGTATTTTGTCTGCTTTTTAGAGATTAGTGTCTGAGGAGGTTTGCAGCTGTTCAGCACATTCCTAAGGGATGCAGACCCTTTTCTTTAAATGCCCGAGGATTACACAGCCTACGCCTCCGGAGGCGGGAAGTAAAGACACTGTACAAATAAGTGATAGATGGAAAAGATAGAAAGACAAATTTCAGTCTCCTTACCAAACGAAGGTCCCTTGGCTCTAGCAGCCCCAAATAAATGAGGCTAAAGGCTGCTGAAGCAGGAAGCCACTCTCACAGAACCTTAATACACTCCTATGAAATCACGTCTCGTTGACTTGCTTATTTTCCAGCCTGAAGTGTGTTTCATCTTTGTTCTTGTTGGCTGGGAAAATTGTCTCTGCAGGATATTTGTGTCCCCTCCTACCACATACCCTTCACCTCTCCTGGCCCACACTACCGCAAAATAAATAAATGAATTAATTAAAACACCTCAGTTGAAAGGAGGAATATGTCTGAGAAAGCATACCTTCTCAAAGAACCAAAAATATTATATGAAAAGCCTCAGTAATAGTAAAAGAGAGTGGGAACCCCTAGAAGAAACAGACAGCAGAGTCTAATACTGTTTTTTTAAAGCCAGACTCCTTTTTTAAAATAAAAATCTTGCATAGAACCCCCGTAGAGGCAGCAGATCAAAGCAGTATTTTATTGGTGTAAATCTACTTTTAAAGTGCAAATTTATAAAGAGTACTTATTACAGAGTCAATCAGTGAGAACAATGAGGCTGTGTTTGTGAATCCAAAGTATCAAAATTGGGCTTATGAATCCTACTTGCCGTTTTATATCGGTTTCAGCATCCAGGTTATTTCTGGTTCTGACTTGTGTTGCCCAATACCAAGAAAATCCTGATTCACACCGAGGAGTTGTGATCTTGAGATAGTTTTAAATTGATCTCGATAAAAAGAGGGATATTTTTGTTTTGAAGTTGGATCACTAACATTGCCTAGCTATTCCCATTTCCCTTTGTAAATATGAATTGGATATGCTCAAAAACGTATCATCAGCACTACAACAATTGATAATGCGGTGGGATGATACTGAGCATGTGCGTTCTCCCTACCCAGCCGTGGTCTCCCAGGAACCCAGCATAGGCCCCTGAGCCTGCTGTGACCTGGAATTGAACTTGGTCACTGTGTGTCAAGTCATGTGCTCACCTGAACAGCTTCCCCCAAGGAGGCACACAGGCTTATATTAAAAACTAAACCTGTGCAGAGCAACATCGCTTCTAACCAACAGGCCATTTTTCAGACATTCAGATACACACCTTGATTCTTTATTCCAAAGCTTACAGTGAAGCTCGCTCCGCAGCCCATGAGGCATTGTGGTGGTGTCTACTGCAGGCAAACCGGGTGCTGGGTCTCTCGCACATTTAAGTGGAGGTTGCTCATTTGAAGGAGTGTGTTAGATCATTTGAAATTGAAGTGCGATTTTCTGTAATTCCAGAGTTTCTCGGAACACACTTTAAAGGCTTCTGCTCGCTAAAACCAGTAATGGCTGTCCCATGACATGCTATAAGGATGGAAATAAATACATGTGATAAAAATACTTGTAGCAACTTAGAAGTTCCTAATAAATTTATTAGTGTTAAGTGATAGGCATTTTATTTTCAAAGATTCCCACTTTTGCCCATCCTTTTTATTAACTCAACTTTGTTTGCTCATCCTTTCCTCTGAGGGTCCCCTTGGGATTTATGCCCTGCATCCTTTTCCATGGTGTCGATGGGTTTTGCTTCTCCTCCTGCTCTTGTGATCTGTGGTGTGCACTTGTGAGCTCACTGGCCCTTCGTTCGTGCGTTTCATGTTCCGTTGCATTAGAGGTCTTCCTTTGTCTCCTACATTGCACTGTGACATCAGCACTTTTATAACCACTGAAGCCCCTAATACTGCACTTTGTTCATTTAAGATGTTTATACGTTTGTGAAATAGAATTGTGGCATTGTTTTCATGTGTGTAAAGCACTATAGGAAACGAACTAATAGAGGCCATCAACCCATGTTCACCTGTAAGAAGCAGATTGAAACCAGTTGTCAAGTGAAGGTCTTGGGAGATCTGCCCTTTTAAAAAGCAGAATGTAATTGCCTCATAGATTCCGTGCTGACCGAGGATGTGGATATCTTACTACCTGATAAAAATGTAAATTAGATTATTTAGGATTTTTTGACTGAAATTCATTTGGAATCAGTTTAAAAGTTCTCTTGCAGTGGAAACATCAAATGTCACTGAGTGCATGTGCTCCACTCTCTCACCATTTTGAGTTTAGGATTGTTTCTTGTTCACTTTTTTTTTCAGATGCTGAACAGTTTGAAAGGAATGGATTAATTACATGCATCTCTCTCTCTCAGCTAGTATATATTTTTTATTTCCATAGAAATCTTTAAATTTCCCTGGAAACATCAGTGACATAGTGTTAACCACAGTAGTTGACACAAAAGTATTAGGGATATTGACCACAGAAGTGCGATGCCTGGGGCAGGGGGCAGGTATAGAACAGTTTCGGTTTGGACTCTAATATTCATTGGTTTGAAGCAACTTCTTGGTGCTGGTTAGACAGGTATTAGATCTCACAGTCTGGTGTGTTCTGAAGCCAGAGGAGGTGTGGCCTGACTATTAGTAGTCGCCTTACTATAGACTTGGAAAAGCCCTTCCAGCTTGAATTCCATGCTCTACACATCACAGGTGCCTGGCAGCCTCAAGCCCTGAGTGAAGGCGGTGCTGCCTTGAGAACCAAGCCACTTTCGACTCACTTTCTTTGCATTAAGAGTCTGACCGTAGGGAGGGAAGAGGCAAAAGAGGGGTGAATAGGTTGTGTGTCTTTGAGTGATTAAGAGCATTCTCTTTGCAATTACGAGGCTTGGTTCTGAATTCCAGCTTTGCTACTTTTTAGCTATGTGACCTTGAACAAAATATTTAACCTTTCTTAGTTCAACTTTCCTCATCTGCTGAATGTGGTTGATAACTCCCGCTTCATCAGGTTATTGTGGGGTTCAAGGTAAGCAACATGAGTGTAGGGCCCAGCCATGTGCCGAGTGCACAGTAAACCCTGATTATTAGTATCACAAACAACCACTACTTTCTGTTTCTCTCCTTAAAGAAATCCCACTTGCAGATGCAGAACTTTCTGTTGCTTAAATTAGTGCTGTGAACTGAGTATAATAATAATAATTCTGGGGCTGGCATCCCACATAAAATAGAGGAAGACTGGCACAGATGTTAGCTCAGTGACAAACTTCCTCAAGCAAAATGAGGAAGGTTGGCAACAAATGTTAGCTCGAGGCCAATCTTTCTCGCCAAAAAAATAAATAATAATTTTTCTGGATCACAATGTTTTCATTAGAAATGAGCGTCTTGGTTTGGCACTTTACTGTTCCACTCAGGCTGTAGAAGTTTTAGGAATATGTATGTTCAGATGTGGTTTGTGCTCTTGGTTGTATGGGACAAGAGATAATGGCTCAATCAATGAAATCAAAACCCCCGTAGATGCATTCTGTGGGACTAAAAAGATTTTAGCATCTTTTCCCTGGCAGATGCCTCCAAAGCAGGCTTTGTTGACTCCTATGGTAGAGAAGTGTGTGAGGATGCAGTCTGCAGTGCTCACGTGATCTTATCTCTAGACAACATCTCTAACTTTTGTCCCTAACCCTAGACACAAACCCAATGACTTAGTGGCTAAGGTGATGGACTTTGGAGTCAGGCAGCCTAGACCTGTTCTGTTCAGACAACACAGAACTGTGGTTCTAGTCCCTGACTCTCTCTTACTATCTCTGTGACTCGTCCTTACTAGTTGTAGGCAAATGACAATCTCTCTAAGTTTCAGTTTTCTAACCAGTAAAATGGGGATAACGGTAGGTCATTTCTTACAACAAACGATGGAGCTTAGACGAGATAATGTCTATAAAGCCTGCACCAGGTTCCTAGAACACTGCCCATGCTCTACAGGTAATCCTGCTTCTCCTCTTCCTTTTTCTGTTTCCCTCTCCCAGCTCCCTCTCTCTCCTTCTCATTCTTATTTTCTCCACTGAGTTTTTAGAAAAAGAGAAAACTAGAGGTTCAAGCTTCAGGAAAGATACTGCTGTTTCCGATTTGGCTTTGATTGCTGTGATTTTGTGACATGGCCTTAGTCGTAGATGTTGGCCCTGGCTGCTTACCAACATTGATTTTTTTTTTTCTTGCTGTTTCTCTGCAGGAAGGATCAGAATGTTCTCTCTCCAGTCAACTGCTGGAATCTCCTCTTAAACCAGGTGAAGCGGGAGAGCAGGGACCACACCACCCTGAGTGACATCTACCTGAATAATATCATTCCTCGATTTGTCCAAGTCAGCGAGGACTCAGGAAGACTCTTTAAAAAGGTAAGTAGCTGTTTCTTGTCACAGAGATACTTGGATGGAGCAATGACACAATCTTGTGAATAAGAGAAAGAGTATCTTATTGGCACACCTGAAAGGCTTTCCATTGGTCATTCCCTACTATGTACTTGTGGAGAAAAAATATAGAATTGGCGTGCTTTTCTTCCTTTCTCAGCTGAATTAATAGTAGCCTGAGAAAGTAGCGCTTTACAAGGTACAAGCCTGAGACCGGCAGCGTAATTCACGATCTGCATACATTAATAATGGCTGTGTTCGGTCTATTTCCCTCAGTGATTTGTGGATCTGCTTAGATTTGGGGACCTTTGATGTTGTTTCATGTTTTCCTCCTCCAGTTCATTTAGCAAATTCATGTATGTTTATGTTTTTGGTTTAGTTCTCTTTCCAAGTTCTCATCTGGGCCAAGGTGAACTCATGAATTTGGTTGTTCTTATCATGACGTATCTACATATCTTTAACTTTGGATGCCTGAATGCTTTCTGAAACTCAGTTGTTGGTCACAGTTCCTTGGGTGTAAGTTGAAAAATTTGACCAAGGAAAAAACTCAAAATTAATTGTGATAATCTTAAGAAATTTATGCCAAATTCACCTTACCCATCAGCAGTGGAACTAGCCTCTTGGAAACTCAGGAACCTCTTTTCTAAGCTCTCTCAGCCTGAGCTCTCAATGGAGTCATTTCTTCATGACTTTTGGTTACAAATGGTGGCAAAAGCCTCAACCGTGTTACATGATATACCATGTCTAATACTCAAGCTCAGACATCCCCAGAAAACTTCTTAGAAGGCAAATAATCTTCCCACAAGTTATAGATATACAGAAGAAATATAAGGTATTTCGTTGGTTTCATATTTGGGAATTCATTGGTTTCCAGTTGACAAAATCCAGTGTTAAAATTTGAGGTTGGGAGAGAAAAGACTTCAATAAACAAGACTGTGGTCGATAAGAGCCATAGCTCTTGGTCAGTTTTCCAATTCTTAACAGGAGGAAGTTTTCCAGACAGACCTCACTAGGTCTGGAGTTAGAGCCCAGTTTCTTCTGTTTATATCAGCATGAAAAAAGAAGTGATTTAGAATATTCCATCTACATAAGTGCATCTGTGAAGGGGCTTTCCCTGTGTCTTAAAGACAGGATATTAAGGGTCCAGTCATCCGACAGTGAAAAGAAGGGAGAGAAGGATAACTCCTCCCAGAGCTCACTGGCTATTTTTAGCGGCCCGGCTGTGCTCTGATTGGGGCCATCCTTCATTTAGGGTGAGGGTACTTTTCACCATCTCCTTGGTTTCCAGCATCTGCTCTGGCTCGCTTGTCATTAATTTGAAGTATTCTGCAACACTTGGTAATGTGTGTATGTGACTAAAATGAATGACTGTAGTTAATAATACTGTATTGAACACTGGAAATACGCTCCGAGAGTAGATTTCGGCTGCTCTTTTCACACACACAAAAAAGGTAACTATGTGAGGAGATAATATGTTAATTAGCTTGACCGTGGTAATCATTTCACTTTGTATATGTATGTATATCAAATTGTCATGTTGTACACCTTAAATATATACAATTTTTATTTAAGAAATTATTTAAAAACCTACTTAGGTGGAACTTTGACAGTAATCAGATACCACTTCAGCTCCTCTCTGTGACCTTGACAGCCCATTAGACTATCTCAAGAAGGAAAAGGTTGACTGATGATTTCCTCCTCCGTTTCTCTGTTCCTCTGAGAGAAAACTTCTGTGAGAGATGTTCAGCTATCTAGACTTCACTCAGTCTCCCAGCCCCCTTTTCTGCCAGCTTTAGAAGGTTCAAGAAAAACCAAACTGAGAGTCTTATAGCCCCTCCAAATCTCAGCAATCTTCATGCCGAAGACAGCCAGTTGTCAAAGCACAAGTATTCCTAATTCCTCAAGAACCATTCACATTTCAGCCAAGGCCTGAGTGCAAGCCATGTGTGCAAGACATGGAGCATTTGCCCCTCCAGAAGGAAGATCCACCCATGGGTGATACTCCTGGTTAGGATCTCAGGGCGGATGTCCTTAAGCTGTGCATTTCTATGCTGGGGGTGTAAGGAAGACTTCCTAGTTACTCTCAGGACTGTTTATAGGTTATATTTCATTGAAGAAAAGTGCACACTTGATAGGCTTACAGCTAAATGCATTTCTACAAGCTGAGCGCTCCTGGTGGACAGCTCCCAGATCAAGACAGAGTATTTCACTACTCCAGAAGCCCCTCTCATGCTCCCGTCTAGTCATCAGGGGCTTGGGAGGAGTCCGCCCCCAAGGATAACAACTGTCCTGACTTTGAACAACAGAGATTAGTTTTGGTTGGTTTCCTACTTTATATAAATAGAATCATACAGTGCGTATTCTTTTGTGTCTGGTTTCTCTCATTCAACGTTATGTTTGTGAGATTTATTCGTATTCTTGTATATAGTTGCAGATCATAGGACTTTCCCTTGACCTTTATAACTTTTTCTCTTTAACTTTGTAACTTTATAATCAATTAAATTATTATTGATTAGAGATGTGAATAGGATTGTTACATAGCCAATGCTTACTGTCCCACAGGGTGAATAATCTCTTTCTCTCTCTCTCCCTTGGGGTCCAATGTAGGCAGAGAACGCTGAGGTGGAAGCTGGCTTGGCTGATCTAAACAGTAGGTTAGTTCTGTTTTGGCTAGATGAGAACCTCCTTGCTTTCTAGTATTGGGCAAAGACGCATTCTCTCTCCGTACCTTAGTTTTTCAATCTCTTTTGTTTAGAATGTGTTGTTCATGAAGAATTAGAATCCCACTGGTTAAGTTACAGTGGTCAGGTAAGATATGTGAGGAATGTACCTGGCCGTGCTGTTGGTTGTGTGAAGCTTCCCGGAGCTTGCCGTGTGCCGTCCGAGCAGAAGCCCTTTTCCGAGTGACCCTTTCTCCTGGGCTCAGCTCTGCTAGTAGCTCTGAAGCCTTGAACAATTACTTCTCTCTTCTGTGCCTCAGTTCCCTGAAGTTTAAAAAAAGTATTTGGGCTGGATGATTTCCATGCTGCCTTCGAAATCTCATATACTGTAATTCTTTGATGACAAGGATATCCTACACTGGGGGCTTCCTTCTGGTTGTTGGGTGACCTTTGTTAAATGGTGATAGATAAATTGCAGTCCCCGAGATAAGGACAAACAAGAGTGGGTATGGGTTTGGAGAGGGGCCTAGCTTATGCAATTGAAGACCGAATTTCTTGAGAAATGAAGCATTGCTTCAGATGCTGTTATCTGTCATGGCCAGCAACCAAGAGATGCCAAACTGGAATCCAAATGTATAAATTAGATATACCTTTTACTTTACCTGTAAACTCGGTTCCAGCAGCAAAAGGAAAATCGACATTTCTCTGGAGATAGGCTTCAGAAAAGATACCTTTATTTCTGGTTCAGCTATGAACACCTATGAAAATCTACCTGAGTTTTGTGTGAATTTGAATTTATTTGTCACTGGCAAAAGTCACGAGTTTTCTTCCTTTTTAATTCTTTTTTTTTAATCTATAAAACTTGATGATTCACTGGCAAAGGTTGTGATAATCAAAACTAACATTTTTGAACATTTATGTGCCAGGTACAGTGTTAAGCACTTTATATGCATTGTCTTGTTTAATCGTTACAATAATTCTACAGGGTACTCACTGTTATTATCCCTGTTTTGTGAAGGAGGAAACTCAGGCTTAGAGAGATGAGGCAAAAAAGAGGTGAGGCTAGTATTTAAATCTGGTCATCTGGTGCTAGAACCCAGGTTTCCATTTCCATGTTCCATTAGGACTCTCTAGGTCTGGTGTGCAGAGTAGAGGGTATTCTGGGTTTTCTCACTCTTTTCTGTAGAATCCAGATGTTTCACTTAGTTACAGAATTAACCTAACCTTTTCCCTTGCACACAAACCTTTAAGGGGTATGGAGGTGTTGACCATCAGCATTGGGTTGTTTCTCCTACCTGGCGTCTGGGCAAGCAGCTGGAGGTTGGGAGTGAAATAGGGCAGTATATTTTTCTCCTCAGGGGCAGAATCTCTAGTAAGAGAGAAACAAAGACTCATTAAATGTGAGAACTGGCCAAAAATCTGGCCCACAGCTAATTCAGCTAATCTGTGGGTGTCAAGGTAGCTGCACAATTGGCCCCTCTATGCTGCTGAACCCCCGTAAGGGATGCTCCCTGCTGGCCCTCTGGTTTGTGGTTATGTGTGTGGGACATATTTTACATTTTGCATGAAGCCATGCTGGAGATTCCTTTAGCTAAATATAACGTCTAGAGAAAGTAGCCTCCTCTCCACAGCTTCGAAACAGACCCACTTTGTCTAGGGCTCCAGGGGAAATTGAGCCCATTTGGTGCTCCTGACATCTCCTTTCGTGTAATGAAAGCTCAGTCTGTCTAACCTCTGTTGGAACCAAGGTTTGGGCAAATATTATTGCTGCCAACTTCATTTGTTTAATGTGGTGGCTTCGAAAACGGTGGCCAAACGCTGCCAAGTCTTACTCCCAGCTCCATGTCATCTCTGTAAAAGGCATGTTCTAAAGAATCCCACTAAGGATAGAAATAATTTTTCTCACTTTTTCAGTTTAAACTGAAATAAACTTGGGTGTGCTTTTTCCCACAGGGGAGAGGACGATCCTCTTCTCTCTCCCTCCTTTCACTTAGCTGGAACACACAAAGTACTTCTGACATTGCTTTTCAACTCACTATTTCTAGCCCTTCACAGCTGCTCACACTTAGCCTTGGAAGCCAGTCAATTCAGACAGCCCGAAGACTCTCAATTGCATGCTGCTTTTTGCATTATTCCAGTTAACCAGACTCCTGTTTTACCTTTATTGCCCTATGGTTCTGTGGTGGAAAGTCAGGTTAAGTTGGGAAAGCTAGGTCAGATTCCCAACAGACCAGCAGTGCTCAGCTTTGCCCGTGTGTGAGAGTCACTTGGGGAGTTAAAAAAAAATCTTAAACATTTCTTAGGCTATAAAAGGCATGAACTATAAAAGAGAAAAACAGATAAATTGGACTTCATCAATTCTTGGACTTTTACTCTTGGAAAGATATTGATAAGAAAATGAAAGACAAGCCACAGACTGGGAGAATATATTTGCAATACATATAACTTAATACTGAGACAAACTACCCCAAATTTTGTAAATGGCAAAAGGCTTTAATAGACGCTTCACTAAAGAAGGTATATAAATGGTCAATAAACACATGAAAAGATGCTCAGTATCATTAATCATCAGGGAAATGCAAATTAAAACTATAAGGAGTTATGCTACATATTCACTAGAATGGTTAAAATTAAAAATACTGACAATACCAAGTGTTAATGAGGATGGATGGACTTCTTATATGTTGCTGGTAAGAATGTAAAATGGTACAACCATTTTAGAAAACAGTTTGGCCGTTTCTTATGAAGTTCAATATGTACTGACTGTATGACCCAGCAATTGTACATCTAGGTCTTTACCCAAGAGAAATAAAGACGTATATCTACACAAAAACTTGTACCTGAATATTCATAATAGCTTTTGTTGTAGGCTGAATAATGGTCCTCCCCAAAGATGTCCATGTCCTGATTCCTGGAACCTGTGAATGTTACCTTATCCATATGAGACTTTGCACACATGATGAATTTGAGGATCTTGTGATAGGGATATTATGCTTGGTTATCCAGGTGGGCCCTTTATGCAGTCAGTAGTGTCCTTATAAGAAGGAGGTGAAGGGAGATTACAGACAAAAGAGAAGAAGGCCATGTGATAGAAGCTGAGGGAAGCAGAGTCATAAAGAGAAGATGCTAGGCCACTGGCTTTGAAGATGGAGGAAGAGGCATGAGCCAAGGACTGCAGCTCTGGATGCTGGAAAAGGCAAGGAAGTGAATTCTCCCTGAGGCCTCCTGAGGGAATGCAGCCTTGCTGCCACCTTGCTTTCAGCTCAGTGAAATTGGTTTTGGATTTCTGACCTCTAGAACTATAAGAGAATAAATGCATGTTGTTTGAAGCCACCAAGTTTGCAGTAATTTGTTATAGCTGCCATAGCAATCCAGTATTTTATTCATAATAGCCAAAACTGGAAACAACCCAAATGTCCATCAACAAATGAATGGAAAAACATATTGTAGTGTATTCATATATGAATACTACTCAGCAATAAAAAGAAATGAAATGCTGATAGATAGATAAGGTAGATAAACTCCAAAAACATACTGATTAAAAGAAGCCAGACACAATGAGTACATTCTGTAATTCCACTTATATGAAATTTTAGAAAAGATAACTCTAATCTATAGTGATAGCAAGCCAATCAGTGATTGTCTTGGGGCCAGGGTCGGGTGAGGGGTTGACTGCAAACAGACACAAGGGACCTTGCGGGGTTATGGAAATGTTACATAGCCTTGATTATGGTAGTGGTTACATGAGTGTGTGCGTTTGTTAAAACTTATTGTATGGTACACTTAAAATGTGTTGGTTTATTGTATATAAATTATGTGAAATAAAGTTGATTTAAAAGATGATTTTAAAATGCCATGCCAAGACCCCACCCCAGGGCAATTGAATCAGTCTCTGGAACGGGACCTAGGTGATTTTTGCACAGGGCCAGTATTCAGAACTACTACCGTGGATACTCTGGTTTCCATCTTGGGGAAACCCAAGAGCACAGAGGACATCTGGAGCTGTAGGATCCTGCCTGTCTGTGTGAGAGCCATGTTTGCCCCGTAGCAGACAAAGTTGAAGCGTCTAGGCAACCCATTGCTATTTCCCTACTTTATTCTTGGAGGGTGACAACGGGTAAATCTGGCTTCAGATAAATAAGTCACACTGCAAGAAGTGGGAGTTGCAGGAAGTGTTCTGAGGAAGAAATGTAAGAGGTTCAATTAAAACCCTTCTCCAGGGCCCTCAGTTAAACATGTCCTTTTCCCATTAGCAGATCGGTCACAAGAGAATTGCCATGACCAGTCAGAGTTCCTTTGGCACACAGGAAATGGGTCTGGCAGTAAAAGAGGAGAGCAGAGATTTGAAACTAAACGCAGTACACGTTACCTACCTACCTGTTTATCCCCTTTGGATTGGGATAGGGTTTCCTACGGAGGCTTTGAGTCCAGCTGTTGGGCATGTGTGGGGAGAGAGGTGATGGTACTATAAGGAGGTATGTTCTGTGGTGGTGCTGTCGTAAATAAGAAAAGGAGAAGAAGTGACCCACAATGCTGGTAGAGTTGAATGTCCCTGGTAGGTACTGTAGATTGAATGAATGGAGAAGGAATGGATCTCCCAAGATTGTGTTCTTCCTTCTTGAGAAAGGGTTTAACTTGGAGACATCTTTGGCAGAAGGAGGAGATGTCTGATTCCCCTCCCTCTCTTCCTGCATCCACCCTCCCCATCCTCACCGAGCTCAGTATCTGTTATTGATTGAATTTCCTCCACATTATAACATGGTCACTAACACTGCGCACTAACCGTTGTGCGGTGCTTTACAGACAGCTGTTCCAGTTGCCCAATTTATCTTGTTGGTAGTAAAAATCTGTTCTGATTAATTGAGCTTTATTCTTTCATATCTGATGAAGAGATCCTCTTTAGAGAAAAGAATAGGATGTGAAGTCGAGCTTGTCTGAGGAGGGGATGGAAGGCTGCCAGGCACTTCAAAGGTATCTCTGCTGATAAGGGGCATCAGCTTTGCTGCCAAAGCCGGCACTGAGGGGAGCTTTGCAGCTAGCGCTGTTTGTGGTGTTTTAGCTTTGGTTTTTGTGACACCAGGTCAGCAGCATCTGTATCCTCTCCCTTGGAGCTTCTCTCTGGGTGGTCCAGACTTTTTTGGGGCTTAGGAAGATTCAGCTCAGAGGGAATGTGTGCATCAAAGATATCTGCATTCTTTTGCTTCAGTTAGTTTATATCTTTGTATTTTTGGTCTTTTAGTTCTTGAGTATCTATCTGCCTTTTCTAAAAGAGCCCAAGGTGCTGTGTTTAGAACATTCAAAGGTATAGTGGTACTTCAATCTTTATGAATCAAGGGATGATTACAAGAATCTGAAAAAGAAAAATTAAAAATATGGAGTATGGGAAAGAGAGGTATAGTGGACAGAAAACAAAAGTGTCCAAATGCAACCTTGTGTAAACTAGAAACTAGAAAGCTATGCTGTCAGTAGGTATGTTAGTGATCACTATACAGACAGTATTATGCTAGATGCAAAAAAGAGCTTAAAATCAAATTGAGGAGGGAGATTTACCCCCCCAGGAGCTTAGGGCTTTTCAGTCCACTTAGGGCTCCCAAAACTTCCTGTGGGATGATGATGACAACAATAATACTAATAACAAGCTTTCATAAAATGCCTATTATAAATATTATACACTTTAGTAGGCCCTAAATGTATGTTTTCTCTAATTTTTTCATGTTTTTTGCGTTTTTTTTCCCTTAACTTTTTAAAACTATGTAATTAGCATCCAATAAAGGAAAGGATATTGCCAGTAGCCCACAAGCCACCCTTTTGCCCCCTTCCATTCAGTACCCCCCGAAAGGTAGCCAGTATCCTGACATCTGGCACAATATAAGCAGTTGCCAGTTTTTTTTTAATGTTATATAAATGGAATCATGTGCTATTCTTTCAACAATTTAAATGTGTCATTCTTTTGTTTCCTGGCCCCTGTTGTTTCTAATGAGCAACCAGCTGTAACTCTAATTGTTGTTTGCTTGTATTTAATGTTTTGGGGGTTTTAGGGACTGCTTTTAGTGCTTTTTCTTTGTCTTTGGTTTTTAGCAGTTGGACTGATGAGTCCGTGTGATTTTCATTGTATTTATTTGACTTGGATAAGTACAATATCCAAATATCCTGGATCTGTGGGTAGTGTTTTTTCTTCAATTTGGGAAAATTTCTGGCACATATTTTTCTGTCCCATTTTCTCTTCTTGCCTTGACTCCAACTGCACGTTTGTCAGGCTGCTTGGTACAGCCCCGCAGGTCATTGAGGCAGGTTTTTTGTGTGTGTGCTTCAGTTTAGATGATTTCTAAAGTTCCCCAGTCCTTTCTTTTGTTGTGTCCAATCTGCTATTAATACCATTCAATAAATTTTTTAATTTCAGGTGTTGTGTTTTTTAGTTTTATGATTTCCATTTGGTTCTTTTTCAGTTTCCATATAACTCCTGAAATTTCTCCTCTCTTCACTCGTTATTTTTAAAACATATTTGGCAATTATTTAAAGAGTCTTAGCTGCTATTTTCAATGTCTGCATCATCTGTGGTTCTGTTTCTATTTATTGATTGTTCTCTTGACTGTGGAACACATTTCTTTATTTTTTCACATCTGCTAATTTTTTATGACACATTGTACATTATAGATGGTGCATTGTAGACATTCTAGATGTGCTTATCCTCCCCTGAAGAGTGTGAAGCTTTACTCTAGTGGGCGGTTAAACTCCTGGTTGATGACCTTGAACTTGTGGGGAACTGGTTTTATGCTTTGTTAAAGTGGGTCTACTTTGGTTTTACCCTTAGTCCTGGAAAGTACTCTATACACTTAAGGCTTGATCTTTCTGGGGTTTCCAGGGAAGGCCCAGGCTGTTTATCAAACCCCTCTAACTTGGCAGGCTTTGAGCTCCAAGTTCAGCCTCCCCTACAGTGGGCAGCAGCTAGGATGACCAGTGGTCCCGGTTTCCCTGGGGCTGAACAGGTTCCTGGGGCATGAGAATTTCAGTTTTCTCCATTCTACTGTCGATGGCATTTGTATAGCTTCATGTTTGAGGCTATTATGAATAATGCTGCTATGAACATTATATTGGAAGGTTCTTTTCCTTCCCATTGTATAGTCGAGAAAATTAAAGCTCACGTTGGTAAAATACTCTTCTGTAAGACCAAGAAGTTGGTGACGTTGGAATTTGAATTCCCATGTTCTTTCTATTATATCACCCTACCACCTGTGTTTCACGTTTCACGTTTCAGGATTTATAGGTGGTGAACCTGGTCACAAACTGAGCTCTAAGGATAGTGCATTCAAAACCTGCTTCTCTCTCTTTCTCCCCTCATCCCTTTTCTTTCTCTCTCTTCCTCTCCCCCTCCCTTTTCTCTGCCTATCCTTGTCCTGTTACTTTTTCTCCTCTCTTCCTCCCTGCTCTCAATTCTTTTGAATAAACTTTTTAAATTTTATAGTTCATGTGCTTTGTAGAGAATTAGAAAATAGAGGAAGCAAAAACATAATAAAAAAACCAAATCGTATTGTACATACTATTGTGTAATCTGTTATTTTAGTCAAGCTCTTCACTTTTCCATCTTAGTAAATTTTCATCTCATCGGATACCCAGGCTATGTAAACATTTCCCTAATTGTTCTTGACAACTCGTTTGCCCAGGCCAGTATCTAACGCACACTGGTTTTCTCTCCCTGAGTCTCCTCTGCTCTAGTACTGTTCCTTTTCCATAACACTGATTTGTTGAATAGACCAGACCAGCTGTCCTGCAGATTGTCCCACCTTCTAGATTTGTCTGGTTGCTTCCTTGTGTTGTTGTTTAACTTTTTCCTGTATCCTCTGTATTTCCTGTAAATTGAAAGTTGGTTCTAAAGGCCAAATCTATTCAAATTATATATTTTTGACAATGCATAATAGGTGATGTTGGTTACTTCATGTTGCATCATGTCAGGAAATGCATAATATCTAGATAGCCCACCAAAAGTGATACCAATATTGATTTCCCCAGATTAGGGTGATGACAGTCTGAACCCTCTGTATGGTGTTGTCATACAAATGTTGGGTGCCAGCCCATTCAGTCATTCATCTGATGATTTTAACATCAATGATAATTCTAGCCAAGTTACTTTTCATCCTCTCTGTACCTCTTATCCTTGACCACGATGCCTCTCTGAGAAAAGAAGACGATAATTAATACAACTCATCAGGCACCATGTGAATAGACGGTAGTTTGTAAAAACTTATTACTCCTGGGAGAGACTACACTAATGGTGTGGGAAGCTGACTAGGTACCAATATTTTATTATAAGATTCACAGCAATAATAAAAATAATAATTCTAGCTAATACTAAATGAGTGCTAACCATGCCCAGGGACTATGTTAAGTACTTTACATGTATGAACCTATTTAATCATCACAACGACCTTTTAAGATGGGTACTGGTTTTAACATCTCCATTTATAGATAAGAACATGGGCAGAGGGGTTAAGCTCTTGACTCAAGTTATACAGCTGGTTGGTGGCCAAATCGGGATTTGAGCCTAGGCAGCCTGCCGCCCCTGCGTCATCCTTTCACATCACCATGTTCTGCTGCCTCGCATTTTAGAAAGGTTGCAGTCATTCTATTGGTAAGCCAAAGGGCCAGTGCTTCTGCAAGGAATTAACGGCTTGTGCATTCTGCAGTCGTACGTTTAGATGCTTCTGCCAGGCCAGTATTTCCATTGTGCTATTCTGATTCAGCTTCTTGCCCAGCTTGTCCAGACAGAGTAGGCATCTTTGATTTCAGCCTGCCTTCTTGCAGGACTGGCTTCTTTTGATTCTCCTATTTATCGTTGTCAAGAGTTTTCCTTTGCATTTCTCCCTTTGAATTCATGCTTGTCTGAGCATGAATTTTATTTAAAATGAGAAAGAAATTAAATTCTCCTTCTTTTGAGATAGGATCTTCAGTTTTTCCATGCTCTTCTTCTTTCCTTCAAGAGAGATACTGGACTTTCTCATCTTTTGGTTTTTCTGCCTTATCCTACCTTTGTTTGTTTTCAGGCTCAGCTCTTGGGTTGGTTTGGTTTGTTTCCTTCTTTTACTCCCTGCTGCACAAATCATTTGGGTCTGTATCCAGCTTTTCCTAATGTTTACTCAACATGAAACTTCCAGTTATAGTTTAGTTGTAGTTGTCTGTGCTAATTCCTGTCTTCAGGAGACCACAGGAACCTAGGCGCATCTCTCCTTGTGGTCTCAAGTGCTGCTGGAATCATCCTCTTGGTGAACTAAGTGGTTATTATTAAGGCCAAGGGACAGGACTGAGAAGTGACATTTCCTGTTTTTATTTTCTGTTTCCTTTGATTTTAAAGCAAATAAAAAAACGCTGTAGCTTAGATTCTTTTCAATTGTAGAAGTAATACATGTTTTTTCAAGATATTGTGGGGAAATCAAAAATAATAAAAAGAAAATAATGATTACTTAGAATTAGTGTTAACGTTTTGGTGTATTTCCTTCCAATCTTCTTTTCTTTGCACACTTTTCTTTAGACAATTAGGATTGTATTGTATATTAAATTATGTGTAATTTTTTCATTTAACATTTTTTGTCAGCGTTTTTCCATATCATTACATCTTCTTTAAAGATGTTGTTTTTATTTTTTTGTTTATTGTGGTATAATTCACTTACAGTATTGTGTTAGTTTCAGGTGTACAATATAATGATTCGACATTTGTATACATTGTGGAATGGTCACCATAATAAGTCTAGTTACCGTCTGTCACCTTTCAAAGTTAATACAATATTATTGACTATGTTCTCCAGGCTGTAGATTACATCCCCATGACTTATTTATTTTATAACTGGAAGTTTGTACTTCTTAATCTGCTTCACCCATTTCACCTCCCCACCAACTCCCCTCCCCTTTGGCAACCACCAGTCTGTTCTCTGTATCTATGAGTCTGGGTTTTGTTTTGTTTTGTTTCTCTTGTTTATTAGATTTCACACATAGGTGAAAGCATGTAGTATTTGTCTTTGTCTGCTTAGTTCACTTTGCATAATACCGTCTAGGTCCATCCATGTTGTCACAAATGGCAGGATTTCATTCTTTTTTATGGCAGAGTAGTATTACAATGGATAAAGAAGATGTGGTGTGTATATATATAAATATATATATATATATCTTCTTTATCCATTCATCTGTTGATGGACACTTAGGTTATTTCCAAGTCTTGGCTATTGTGAATAATACTGTAATGAACATAGGGGTGCATGTATCTTTTCAAATTAGTGTTTTTGTGTTCTTCAGTTGGATATCCAGCAGTGGAATTGCTGGATGAAATGGTAGCTCAATTTTTAATTTTTTGAGGAACTTCCATACTATTTTCCATTAGTGGCTGTACCAATTTACATTTCCACCAAGAGTGTGCAAAGGTTCCTCTTCATCCACATTCTTACTGGCACTTGTTATTTCTTGTCTTTTTGATAAAAGCCATTCTGTCAGGTGTGAGGTGGTATCTCATTGTGGTTTTGATTCGCATTTCCCTGATGGTTAGTGATGTTAAGCATCTTTTCATGTGCCTGTTGGCCATCTGTATGTCTTCTTTAGAAAAATGTCTCTTCAGGGCCTCTGCCCATTTTTAATCAGATTATTTTTTTTGTTATTAAGTTATATGAGTTCTCTATATATTGTAGATATTAACCCCTTGTTGGATGTATGATTTACAAATATTTCTCCCATTCAGTAGGTTGCCTTTCATTTTGTTGATGGTTTCCTTCACTCTGCAGAAGCTTTTTAGTTTGATGTAGTCCCACTTGTTTGTTTTTGCTTTTGTTTTCCTTGCCTTTGGAGGCAGTTTCAAAAAGACATCACCAAGACCGACGTCAAGGAGCCTACCACCTACGTTTTCTTCTAGTTGTTTTATGGTTTCAGATCTTACATTCAAGTCTTTAATCCGTTTTGAGTTAATTTTTGTGTATGATGTAAGATAGTGGTCCAGTGTCATTCTTTTGCATGTGGCTGTCCAGTTTTCCCAACACTATTTATTGAAGAGACTGTCCCTTCCCCATTGTATATTCTTGCCTCCGATGTCACAAATTAATTGACCATATATGCGTGGGTTTGTTTCTGGACTCTGTTTTCTGTTCTGTTGATCCATGTGTGTGTTTTTATGCCAATACCATACTGTTTTGATTTATATCGCTTTGTAATATAGTTTGAAATCAAGGAGTGTGATGCCTCCAGCTTTGTTCTTCTTTCTCAAGATTGTTTTGGCTCCTCTGGCTCATTTGTGTTTCCATATAAATTTTAGAATTATTTGCTCTAGTTCTATGAAAAATGCCATTGGGATTTTGATAGGGATTGCATTGAATCTGTAGATTGCTTTGGGTATTATGGGCATTTTAACAATATTAATTCTTCCAATCCATGAGCATGGGATATCTTTCCATTTATTTGTGTTGTCTTCAGTTTCTTTCACCATTGTCTTATAGTTTTCAGTGTATAAGTCTTTCACCTCCTTGGTTAAATTTATTCCCAGGTATTTTATTCTTTTTGATGCAATTGTAAGTGGGATTGTTTTCTTGATTTCTCTTGCTGATAGTTCATTATTAGTGTATAAAAATGCAGCAGATTTTTGTATATTAATTTTGAATCCTGTAACTTTACTGAATTCGTTTATTAGTTCTAATAATTTTTTGGTGGAGTCTTTAGGGTTTTGTCTATACAGTATGTCATTTACAAATAATGACAGTTTTACTTCTTCCTTTCCAATTCGTATGCCTTTTATTTCTTTTTCTTGCCTAGTTGCT